>NW_008794774.1:4690474-4738481 GCF_000699145.1 Aptenodytes forsteri | reverse complement strand
TTTTCTTTTTTTTTTGTGGGGAGTGTCTTACAGTTAGTATTTTATGGGTGATTTGGGATAGAAATAAAAATTAATAAAAAGTAAACAGTGAGCTTCCTTAGAAGCTGATTTTTTGAAAGTTTTGTACAAAGTGTCATGTAGCAGTGTACTTTTTTCAGGGATAATGATACTGACTGCAGAGAGAGTAAAAGAGAATTTTGTTTTCTTCAGTTCAGCCTTCCAAAGTCAATATTAACACCCTGTGTATGTTACACTGTCTCTTTTGGGATCAGCCTTTTTGCATTCATGCAGAGAACAGGCATATCAACACAATTTTGCAATACTCTCTGTAGTGTTTTGATGCCTTGAGGTCCCCAGCCTAAGTACTATTTACAGCTTGTCTCCTTTTCTGTGCTGCTCTTCCAAACTTGTTTGTTAAAGCCCGATTGATCAAGATTCTTAGCTTTATTCTGGATTTTTTTTTCCAACTTTTTAACAGTGGAAATACAAATGTGTGAGTGTGATTTGGAACCCTTCACTTAAGGTAGGTCTCAGCAGAGCTGTAGAGATGCTTTGTCTTCCAAATGCTGCAGAAGAAGCGCATGTCTCCCTGACACAATGCGTCATTGATGCAGTATTGTTTTAGTACATTATGTCTAAGTTAAGTGATTTGTGGCTAAGAGTTCGGATGAAAAGTCTTCGGCTTTTTTTTACCTGCTGTATACTGTACTGGGTCTTAAATACAATGCTGATTTAGTCTTACTGCTCTTTATAATCTTCACCTCACTTGCTCATGTCCCATGGGAATTTTGAATAATGTGCTGAAACTTTGAAACTGAGCAAAGCTGAGCATTTACCTATGATGCTATAACCTCCATTGACAATAGTAGTAATTATAATATATACAAGAGCAAAGCTAAATCCTTAGTTTAAGCAAGCTTAAGTTTAAGCAAGTTATATTATGACAAAAGGTCATTCTGATCTTTCTGATAATAGATGTATATTTTTTAAGGTGAGGAATAAAGTAGCCTGGTTATAAGACAAAGCTTCTCTTTGATTAAGAATTGTCTACTTAGAAAATATTACAAAATACTTGTGTCTGTGCATATCATTCAAATGTTTAGTCTGTTGGTGAAAGATCATTGTATTAATGGTTTTTAAGTCCTAGCTCACCACTTTTTAACAAAAATTGAAAGAAAATACATGTTAAAGCTGATTAAAGATTGTTTTATATCTGTTCTAATACACACGGGTAGCAGCTGTATTTAGCACCTTATGGCCAGAAAAATGTACAGTAATCAGTTCCTGTTATGTTTCTAGAACACCTTGCCAACTAACATATAAAAAGTAATTTCTTGAAACAAATCCAACTTAGACCTTGCAATTATTACTAATCTTAATGTTTAATGTCCTTTTGTTTCTGTGTATTCTTATACTGCATAGTTCAACAAAGAATATTTATATTTGCACTGGTGGTGCGTTTTATTTGCTTCTAAACTATTGACGTTTGCACATGTTCATATCTAGTACTTGAGTAAAACCAAGGTCAGAACAATGGAGGATGAAGGATGATGAAGTGCATTCTGGTTTTAAGAGCATGTAGAAATGTTCATTGTGATGCACTGGAACAGATCCTTGCTTCAGAGGAATAAATCACATTTTATGCTTGTGCTACTGAGTGCTGAATTTGGCACTGTATTCTAATTGTGCATAAAGAACCTTCAGCTGAGATTTGTCAAAACAGTATCAACAAGGCAGGCCTGCTCAAGTTTAAACACGCTATCTTGGGCATATAGCTCTTTTATACAACCTGTCCAGGCTGAGAGGTTGTACAAAGCTATCAAGGTCTAGGATAGAATAAAGGGTCTTTTGAAATGTAGATAGCAAATATAAAATAAGCTACTTTAGTCTTAATTTCTCACCAGAGATCACATAGTACCTTTAAATGGTATAAAATACAGGAGTGATTAATAACTAACTCATTCTGTTATCAGTTATGTCATTAAATTCAGTGAGAACTAGACAGAAGATTCTTTTAAAATCCCAGCATTACAAACTTGCAGAGTATTGAATAAAGGAAGTACACTGAATAGAAGAATGAAAAGACACACTGAAGAAAGATACAAGCACAAAAATAAGAACTACATCTGCACTCATGTATTTGGCAGAAGTTATGTTACATTTATAAGTCTAAGCTATAGCCATCTGATCAGCTCAGCACTTGGACTTCCTGTCTTCCAGCCAGGGGAAGGATATCAGCGGTGCTGGGACCTTAGCTCAGTTTGGTGGTTTGTGGGTTTTTTTGTTGTTTGGTTTTTTTGGTTTTTTTTTTTTTTAAATCTAGTCTTGTCATTTACTCATTTTTTAATAAATCCTGTAGGACAGCTTCATAAAGAAATTTAAGCATTGCAGCCCTGAACTTTGTAGAAGAGTAGCCTCTGGAAAAAATCAGAGCCTATGGTTAGCATAGCAGATTCAATGTTTAATGAATGCAAAATTACATATTCTCCTTTTCGTAGAAGTGTAAGCATGCAGTTCCAGTCTGTGGGGAAGCACATGTCAGATAGTAATAATAGCTAGGAATACCTTCCTAGATTTAGTCACTCATTTAAAGAGATAACTTCTTCAAATGCATTAGCCATAGGAGGTGTTTGTTGTCTGTGCCATGCTTTTGTAACATAAAAATTGTAGTTGGAGCATCCAAGTTGAGTGGGCAAGATTAAATACCTACCTCATCTGAAGCCATAGGATGAAGAATACTCAGTGTTGATGATGTGCCACTGCGTGGGAAAACTGTTAAGGTTTTACTGAAATCCCACTTGAGAGGTTAATATCCTTATATACTTGAGCATGTAAATGTGGATCTCGAAGCTTAATTTCCTTACTGTAAAATGGGTATAGGACTTTTTTGACATGCTTAAATGACCTGTTCTTACTACAGTATCTAAAATCAGGGTGGAGGGATATGTAAGATTAGGCTAATGCTACTTACATAGCTTATGTTAGGCTTAACTTGTTTCAGAGCATTAGGAGATCTTCAGAATTAAACTTGATGTAGAAAAGAGGGCAGTATGGATTTAAGTATGGTTTTATTTTTAATACAGTTTTACTCAAGGGGATAGAGCTTATGTCCAGGAAAAACAATGTCTAAATATGCTGAGGTACAGGTATAAAACTTCCATCCAAAACACCCAACCCGCCTTGATTAGATTATTTATCTCTCTTTTAAGAGAGCTTCTGTATTGCATGCATTGATGAACCTACTTAAACAATATTCTACAAAGGAATCCAGCTGTAATTTAAAATTTTATATGGCTTAGAGTGTGCATGCTTAAGCTTTACTTTGACAAGATGCTTGCCTTAAATCTCTTTCCAAACTCTACAGTCACATTAATGTAATTGCTTCAAATCAATTTGCATTTGTTTTTACATAGGAACATTCAAAACTTCCCATCATTGTTGGCAATGAGAAAATGTTAGATGTTTTTTCACCTACTATTCATTGTTTTATACACTTGGATAGAAGACCAATTGAAAGAAAAGTTTACACTTGTTTTGTGTGTAATACAAATAAAGTTCAAGATCGATTTCTTTTCACAACCCAAATGGAAAGTGTTCCTCCTGTATTTTACATGAATTTTACTAGGCTGTACATATTCTGTGGAAGCAATTTATTTAATTCCACTCAATACTACAAATAAGATGATAATCATTGTGTCTATTGCATAATGAATCTTTGAAGTGGTAGCTGCTTTAAATCAGATTCTTGTGAGCTGAAAGAAAAGGAAAAGGGCTGAAAGTGGAACGTGTTGTGGGGAGTTCAAGGTCTCTATAGAAGATGAACAGTTAAACAGGATGCTACTTAAAATGCAGTATACTCTGGAGGTCAATGATCCATATGTTTTAGCATCTAGTGAATATGAAACAACTTACAGAATATGCTGTGGCTGTCCTTCAAACTAAGATTTTAATACTTTAAGCAGAAGAAAATAAACAAACCTTGCCTGAAAATTAGAATCTGCAGCCGGAATACTGTATGCTGTTGAGTAATAAGAGTTCTGCTTATTGAACAAGTCACCCTCTTAAGGAAATCTGAAGAAGAGCCAAATAAGCTAGCTTCACATTCTGGTAACATGTTGTAAGTGAAGGGTAACTGCATTGATACCTCTGGGATTTCTGGAGTCAGGCAATCGAATTAAAATCAGATTATATCTTTTCCTGTCTAAACAATTCCAGTGCATAGTCTTCAGTGCCACTTGGTAAATTGGTGGGCCTTACATTGTGAATGTTCCAATTTCTATCTTTTTCTGTTAACTTATATTAAAACTGCTGTGTTTTTTATTTGATATGCTGCTCAAATAGAGCCAAATAAGCTAGCTTCACATTCTGGTAACATGTTGTAAGTGAAGGGTAACTGCATTGATACCTCTGGGATTTCTGGAGTCAGGCAATCGAATTAAAATCAGATTATATCTTTTCCTGTCTAAACAATTCCAGTGCATAGTCTTCAGTGCCACTTGGTAAATTGGTGGGCCTTACATTGTGAATGTTCCAATTTCTATCTTTTTCTGTTAACTTATATTAAAACTGCTGTGTTTATTTGATATGCTGCTCAAATAGTATGTTGCAATAGAGCTACCAATTGGTTTTGGGTCCACTGCAAAACTGAATTTAAATTTTAGTGACTGACATTGTCAGGACAAAAGTGGAAAGTTAACTCCTGCTTTCTGATACAAGCAAGTTTCCTTAACTTCAGGAAACTTACCTATGCAACTAAATGAGATTCTGCTAGGTCTACCAGTCTGAATGCCCTCCAGTGCATCATCTGGAAATTTTGTCAGGGTGGACTTTGAAAACTCTTATATGCCCAGTGTTTCTGGTGTGTGAAACCCACTTGGAACAGTGAGAAGTTTGTCGGCAGCTGTTTTCCTTCTGGACACTTCTGAAGCTAAAAAGGAAAAACAGAGCCATCACTTTGCTTTTATTTTTCTTCCTTGAATTTTTCATTACTTTTCATTACTTGCCAACTCCATCTGGGTTGGAATCCTATTCTTACCTGTCTGCCTGACTGTCTGAAATTGGTAGCAGAGCCTTCAAAGAAAAACCTTTTGTCTGTCATTAGTATCTGTGCTTCCCTGGAATAATGCAGAACCGAGATACCTGCTTGTCTTTGCTAGCTGTAGCAGTTGCCCCCATTCAGATGGGAAAGAGGATAGCCATTAGGAAAAGGTCAAGGTAGAAAACGCAGGAGAAATTTGGGTGTGAAGGATAAGAATGGGGTAGAAGTAGGGATATATTGGACAGGGATTTCTGTAGCACCCAAACCATTAATGTCATGTTAGACTGTGGGACCAAACAATGATGTGAAAAGGTAAAGCAAATGTGATTGTGATAGAAAGGTGTCAAGTAAGAAAAATTAGAGTGCAGAGTGATCACTTGGCTGGCTAAAAGGAGGCAATATGATCCAGAGGTAATGCAGAACAAAACATTTTTTTGTGCTTAAGAAAAGAGCTGATGAGGATAGACCTCCCGTCAGGCCAAATTAGGGAGAAGGAGCTATGGAGAGTGAATTCTGCTCTTACAGGGCCTCTATTCAAAGGAACAATGTACGAATTGCAAACTAAAGCTGATATACAGTAGTTACTTTGAAGTCTTGAAAGCCTTCCAACTCCTGAAAGCTAGACAGTTGCTGATTTCATGTAGTTGGGAGTTCCCTGTTGACAATTGCAGAGAAAGGCTGTTTTGAGTTCCCGTATGAAGGCTTTCTGTCTGTCATCAGTACAGCCTGAACAGGATTCTGTGCCTGTGCGAAAACCTTGCAGAACTGTGACTAATGGCCATTTCTTAGGATGCCAGATGTCTGAAAAACATACTAAGTTGTGGAAAAAACATGGAAGTTTTGTAATGCCAGATCTTAAACGTGTAATGGTTTTAGGTTTTTTCCAAGTTAATTGAGAAAGTTTGTTTTTATGAATTGCTGACTGACTTGGCAAGACTTTATTTAAAATTCATTGTGTTCATTCTGGGTTAGAACTAGAGTCATCTACATACAGATGTGAAGTGGGATTCGTATATCCATCTGAACTTTGGGGCATCTGTTGTAGGTTTCCTCAGAGGACCTCCGGAGAGAAAAGTTTAGGGCAGGTGTCTCAAATGAGGATCAATATTGATCAGACTTAATGGCTAAATTAGATTAAATTAAATCAACTGATATGAAAATAGTTGGTCTTAAATTGTTACTTGTGTTGTCTTCAGTGTAAAATTAGAGGTTGGGGGGGGGCACCTGTCCCCCGCCTTGTAAGATGCTTCAGCTTCACTGACACTAACTGTAGTAAGAATCCTAGTATAAATGAGTTGCTGGCAGCTACAGATGTTCTTAACAGTCTGAAATGCTGCTCAGCCAAGTCTAGTTGTGTTATGGACATCAGCTGTAGCCAGGGCCAGTGCACGATTTTCCTAGAATAAGCAGCTTTCCCAAAAGCACTGTTCTTAAAACAGGGTTTATATAGACTTCATAGAAACTGTCTGTTCTCCACTACAGCAGAGTTTAATACTTGCATGCATTTTGAGGGGATTAAAAAAATAAATAAATCACTTAGTGAATTAATAGCAGCAACAATTTGAATAGAGGATATAGAGAATAGAGCCTATCATCCTATAGAAAAAGCTAGAAATGAGTTGATAATAGAGTGCAGCTTTTTTCAGAATCCTAATAAAACAGTCTTTTCCAAATTTTTGAACAGCTGTTTTAGTTAATGTTCTGTCAATGGTCCTATAAGCTCTTGCTGTTTAATTACCTTTGAAATCTGTAATGTTTCTGGACCTTTACACTTAATTTTGAAGCTGTTCTCCTGTGGATTGTGGGAGTTTTTGACACAGAAGCTGATATGACTACAGCAATTGTATTTTTCACTACATAATAAATTGTTTCTATCCAAAAATGTGTGCTATCTATTTGGAGGTGATTGTCTGGCACGTTGAGGGGGATGGTTTACCAATACAATCCAACCAAAGAGACTGTCCATTTTACAGGCTAAGAAGGAGTTTTAATCCCTTGTTGTTTCCTGACTTGGGTAAGTAGTCAAAGTTTTGGGAGACCAGGATGCCTTCCATGAGCCACTGAGAAAGAGCTTGAACTCTTTTTATAATAAAAAGATGTTTATATCTTACCAGTTGACTTCATGAGAGCAGCTTATGCTAACATGCTTACTGTGACCTGGATGATTTTCAGACTAGGTTATTTAATTTTAAACCATCAGTGAAACACTGGGGGGGAACAACATCTCTGAGCATTTCTGACGATAAAATAATACAATTATAAATGGCATAATGGTAATATTACATGTCCAACTACTACATAAAGCTAACAATTCTTCAGCGTTCAAATTCCCTAAATACCTTATGCTGATGTGCCAAGACAGCACCTGGGAGGGATGAGTACGTCCACAGGGGGACCTGCTTAGTTTCTCTAGATGGGGCATAAGGGGATGGAGAGGAGGGCGGGTGACAATTTCTTCTTTCTACTTTGCCTGATAAATCTATGTTTGACCAGCATGTGTGTGCTGGGGGAGTGGGAAGTTCGGGGTCTTCCTTTCTGGTTCTATCCATTAAGTAATTTTTCTCCTCCTTCCTTCCCCCCCTCCCCCTCCTTTCTTCCTCTTCCTTCCTCCCCCCCTTCCTCCCTCCCCCCCCAGTAATATTCCCGTGGATATTCATAAGCTTTTGAATTAAGAAAATGAAATGCATTTTTGATTGGACTTCAATTTCAATCTGTAACAGACTTGGTTAGGGAAGTGTTTGTCCTTTAAGCACCTAAGATATTCCACGTACAATTTTAGGCATCTAATGATACCTAGCATTACTATAAAAAGCATTTCCTGCTAATGATCTTGCCGGTCCAATCACCTCAGATTAGGCTTTTAGTTTTTTAACCAAGATTTCCAACTCTATTAGCCTGTGTTTATTTTCTGTTTTTGTTTAAGATGGCACTTGTTTGTCAGCCAGGGTCTTAGGATTCCAGAGTTTTACTTTTTGTTGCTTTTCCCTACACCTCCTTTGTTCTTCAATATTTGTATTTTACATCATATGATTTGTTTAAGAGCAGATCTGAAAACAGCTGTTTGCTAACAATCACGATACTGTGTCTGAGCCTTTTAAGGGACAAATTCCAGCCTCAGATATATGCATTTTGGTTCCTTCAAAACCAGTGAAATTGGCTCTCATAGACTTAGGAAAGGGCTTAGTTCTAAACAAAGTAGGATAAAATACCCAGCAGTGGGGAAGATTGTTCACTGCTTATTTAGTCACAAAGTGAAGATACCTTAGTGACAGCTGACCCTGACCACAGGCCACTTAAAATAATTTCTTCTGAGGCTTGGAGGTAGGGGTTTGAGCACTATGCAATTCAATCCGAGCAGACAACACAGAGGACAGAAGTATCTGGCTGGAAAATAATAGTTACTGAACAAAGTTTTGTTTCCTCAATCTTACTCTGTAGGTACCAACCTCTGTAGGGGACAAGAGGCCCTTCATCATAGAATCATTGAGGTTGGAAAAGACCTCTAAGATCATCGAGTCCAACCGTCGACCCAACACCACCATGTCCACTAAACCATGTCCCTAAGTCCCTCATCTACTCGTCTTTTAAATACCTCCAGGGATGGGGACTCAACCACTTCCCTGGGCAGCCTGTTCCAACGTTTAAGCACTCTTTCCGTAAAGAAATTTTTCCTTACATCCAATCTAAACCTCCCCTGGTGCAACTTGAGGCCGTTTCCTCTTGTCCTATCGCTAGTTACTTGGGAGAAGAGACCGACCCCCACCTCGCTACAACCTCCTTTCAGGTAGTTGTAGAGAGCGATGAGGTCTCCCCTCAGCCTCCTCTTCTCCAGGCTAAACAACCCCAGTTCCCTCAGCCGCGCCTCATAAGACTTGTTCTCCAGACCCCTCACCAGCCTCGTTGCCCTTCTCTGGACACGCTCCAGCACCTCAACGTCCTTCTTGTAGTGAGGGGCCCAAAACTGAACACAGTATTCGAGGTGGGGCCTCACCAGTGCCGAGTACAGGGGCACGATCACTTCCCTACTCCTGCTGGCCACACTATTTCTGATAGAGGCCAGGATGCCATTGGCCTTCTTGGCCACCTGGGCACACTGCCGGCTCATGTTCAGCCAGCTGTCGACCAACACCCCCAGGTCCTTTTCCGCCAGGCAGCTTTCCAGCCACTCTTCCCCAAGCCTGTAGCGCTGCATGGGGTTGTTGTGGCCGAAGTGCAGGACCCGGCACTTGGCCTTGTTGAACCTCATACAGTTGGCCTGGGCCCATCGATCCAGCCTGTCCTAGTAGATCACTAGTAGACTTTGCCTTCCTTTTTGGACTGATGCCTTCTGTGGGTCTGGACCATCCCAGGGTTCATATCTGGAGGAGAGAAGCTGGGACGGGTGGTGGGGGGTGGTGGTCTTGCTCAATGATAATTTCCTGCCCCACTCCTCTACATCTTTTGCCCACCCTCAGCAAGACCCAGTTATCTTCTCTCTCTTCTCCCGATTCCATGAAGACTCAAGCCTAAGTCAGTTGGTTTCTGCACAGCCCTCTTCCTTTGCTAGGTAAATGGAGGGAGCAGATGGTGTACGTACAGTCCAGCAACTTGCAATGCAGGGGAAGAGTGCTCCGTGTTGAAGACAGAAGCACCAGGGATATTGGTGTGTACCAAGGGGAGCAGCCCATGCCCTCGGCACCTGGCTTTGCCTGCTGTGGGTTCACATTCCCTCCAGGGTGGCTGTGTGTTGAAGTGGCCCTGCTTAATGGCAGGGAGACATTATGAGCAGGGACAGGTGAGACAACAAACAAAATGCCAAACACTGCAAGATGTCCCCGTTAAAGAAAAAAACCCCTATCACAGACCTGCTTTTGGCAGCAACATATTTACAGGAGACCTCAGGCTCACCAGACCTCAAGCTTAGTCTATCTGGTAGGTTGCTGCACACAGGTAGTATGGAGGGATCCTTCTCGTGGCGGGGCAATCAACAATCGCATCTGCTGTCTGGGGAGCTCACACTGGGAACTGGGGAAGTGGAGGAACTACCTAAGTGGTTTCTCTGTGAGGCTTTCCTCTAAGCAGAGCACCCCAGGCTTGCAGGCTTTCCAGGCTTGAACTGCAGTGTTGGCACCTGGATGGACATGAGGTGTTCTGCCAGCAGGCATTGCATTAGCCATCTCTCTTGCACTTGGAGCATTTAAGCTGAGACAGCAGTAGCAAAAATGACACTGTGAGCCTGCTCAGCTGGAGAGTAGGAGATAAAGGATGGCCAGAACCAGCCAGGGGGCCAGCAGAGAAAGCCAGCTTTTCTGGTGAATGTGGGGCAAGCCACTACCAGTGAGAATAACCTAGTCATGGTCCCCCACCTCTGTGTTTAGGGCAGATAAACCCAACAGCAGAGCCTGGGGCTGTCCCAGTCCCAAAGAGTGGCCAGGACCAGCAAGGACACAATGTTCCTTCCCGCTGTTCCCTGCTCAAGCTTTGCAGGTGGAGCTGGTTGTGATCAGGATGTTTACTGCTGTTCATGTGAAATTAATGGGCATGCTCACTGTGTGTGCAAAAACAGGGCCTTGACCTTCTTCCATAAATTTCCAGACATCTTAACATGCTGCAGGCATTCTTCAGACAGATGGTATGGATGCCACCCTACACTTGTTGAACAGGGCAATTAAACAGGGTAGATATGTGAAGAAAATTATAGCTTTAAACTTTCCTACTTAAAAAAACTGCACAGCAAGTACTATTTTTAACATGTGAGAGGGCATTTCTGGTAAGGCTTGTGGGTGATGTGGCACTTTTCCAATGACAGATGCAGGTGTTGAAATTGGGCTGGTTAGTAATTAGGCTTGATCTTAGTCTTTAAACTGCTCTGTCTTCCAACCAGTCACCAGAAAGAAATCAGGGGTGAGGGACACTGATTTGTCTCCTACCATGGGGGTATGGATGGTTGCATCTTTACCAAAGGTTAGGCTTTGCATGGGAAGGCAACTTCAAAAAGCAGTTAAATAATTTAAGTTTTATAAAAGTGGTGTATCATTATTGGTCAGAGAGAAGAAAACACATGAACAAAATATTTCTAAAAGGAGGGAAGCATTTTGATCCAGAGGGGCTTTAGGACAGCTTTATGTCTGGTCAGACAAAATCTGAATAAGCTCCCGGAAGAGACGCCAGTGATGCTCCTGCTGCGGGATGCTGGGGGAGAGGCAGTGCCAGGTGGTACCCACCAGATGGTCCCCGGCCAGGGCTGGGAGGGTGCTTCCCCGGGCTCCCTCACCAGGGAAAATACCCTAGTCTCCCTGATCACAGCAGAGGCAAGATCGACATAAGTACAGCACACACTGCAGGCTTATTGCACTGCCCCAAACTCCTGGGCAGGGACCCTGGAGCATCACCAATCACATGATTTGCAACCTCTCACATTTGCTTTTTCTTTCCCTCTTATAAGTTCATCCCCTCTGCTATCCTTATCTCATCCCAAGTAAATAACCTACATAACCAGATCCCCACTTCCCAGAAGGGAAAGACTCTGCTCCCCAGGGAGATTGATGGCTGCCAGGAGCTATCCTCACCCTTATCAACACAAACAACAAAGAAGGACTCTGAAATTGCAGAGAAAAAAGGGGTTGCTTTTTACAGGAGCTAACTGAAATTGGGAATACAAGATGCTGTGGGAGTTACTGCTCAGGATATGAAAGAAATGGCTGTAGACCTAACAAGATTAGCAGAAGTTGAGAAATGTGTGCAATGTTATTGAGGACAATGTTCTGATCGTTGGAGAAGCAGTTGGAGGACTGAATGCAGAAAGTTGCAGGTTATAGAGAAATGCTATTCACAGAGGAAACAGCAGTCTCAAAAGCAAAAAGTAAGATCTGGAGACTAAAGGCATAATAAAAATCCTATCGGTATCACCAAGATAAAACATCTTTAAAAACTGGTGTCATGGGTTCGTGGTTCCACAGCTGTAAACTCGTCATTGCCGTGTTGGCTGCAGATGCACGAGGACATGACAGGGGACACAGCCAAAATACCAGCTGAGAGGACACTTTGACATGGAGGTCTGTAGTCCTGTAGACGCAGTATCTGGCACATCCAAAGCACAGAGCTTCCATATGGGACTGGACAAACTTATTTGCACATTTAGAGTGTGAAGGGTAACGACATATCTGAAATTACATCAGAGGAGGTGGTTGAGACAGATGGAAATTAATTGTTTTCAGACTTCTCAGACTGTCTTGTGCATTGCTCATTTGGATCTCATGCAATCCACACTTGGGGTCTGTGCCCATTTTGGATCAGAGCAGGAGCAGAACTGAGGTGAGCACATAGACGCTGAGCCTGATGCTGGGACTGGGCTTAGGGTCCTGATGCATTGCGTCCTGCTCCACCCACAGGAGAGAAAGCAAGCGTTGCAAAACTTTGAAAATCTGTCATTTTCCTACCAGGGGATTCCAGGTAGGTGCCCAAAATGAGAAAGGAATGTAAAACAACAGGGGCTACTGAGAAAATAGCTGTGCATGCTGTGACCACGGAGGGCAGCATAAGCAGAACCCTGAGAGGCTGCATCTCCTGACTGCCAGCACCTTGCTGTGCTTGCTACCTTGCACGAGAGCCAAGAGAGTTAACGGAACTGTGTGACATGGAAGAAATAAAGACGACCTGCAAGAAATATTAGATAATAAAGCACCAGGACCAGATGGGTATGCGGCTGATTTTATGGGACATTCTGGGACAAATTACTTCCAATTGTAAATGAAGTTTGTTAAGGCACTTAAGAAACAAAATGTTTTCCCCTAACTTAATTTAGTCTACCAGGAAGAAAGCCAAAGAATCTGTACAAAGAATGTACAAATCTATTTCATTGTCTTGCATTGACTACGATAATTTTAAAAGTCATTGCTATTAGATTAGGGGCCAGTGTTATAAGATTTTCTCAGGACAAATTTGCTAGAAGTCATTGCTCTCTTAATCACAGAGTAAAGTGAGTACTATCAGCTTTGCTGTAGCATTACAATTTGATTGACCAGGAGTTCTCAGCAGGGGATTCAGTTTACCTCCTGAAAAAGGAAGCCACTCACTCAGCCAATCACTCTCTCAACCTATATATTGGAAGAGCAGCGACTGCCCTTTTCTGCTGCTGCTCTGGGAAGCGGAGCACACTCACCTTGCATGTGTCAGAGCTGCCTGGCACCTTGCACTGCTGGCCCCGTGGGCTCTGCACAGCCCCGATGAGTGCCGGTGTGGGGCTCTTGAAGTGCTGACACAGCAGTTCACAGCAGTGGACACCAGCTCAGTGTGTAGTGAATTATGCCTTTTGTGTGGAGCTAAAAGTACACTGTGCGTGCAGTAATTCGGGTAGAGTAGCATATGCCATTCTTGGTGCCTTGCAATAATAATCATGATTTATTGCCAGAAGTAATTCTGGTTTTTAGGTTGTGCCAGTCAAACCTGGATTTTCTGTCTGTGTAAGATGCAATATATCTGCATATATATCCATGTGGGTGATACTCTGCAGAACCATTTCTGTCAGAGGTGATGTTTTTGAACGACATTAGCCAGTTACCAGAATTTGGGTCATTGTTCAGCATCTTTGTTGTACATGTATTTCATGTACATCTCTGTATTAACATGTATCCATATGGTATCAGTTGTTGTGGTGTATATAGACACATTCATGCAGATACATACATACACATATGTATGCTTATATATATTTATGTATGTATATATGCTATTTAAACATGTATTTAAAATAAATGAATAATTATTCCACTTAGGCATAATTTCATATAACAACGTCAGCCTTAGAATTATGAATTTCTGGCTCCTTGCAGAACACTTCTTCTCTCCTGTTAGTGCTTGCTTTGTAGTTGCAGCACAGGCACTATCACAGAGAGGTTTGTTGCAGGAGGGGAGTACAGCTGACTCTGGAGTCTGAGCATTCCTCCCCTCAGAAGGCCACAGGGTCACTGCCGTATGCTTGGGCAGAGGTACTCATCTGCTACAGATGTAGTGCAATTGCTTTTGGTGCAAGATGTCCCTGGTAGCTCTGATAGTCCTCAGGCTTTCCAAATTCAAACGGGAGCCGACCTGGGAGCAGCCAGGGCTGATGATTTCTGCTCCAAAGGGAGGGAGATGAGCTCCGCTGTGGAGCTGTTGCTCTCTGCTGTGCAAGGCAGCAATCTCATCTGCAGACGGGGAGTATTATTTTGATGAGGCTTTATTTATACGCTGATGACCAGATGTGAAGGAACACCAGGCTGGTCTTTAAGCCTTCTGAAGCTTTTACATTCCGATTTTTTTTTTTTCATGGCTCCATTAAAGGTTTTAACAGCGTTTTCAGTTTTATACATATTTTACCTATGTGAATTTGAAATGAGAGCAACCCTTTCATGGTCAGTGATGTCTCCATGACCTGTGTAAGGACTCAACACCTTGCTCTGGGGCTGTGTATATGCTGTGCATTTCACACAAAAGCATACTGACAGATTTTCTAAACCGTAACAGGTATTTCTAAATTTTAACAGGTAGTATGTCTCATATGCCTCCTGTTGTAAAGACAGACTCTTAAGTTTCTTAACAGTACTTCTTATAGGCCTTGGAGGTGAATAAAAATTATCAATATAGTTTTAGAAATGGCTACAGTGTGACTTTTTATTTTTTAGCAGTTTGTGACTTAGGACATCTCAACACCTTGGATCTCTTGGAAATTATGTGTTCCCTGCAGAAGCTCTGAGTCTCTTTTTTCAGTCATTTCTAAGTTTGTAAGACAAAATCCAGGACTGATTCAGGATAAAACACTGTCTCTAAGGCTTTGTGTATAAAGGAGGAGGAGGAGAAGTATTTCTGTTGTTTAATCGATCCACTGTCAGCTGTCTAGAGGTGTCCAGAAGCCTTTATGGCCACAGTCTCCAAGAGCGAATGTGGCTATATCATATAACGGCTTCAGCACTTTTTTTTTATTTTTTTCCCTTTTTTCCTGGCGTTGCTGTGCTGTGCTTTCCTCAGTAGGTGGCAAACTTCACAAGCCATAGCTGGCTGGATTTTTTTTTGTAGGCCTTTATACCTCAGATAAAATAGCATGTGCTGGGAAAGCTTTGCTTGGACCTCATCCAAGTAATATTTGCTTTCTTTCACTTGCAAAAAAGGAGCCATTATTGCTCCTAATTCAATAATTTTCTTTTCTGGGCTGATCTGTGAAAAGCCTATAGCTGCTGCAATGGAGTATTTACTTTGTGTGTAGTGCTCTTTGAGATTGTTGAGTAAACAACAAGGAAAATGCCCTTTTTTTGCTTTTTAAGAAAGAAACACCTCACATCAACTCCATCTGTGAAACACAGGCCTGGTTTGTTGATACCATAGAACAATCATTAGTTAAAATAAGAAAAAGCACTGTCATTTCCTTCTGTATAATAATTATCCTCTGGTGCTACCATTTGTTTAGTATCATTATTAAGTGCGAGGAGAGCACTTAGCATTCTTCATACCATAAAACCAAGGATGACCTTCAAGAAACTTAAGAGGTCCCTCCAGCATATAACTAAAATGACTCCCATGTTTCAGAAACTGTATAGTTCAATTTCAAGTAGTGATACAGAGCAGGTAGCTGAGTGGTACAGAGAACAGGATCTGCCTTAGGATCCCAGCAGGTTTTCTTTTCACCCATGGACCGGTAGCATTTCTACTAAGCATCAAGTGGGCTTTGCAGAGGAACTGATGTCTCAGGAGGCATTTGGAAGGAACAAAATGGATGTCTGATGCACAAAGGCATTAAGAAAAGAGTTTAAAGCATAAGGGGCTGTGGCAGGCTGGCCTGACTCTTATCAGAATCTCTAGAAGTATTTGCCATCACATTTACAGTTGTGGACTTAATTTGCATACTGTGTTGTATAGATGCTTGTTCTGTAGTGTGTCTCACAGTAGGAATACAGAGTGAAGAAAATTGGAGAAACAAACATAAGGAGCAACAGAGAGATTTTAGTACAAGATTTGAAAAGAACTGGAGAGCTTCCATAGTTGGGAGGACAGTTCAGTTGAAACTGTTGTTGCAGCTGTTAGGCTTACTTTTAAAAATACTGAATTTAGACAAAGAACAAAGGCCCTCTATTCCACAGCAAGTAAGTCCTCTGTGGGAATGTTTCTGGGTCTGTGAAGGAGAGATTTCTTGCTCATTAGCAAGAATGAAGTGTGTTGGGGGGGGAAGATTGAAACCAGTTGGACTGGTAAGGTACTGTGGTCTGAACTGGAATTTGCTCTTCTGAGTGGTCATGATGACAAGCTGTGCATCCAGGGGCAGGTCGTTTCATTACTCTGTGCCTCTGTTTATTTGCACTGCCAACCATGAGGTCCTGAAACAATAGAATTGTAGAATCATTAAGGTTGGAAAAGACCTCTAAGATCATTGAGTCCAACCGTCAACCCAACACCACCATGCCCACTAAACCATGTCCCTCAGCACCTCATCTACATGTCTTTTAAATACCTCCAGGGATGGGGACTCAACCACTTCCCTGGGCAGCCTGTCCCAATGTTGAACCACTCTTTCAGTAAAGAAATTTTTCCTCACATCCAATCTAAACCTCCCCTGCCGCAACTTGAGGCCATTTCCTCTCGTCCTATCGGTAGTTACTTGGGAGAAGAGACCGACACCCACCTCGCTACAACCTCCTTTCAGGTAGTTGTAGAGCGCGATGAGGTCTCCCCTCAGCCTCCTTTTCTCCAGACTAAACAACCCCAGTTCCCTCAGCCGCGCCTCATAAGACTTGTTCTCCAGACCCCTCACCAGCCTCGTTGCCCTTCTCTGGACACGCTCCAGCACCTCGACGTCCTTCTTGTAGTGAGGGGCCCAAAACTGAACACAGATTTCGAGGTGCAGTAAGGGTTGTTTTAAAATCTGACATCTGCTTTTTGAGCTGGAGGGCCCAATCCTGTGGGGTTCATAAAAACTGAGGAAAGCATTTTGGCTTTCTGTGGGAGAACTCTGCTAATCCTCTCCTCATCCTTGGATCAAGTCTTTACTCTCCTTTGCACCCCTGCCCTTGTATTTCTTCATCCTCCTACCTGCATCCTCAGTAAATCTGCTAACATAATCACCTGGTGTGATCATTTTCACAATACAATACCCTGTTTCCTATCTCCTCATTTCTGCTATCCCTCTACTCTTGCTCTGCATGTTCCCCGTATAACCTGTTGAGCCCGTCTGAACATGTGTTCCTCTTAATCTTATTATCCTCCAAGGTTTAAGGTGAGATTTCCTCTCCATGCTCTGGCCCTGTTGTTTCCTCCTCTTTTTTTCCATGTGCTCTCTGCATGCACCCACCTCCTCATTTTTTCATTTGTGCCCCCAGTTTGTGATATGCAGCCATCTTTCCTGGGGGAAAACTGGCTCCTAACAAAGCAAAGCAAAACAGTAGGAGCTCGTAGTCTTCCTGAGTAGGCATAGGCATCTTTATCTTAGCCCCATTGGGGCTAAAATGGGAGACTAAGACTCACTTCAGTAAGGAAAAACATTACTGTATGTGGGAAGAAAAGTCCAGTGTAGCACTGGGAGGAAAATATGCCTCTCCTAATCAATAAGAGGGGCCCAAAGCACAGCAATGGAGAAAGGTTTTGAAATGGTGGTCCTCAAGGTCTGCCTCTGACTGTCCTTATAAGAAGAAAGAAAAAGCTTGAACTTTATAACTCACCACCTGGGAGGAAAGTGGTGAGCAAAGATAGTGCCTGGTTATCATGGTTTGTCATGTCTGCAAGCATCTGGGACACCAAGCCAGAAGGGAGACCATGTCCTTTCACGGTGATCCCTTGCAGCCAGCTGTGGAAGAAGAAAGAATAAGGGGAGCTCTCTTGCTCCAACCTGGCTAATGCAGTCAGGTTGTCAGGCAAGATGAAGCAGATACTTTAAGGCATGAAGAAAATGGACATCAAAGCCAGCGAGTTGCAAAAATGTTGGGGATGAAATTCAGGGAATGGTGGAAGCAGATTGAGGTGCATGTGCCGAGCTGAGTGCAGAGAAAGAAGCTGGTGAGGAGGCATGTCCACTGTGGAGCTCATGCTGAGGAGAACCACGTCCTTTGGGAAGCCAAGCAGTGAGAGTCTTGGGAAACAGAGTATGATTTATAGGGTGGAAGGAGATGGTGGGGTCAGTAGGGGAGAAAGAGAGACTGATCATAACTTAAAATATTTTCCTGACTGTTTAGCTGAAATATCCTTACCTGGCCACTTACGTCCAACCAAAAGTGCTTGGTTTCTTTCCCTCTCCACTTCTTGCTGTCCCAACCTGAGTCCTGGCCCAGGGTCCCTCTGAGACGGCTGAGCCGAGGACTGCACTGACTGGCAGCACAGAAGGTGCTGCATCATCATGTGTGCCTACGCCGGGCTGTGCACGTACTTATTGCTGGGCAGTGGGCGGGAGCGAGGGGAGGTGCACGGTGCAGAGGCTGCAGCCTCGGCTCCTCGTGGCATAGCACCGTAGCTGCGGGAGGCATCAGCCCACCCAGGCTGCATCAGCACTGGAGTCCCGTATCTCCTGCTGTAAGGGAGCATCAGGCTTCAAGGGTTTAGGTCTGCCTCCTCTCACATTAAAGCTGCTTGAGGAACCTTGAAAGTCTAAAAAAGGAGAGAGAAATTAAAAACCCTCTTAGAAGACAATTTTTGTCAAGTGTTGTAGTTTCTTGTTGCCTTTGCTATAGAGGATGAATTTTTCTCCATCTCCTACACCAAAACAGGCAAATGGCTGGTCTGAGTCCAGCTCAGATGTCTTTGCGTGGTTACACAGTCTGGATACCTGTGATCTCTAGCAGCACACATACCCTGTGCTTTTAGGAGGTAGCTGATTGATGAATGCCTCTTCAGGAAAAGGGCTTTTAAATACTCCTAAAGGGGCAACATGGTGTCAAAGGCATCTCAAGAGGAAAATAATTACTTTTCCCCTTGTTTCATTTTAACTACACAACAAAAAGTTAAAAAAAAAAAGGTAAATATTTAAGGAAAATGCAAAGTCCCACTGAGGGACCTTTCATGAGGATATATGGTACCAATGAAAAGGAAAAGAAGAAAGACCATGATCTGCTCTGCTGGCCAAGACAACCAGTAATTCACAAGGGGCTGACTCGGCTGGGCCTCCAATCCCCTGTTGCACAGGCTTTGGGTTGACTTTTACAGCTAACGTTAATAGCGCGGTTCCTCCACCTTCCCAGCCTGTGTCTGTTGGTGGAACAAACTGAAGCAATCTGCACTGCTCTCATAGGTCGAGACCTCCTTCCTTTGCATCCTGCCCTGGCTAAGCCGGCTTGTTTACCAAATACAAGAAAGTTTGAGAGAAACAGATGGGTGTTTAGCAATGTCCTGTGCAATCTGACAGCCTCCCTGCTGGAGAAAGGAAAAGCTCAGTCTGGGCTCCAGGGGGGCTGAAGACAAAAATTGCAAGTAGCAGTGCAGTGGAGACTTTCTCTGCCTCTTTGTGGCCATGTGGTTTGCTGGATGTAATGTCACACACAGTTGAAAAATATTCTAATCCACACTGAGCCTGTGTGATCTTTCTGGATTTTGGCACACAGATGTTTTTTCAGAACAGGTGGTCAGGTTAAAAGTACATGTTGTGTTTGACACATGTGGCTCAGCCTGTGTACGGAAAACACAAAGTCCACCAAAACCCACTCTGCTTTGTGCCTTTCCTGAAGCTGCATACCAAATTGTCATTTGTAATTTTCATTACCCGTAACTCTTTACAGTCGTACTGTAGCCACCTTTTCTGGTCTGTATGCTTGGAAATATTAGAAACAAAACCTGTTAAAGGCAATGACTGTCCTTTTCAGTGGAATTATGATGAATCAAATTGTTTACAAATTCATGTTTTGGCACAAGGGAAAGTGTTTGTAAAACTTGTAACACTTCCCTCGTTTCACTATCTGCTTGGCTTCATGCTTGCAGCTGCTATACTGTTTTGTCAGTATAGCTTTGCATAAGAAAAAGGACCTTAAGCAGATGCAATACGAAATCAGGCTTTGTCTTTTCTTTTAACTACCATTTTCTCTAATTGTTTATTTACTTATCCAGTCACTTGAGCTTCACCTTGTTTAAAAATGTCTAGGATTTGCAGTTCCTCCTGAGCATCAGTGATCTGTGTGAATTAAAAGAACTTTTGGAGCAAGACCCTACTTTGCTGCCAGAGTGGCCATATGAATTCCCCATTGACTGGGATCTTCGCAGGATACAACAGTTAAGCGAGGTTGACAAGAATCTCTTCTGATAGTATGTGGGAAACCTCCCTGGCCTCTAGCCCCTGCTTTCAGCTATTACCTTTTCTTGGGATAGCCTGCATGTAGTGGTTGCTCTGCTGCGGAGGATTCTGGGAGTTGAAGTTGAGTGCTGGTAGGAGGAAATCTAGCAGTTACCATACCAGGATTATTCATTGTTAATTGTGGCAAAGTAAAACACAAACATTAAGGTCTAATACCAACTGTAATTTTGGAATAATTAAGGTGTCGCAACACCAGTGAACTAGATAAAATAAGTAAGAACAGAGTCAAGCTAGGAATAGAAATAACGAGGGTAGCTTAGGCAAGGAGAGTGCATTTCACATTTCTAGTTTTCTGTCGGGAAAACTTGATTGTTGGCTTTTTAAAAGCATTGTTTTGGAGGCAGTGGATAGTCTAGTAGTCCAGCTATCCCCTCACCTTCTTCCTGATGCGCAGCATGAGGGGAATGAAATGGAAAAGATGAAAATAGAAGGCAAAACATTAGTTCCTCCTGCAGTCTTACAAAGAAATGAGGGAGAAAACTCAGCTTGATAAGGTCACTCTTGCCAAGGTTTCTTTTCACAAAAGCAACCTGCCCTGCTAGGTAGATGGATCAGGTCCCTGCAGTTCTTCTGCACAGCACAGCTGAGATTGAAACGTAGCTGAAGCTGAAGCATTTTGTTGCTTTTCTGTGCAGAATCATGAATTTTCCAGGAGCTGCATCTGAGGAATGCATTTGAAGACTGTGGACAAATTCTGCAGTGCCCACAAGGAGGCAACTCTCACACCGCTGTGCAAAGTGCAATGGAAATTTCATAAAGATTTATTCTGAAAGACTCTGAAATCCCAGTGTCAGGCAAGGAATTTTACTGCTAGTGGATGCCTATCTGTGAGGTGAAGACAAACTGTCGATAATTTCTTGTGATGTTTAGCTTATTAGTTCCACCAGTCAGTACACGCAGGCGTGGCAGGAACAGCAAATCCTGCATTAAACCAAGTGAAAAGACAGAAAAGAGCTTTGTTCTGATTTGTCTGAAATGCAGAGAAGATGAAAATGAGAAGGTACACAGCCCAGTTTGGCTTATTCCATCACTAAGGCATTCCCATAAAGACTGTTTTTGTAATTGCACCTTCTCTGCCCCCTCATGGAGTTACGCCTTGGGTGGATTCAGCCTGCCGTGACTATTTTTGGATTTCCCTTGGTTGTTCTGGTGCATCAGCAGCTGTGGTAGCTCTTTCCCTGGATAATCTGCATAGTTTTATGTCAGTCTTCAGGAAGTGAGGCAGAGGTCACTGGAACATACAATCTCATTTCCACAATGAAAGGCAGCTTCTGGCAAGAGCTGCAGAAGCTTTTTTCCATCGATCAAAAGTGGTGCACTGATTTTTTTAGATACTGTCCATCCAATCCATAAGTCTTGCCTACCGATTTTTTCAATCTTGCTGTTTTACTGGTGCAAAGGTTAGGGTTCAATAAAGTGCAGAGATTCTAGGGACTGGAACAAAACGCCTAGATATAAAAGAGTCTGGAAGTTAGAAAACACATGACTGGAGACAGAAGTCTTCCACCTCTCTATATGCACTGTTTGAACTTGGGCAAGTCAGTGCTCACCTTTCTATTCCTGTGTGTCTCTCAATGAGGATAAATGTAATCCATCTGTGGTGTTACTTGTTGAAATATTTTACATAAACTAAAGAGATATTTTCTTGGTTTAGGTCAACAATACCCACATCTAGAGATCTACACCTGTCCTAAACTCTCATTACTAAAATCAGAGTGAACTACTATTTATTCAAAACCACTGATTCCTCTCAAAGAAACGTAACCTGCTCCTTCTTTTCATGGTGTAAATCCTTCATAAAAAGTTGCCCAATACAGAATGCAGAAAAACCCTCATGCTGTAAAATAATTGTCTTAGGATGGACCAGTTTCCAATTTGCTCTGTGGTAATAGAGTAATAAGAATGATCTCAAGAAGATCATTCTAGGGACTTGCTCATTACCTTTCCCCTGTTGTAGCTCCAGAATTAATCTTTTCCTAATAATTTCTTTCTTGCTTCAATGCATTAGAAAGGGAATCTGTAGAAAATGACCTGGATTGTTTATGTACTTGATACCTCCTCAGGTTCCTGAAATTATTCTTGATTGTATCAGTCTTTCCTCCACATAAATCTTCCGTCCTTGTGGTAACAATGAGTGGGTGTTTCACCCCTTCTGATCACATCTCTGACTCTCGGCGCCAGTGAGGTGGAAAGCACACGCTCACTCTGCTTCACTGAGAACTCCCCTCTAAACCACTGAATTGTACTTCAGAAAAACTGCCCACTCTTCCTATCTTATTGCTCCCTTTGACAACTTATCTTGCAGCCATTGTCTGCTCTGTTTGATCTTCTGGTATCTATTTCTGACCCTAAAATTGAACTAGTATGCACAAATCATAGCTGTCTTGCTCCCCCTGAAACTTGTACCTATGTAAAAGGCAGGAAGAGCAGCCACTGGTTCCGTCTGTCCAATGCCATGCTCTTCAGCATGCCTGTGGCTTGTCAGTCAGTGAAGTGAGACATGTACATACGCCATTCCATCATGGGCTTTACTTTCTCTGTCAGATCAGTTTTGCTCCCAGAAATGTAACATCTACCATCTTTTGTCTTGCTAGACTAGGGAGGGCTTCTGACTTCATCCTCTTTTGTCCTTTGCATTCTTTTTTGCTCCACAGCTTGTCAAAGTACTGACTGGACCTCAAACATCATTCATGACTCCCCTCACCACCATCATGATCAGTCTAGCTTTGTCTTTTGCTATGCTGGCATCTGCAAATGTTTCCTTCTTATCCCCTCTCACCCTAACCACATTCCTGTACTTTTTATCTCTCATCTTCACCAGTTTGCCTTTTCACTGCCTCGACTTTAACCATGTCGCTCAATTTTAAGGCTTTCCAGCAGAGCTGTTGGCTTTCTCTCAATGCCATCAGCTCCTGAGCAGAGCCTACAGGCTTGCCTGAGTACCTCTTTTGTATGTTTTTTCACACAATTGTGTCTGCATGCTTAATAATGCCAATCGTCTTATGCACAGAACACCTCCTTGCTTTAATTTTTAGTTATCCCTTCGTTCTCCAAAAGCTCATTGATTAATACCATCACATATCATTGCCTTCCTTAGTTAACAAACAAACTGAAATGCGGTAAAAAACATTAAGGGAACCCCCATTGTTTTTCTCTGCTTCGACTGCTGAATTGCTATATGCTTTTTCAGCTTTTGCTTGGCTGCCTTCTAATCCTTGCCCCCTGACCACGCTGTTTTAGCTTTTGGGAACTGTAAAATATCTGATAACAAAAGTGATGTGTCTGCTCTGTAAGAGGATCCTCGTCTCAGGAGTAGAAAACAGCTCAAATATCCTCTTTGCAGAGTTCATAAAAAACTGTCTGATGCCTTTTTGTGGAGCATTTTGTCTGGAATGTCTGAGCAACACTGCCTGGCTCCAGACATTTCAAAATCTTTTGCTGTATTCTTTGGTTCATCATTGTGATTTTAACTTTGTATAATTCCTTGGCCTTCAGTCCCACAAGGTACTGATTATTCTGACTCCTTTTCAAAATTTATTTTCTTGCTGCTTGAGTATAGCTTTTTTTTTTCACTACTAATGAGCTACATCACTACATTCCTCTTTAAATTCTTCTTCTTTGGTATGTATGTGAAATTAATGGCTTTTTATAAATAAAAACAGATTATGTTCCTTCATTTTTGGAATATATGAATTTATATGCAACATCTTATTTCCTGACTTGTAACGTGTCTTAAATTCTTGATGTTAGTGCAATAGGAAAAAAGACCTCTGTACTTGCGTGCATCAAACCCTTGCAGTCTTTCAGTGGAATTAAACGTGTGGACTAAATGCTCTAATGTACCCAGAGTGTGTTTAAGGGCTTGGCCGAAAAAAACCTTTCACTTTATCCTCACTTCAGGGATAGTCATGGGCATGGAGCAGCTTTCAGATTGGTGCCCCAGTCAGTGTGTCCATTTCATGGGCTTTTAACCTCCAGTTTCACATTCCTTTGATGTTGACATTTGCACCACCTACTCTCAGACCTGGATATTTCCCTTTCATCTAGGAAATCTCTGTAACACCTTCTCACCTCCAAACCTTCCTTTCAAGGAAGTATGTAAGGGTCTGCAAAAATGAACCCAAATGCTGCTGTATTGAAACACATTTTCATTCACCTCTTTCACGGGACTGATTCTGCTGCCATTCCTGGAAACTTTGTCTTTGGTGTCCTGAGTTGTGATAACACAGCTGTTCAAAGCTTGGTGTGAGAGTCCAAGGAGGCTAACTTTCCCTTTTTATCTCCCCCCAAAATATTTTAGACTAAAAGGGAAGACAATAGGGACAGGAATGTGCCATATGAAAGGATATGTGCAATGAGCTACAGTCTTATTTTCTAAAAAGTGACCTCCTAAACAGCCTTGCTTTTATTTACTGTGTCTCAGTAACTTGCAGAAACTATTTGCAAGGTACCTGGCCAGTCATTTGTAAGCTGAAAGTGTGGCAAAGGACCACTTTAGCTTTGTAAGCAAATGTACTTGCTTACAAAGTAAGAATGAACTGCTGACCCATCTGGTGTCCTTTCTCCCATGTCCTCAGTTTCAATAAATATTTTCCAGTTAGTTTTGAATGAAAATACACAACTAGTGACAAAGATAACCACTGAGCTTTACAAGAACCTGTGCTGATAGCAAGGTCCTAGTTTTCACACCCTGCTCTTTCTTCTGTAGACAGTGGAGCACTGCAGTGAAAAATATGTCTTCCCTTTTCACAGGTGGAGAAACTGAGGTACAAGAAGGAATGAGGTGAGTTGGTTAGGACTGACCAGCAAGCTTCACATGACTCATGCCAGCACCACACAGCGGAGTACGGGGCAGTCACAGTGAAAAGAAAGAGGGTTCAGGAGCCCAGCCTGAACATAACCAGCTTAGTAAAGCTAGGCTGCCCTTGGGTTTTTAGCTTCTTCATGCAATGTAGGATTTACATGCTCTGTAACCTTTCAGATTGATGCCCAAGAAACAACACAGCTTTCCAGCTTCAGTCAGAGCTCAACCACTGCTGTAATCTCTCACAGCTGTGGTGAGGGGAAAGGAGTACCTACCGTAAACTAGAGAGCCAGCCTACATATTTAGCTAAAATCCTTAGCAAAGCTTCTCCACTGCCTGCAAGTTGTTTTGTTTCAGCACAATGTAAGTGCAAATTCATTAAAAATTATGAAAGAACCTGGCCTTTATCACTTTACATCTTACAAAAAAGGTTGCAAAGTCTTATTCTCTGTGTTCCCCGGTATGTTCCACAGCTTTTGTGAACCAAAAACCACTTTACAACGGCATGTTCTTTAAACAGTCAATTCTGGCCATGTTTTTTTAATCAAGCATCTAGCAGAAGACCACACAGGGAGCTGAGTAATGCAATTCAAAGGGCAAGCCCTTAGTGATCAGGGCCCCCTAAAAGCCAGCGAGACCTCAGAAATGAAAGCTGGCTGGAAAAAAGTCTTGATAGCCCTTAATAGACCTCACCTCAGGCCTAATTCCCCATATGCTTGCAGTTGTAAAATCTGAAATTAGGTGAGCTCATCTTGCTGCTGTGCTGTGATCTTTTTGCACCAGCAACCCAAGTGTGTCACCAAATGTGTCTCAGCATCCAGGTGAAGCCTGGGGCAGCAGCAGGATTAGAAACCCACAATCAAGGTGGAGGGGGTCCACAGTGGTCATGATGACCTGCTCTGGTGTGCCCCCATCTGTCATGTGAATGTTGACTGTGATGCAAATACTGAGTATTTTCATATATGTCATAGAATCATAGAATTGTTTAGGTTGGAAAAGATGCTTAAGGTCATGGAGTCCAACTGTAAACCTAACACTGCCAAGTCCACCACTACACCATGTCCCTAAGCACCACATCCACACGTCTTTTAAATACCTCCAGGGATGGTGACTGAACCACTTCCCTGGGCAGCCTGTTCCAATGCTTGACAACCCTTTTGGTGAAGAAATTTTTCCCCCAAAAATTGTCTTAGTGATAACCCAGGTATTTGAGTCTCCTCTCTCACAACATGTGTTACTGTCTGAGAGAATTAATTGAGGTTAATA
Organism: Aptenodytes forsteri; assembly: GCF_000699145.1. NCBI lineage: Eukaryota > Metazoa > Chordata > Aves > Sphenisciformes > Spheniscidae > Aptenodytes > Aptenodytes forsteri. The sequence goes on along the minus strand of NW_008794774.1, from coordinate 4,712,099 downwards.
CTCTCATAAGCCTTCACCTGTGACTATCTTTCACCAGCTGTGCTGTTGGTTTGAATGTATGTCGAAGTAGCATTCTTATTTTAGATGTCTTTCCTAAGCTCTGATATGTTTTGTTTGGCTTATTGTGCTTTTTTTTTTAAAAAAAATTGATAATCCTCATCCTTCAGTTTATCTATTAGCTGTGCAATCTCCGCAAATTCAGAGTAGCAATCAACTGATTGCCAGTTTTCCTTGTGAAAAATTTAGTATGCCTCCTGTCCTTAGCTGTGGCATTTCTGGGATTTCGTGATCCTGTTTTCTCTCTCACTGGGATATCTGATCTGGCTACGTTGTTGGAATTTAAAGCACGGAAGCACAATTGCAAGCAACTTATTGCTAGTCTGGTTGTAGTTTCTCTTGTGCTTTGTAGTTATTCACAGCTCAATTGGCTGCTCTTCATCCATTAGTAATAGAGATGCATCTTTCAGGTAATGAAACTATTCGCAAGGCACCTGGGCAGTCATTTATAAGCTGGAAGGCTGGCAAACAACATTTTTAGCTGCCTGAGGGATTTGATTATTGAATTCTCTCCTCCAAAGACCAGAAAAAGTCGCGTTCCAGAAAATCTGTGGAGGAATCAGGAATCCTGTATAGGTTTAGAAGGAATGTCACTAAATAAGTTTATAATCCCATGAATGCCAGTAATTTCTCCATCGGGAAGAGGTGTTCTAACAACTGGTTTTAATTTCTCTGGAATGGCTTTGTTCAACACACATTCTGTAAAAAACCTCAGTTTTCCACTGCTGAGGTGTATTCTTTGGTGTTCACCTTTGTGGGATTTCTCTCCATCAGTTCTTGTGTCCTTTCTTAGGGTTTTTCTGACCATTTGAAGTAATTATTTTCTAACTAGTAATTATTCAAAATATGTACAGTTATTCATGGAAACACCTGATGAACAGAGTCAGTGTTACATTTATAACAAGAGGTACATTAGGAGTAACTATTTGAAAGGCAGACTTGTACAGATCTTTTTCTGGGAGAAATTGCAAAACTTGTGTTGGTGCATTATGGTATTTGTTTGATTGACCTTGCTTCACTTTCAATTCTGGGAAGTTATTACAAGAAACAACTTCACAATTGCAGTTTCACAAGTTAACACTTGCTATATGAGGTCTTTGTTGGAGCTCTTAACCTGCACACCTTGGTGAGATAAGATTTTTCAGTATTATTAATCTTCCTGATTTTGGCCAGTATATTTTACTCTAAATTTGCCATGGACAAAAAACATGCACCCAGTTACCACAGTTAAAATGCAGGATAATGACTTTGTCAGGTTTGACCGCTTATAGTTTTCTGACCTGCCATTATGTTGCCTTAACGCTTCCTGGGTTCTGATATGAAAGACAAAATTTACAGCCTACAAGCCCTGTATTTAGCCAGAGTTTGTCCTGTTCACCCATCAGTCTTTGGTTTCTTCTTGTCAGAATTGCATTTTCTATTAAGCAGTCACAGGTCAGTCAGTCATCCAGGAAGACTGGCAACATCATCTTGCAGCTTTCACTCCCTCAGCTCCCACCGTCTGGAGGTCTTGCTGGTTGGCTAATAAAATACCTTTTGGTCTGCAGAGTGGAGAAGGAGGTCTCATCGGTGTTGTTCTTTCATTAGAGCGTGTAGATATTATTCTCTCACACATTCTCCCAATTCCAGTGTTAGCTGGGAATCGCTGCCCTCTCTGTGGGAGTTCTCATTTTGTTCATTGCATGCCTCTAGCAATCCCTGCAACTGCACTGTAATCTTGTTTGGATTTGTTCCTCAGCTGATGAAGTCCATGCTGTATAGTGCAGCTTAGCCTTCCAACAGAGATACTTTCGCAGAAATTGTTACCGGGCCTATCAAAATTCATGGTATCTATAAGTCAAGTAAAACACAACAATTTCAAGGTCTGTCACAAATGGGTGCCTTTTTATGGCAGATACTTTCACTGTGCACTAACGACTTAAGAAGATAACATGACAACTGGAGTTTTCACACAGAAATCTTCAGAAGAACAAGATTTCCAGTGGTGATTTCCTGGTTGTCTCTGAGCAAGCCCGAGGTTGGACTTTTGGAGGTATTTCTGCGCTACCTGTTATTCACAGCCTGGCCTGTGATACCCATCTGGAAAAGTTCAGAAATATTTAAGGCAATAACATTTCTTCTTATTAAAAAAATTGGGGTTGTTTGAATCTATTATAGGAAAAATATCACCTTTAACTAGTACTGAGCTCTATTTACAGCCAAGTCTGGACCTGCCCACAAAACACAGAAGAGTGGGGTGGGGTTGACATTCCAGGAATCTTCTCCTGTGGTTTCTTCCTGCATCCTTCATGTTTTGGAGAAGCATTTGTCCAATGTCAATGGCTCTGGCAGATGTACATGTCCTCAGAGAGGACACATGATGGGCAGAGAAAAGACATGGTACCCTGGTTGGTATGCAAAAGCATACATTTCTGTGGTTATTTTTTAGCTGTGATTTTTGTCTATCAGTTTCTTTTCGCTTATGATTATCTTTAATGGATATCTTTTGAAACTAAATAGGACCTGGAGAATGAAGGCAAGCAGATTAACAAGAAATGGAGAAAGAAACTGTTGTTTCTTTCTAAAAGCAACTTGAAAATGGAGTTGATCAAATGACCACTGCCAAGAGTAACTATATTTTCTGTTTTAAGTAATCCTGCTGCAATGCATTTGAGTTGTTGGTGCTTTTTTTGGGTTGGGTTTTTTGTGTTAGGTTGGGTTTTTTTTTAATCTTTTAATTTCAGAGAGCAGAGAAGGTTCCTAAGTGCTGTGATGGAAATTTACTGCAACTGGACAATGACATGTTTATGTGACTTTGCTTTTTTTTTTTTTTTACTGTCTCCAGATGTAAAATGTCCACATAAAACCAGAAAGATTTATTCAGAAAAGGTGCTGGCTAAACATGCTCTTTCTACAATAGAGTAAACACTGCCACTAATAAAAAAAGGAACTAAACCCCTGTTATTAATGGTTTTATGGAGAGCTACTTTTTCTTCTCATTTTCATCTTAAAATTATATTTTTCAAAAGACTGCAAAAATATAATGGATCTGCATTGGATCTGTGCAGGGTCTCCATCCCAGGCTCCACCTCCTACAGTGCCAAAAATGGATGCTGAGGAAAGAGGGTAGAAACAGAGAGACGACTACACAACATTTCAGCCTTTTTGTTCCCCTTCCTGCCCTCTGTGTTGTCCACGCCTTTGGTCTTTTCCATTCACATTTTCCTGAGCCAGAAATGGTTTCTGTCTACTTTTGTAGATTTCTTCTCCGTTAACCTGCATGGACTCCACTTCAATGTATATAAAATGTTACTTACTGAAGGGAAAGCCCAAAAGGGGACATCGTTATCTTTTGCTGAAAACTTTGACAGATTTTAGCTGCTGACTTTGAGATTTTCAATAAATGTTGCCTAAATTGGACTAAGGGTTTTGTTAGGGTGGTGAGCTCCATCCACTGTGTCTTAGCCATTTCTGGTTACGAGTTTAGGTCAAGTGCATTGTTTTAGCAGTGCTGCTTGCTTTGAGAAGCTCTACTTGACCTGTTTCTTTGAGCAAAAAACCCTAAAAAGGGCAATTGTCAGCATGGCAAACACTGGTTACGGAGTTGTTTCGCAGTGGTGTTTTCCTAGGGCTGACGCTTGCATTTGAACTAGAACTCCCTTATTGCCTATGCTGCTTCTCTCTTTAACATCAGGTAAGAGGTGGAGACTGGTTCCTGCCTGAGTCTGTTTGCAGGCTGTACATGGACAATTAAAAACTGTGAATTGAAGCTTATATCTAGCAGCTCCCAAAGGCAATGTGGCCATGTACTGCTTCTAAACAGACAACCATTGTATTCCCTGGAGTCCTTTTTTCCCAGATTCAACAGGCTGGGGATGTGTGGAAACCCACCAAAGGGTTGTTTGTTTTTTTTTTTCCTTTCTGTCAACTGTATGACTCTGGAAGAATTTCTCCATGGATAGGAGTGTATGGCACACTACAATAACATTTTTTTCCCATTAGCTGTAATTTTCAGTTTCCAGATCCAGTAAGAACTTTTGGAGTTGTTTTAGCTCTTGCCAGGTAAGATATTGCCTTTCCCTCCCTTTGCCCTTCACCAAATGAAGCTGCCCGAGGTTTAATATTTCCTTCTCTGACATGCTTTTTCAAGAACTTTTTTAACTGTGAAAACCATATGTTCCATGTCACACAGATGACCATTAGCCAAGCCAAGCTGACTGCCGAGTGCCCTGGAGCCTGTGAGGTGCTGTGTCTCTGGAGATGTTTTCCTTTTTCATCGTTTCAGTATCTCCCTGCCTTTTGCAGGGATCTGTCTGTAACTTACAGCTGGTTTAACAAAGAGGACGTAACACAGCTGGAATTTCATCTTCAGCTGCTCTAGGAATAAATCACATCCTAGGCCCCCTTATCAGCACAACACCATGAATGCTGTTACTGACACAGAACAAATTGCTTTACCACTGCACCAGACAAGCTGTGGGCAGCGATGTGAACCTGATATGCCCTTGCACAGTCCATGCTTGAAATCTCTCGAGTATGTATATAGATTCATCTGAATGGGGAAGAAAAGACAGCCCTTTAAGACAATTTACTACGACTAGGTTGCGTTCACTCTGTGGTCTTAATATTTTGTTTGTTCTAAGTTTGGGAAAAAAGAGGAATAAAATGCATCAGTGCACAGGACTTATTTAATGACCTTCAGAATCATTAAGTGTAAATGTAGTAGGGTGCTTAGTCAGGATTTTTTGTTATTAATGAGAAGCCTGTGTCAAATTTTTTTAAAGGTAATGAATTTTGATATTAGAATGCATAGTTTTTGTTATTGTCCATTTTAGAAGAAGGTAATTCTGGGTCAGAATTAACTGGACGACTAAAACTCTCTGGCAACATCCCAACTATTTTGTTTCAAGAAAAATTACATTTCTGTACAAGCAGAAACTTTCTCTAACCATTTGACAAAAACTAGATGTAGTGCTAGATAAAACCCTTGGACAGGAGACCCACTGAAGACAATGAGACCCCACATAAGCAAAGTAGCTTAGCAGCTTTTGATGGCAGAACATGGCCTTTGTGCTTGCTCCGGAGTGGCAGTCTCCTCAGGGCAGGAATATATCAGCTACTTAAAAACACATCTCTGATAATGATATTCTCTGATTTTACAAATTTTGAAGTGTCTTCAATACATTTCCCAGGGATGAGTGCGAAGCTTCTGTTGCATTTCTTTTCTCCCCCTTTTAAGTTTTAGTGGACTAAAAATGTGATGCAGGGAGGTAAAAAGCAAATCTGCGTGTGAGTAGATTTCTCCATTGGCATGGAAAGCAGCTGTTGCCTCTGGAATTGATATGAAGCTCCCAAGGAGAGAAGAGCAGACAATTCATTCCCTGTTCTGCCACCTTTCTGAAGCTGTGCCCTGTAAGTCAGAGACTGCAGGGGGGAGCACCCCAGGAACTTTGCAATTCTCCAGGAGATTTACATTTCTCCAACCCCAGATGCAGATCCAAACTCCATGACTTGGACCTGTCACCACTAGGAACCTCTGCTATTTCCATGGAAGCAAAGTCCTGCAACTAAAAAAATAATCCTTACATCCGCATGCGTCCATACGTCCGTTACGTCCATAACGTTTCAGAAGTGAGACAGCAATGGATTTGGTAGAAAACCCGCTAGACATTATACCAGACTCCTGTTTAACTGTGAGAGAGGTCTGAGAAGAAACACAATCACCCACAAAGGCTGATGGAGTCTAGGGATCCTCTTGCTGAGAATGTCTAAGCACCGATATGATCGCACCATGTATTGAATAGCACGTGTATTGGCATTCAGTACCTATTGAATAGCAGCTTCCGGCAACTCTAAGGTTGCAGCTTTGTCTCTCCATTAACTGTGGCTTACTTTTAATAAAGAACAGTTTACACAGGTATGTGTTCTATATTAACATACATGTGTTCCTAATTGTATTCTGTAAGTCTGCCAAATATTTACTTTTAGTTATTTTAATCACTTTTGGCTTGTCCTTCCTTTCAGTATTTCATTAACGTAGGATTAAAGATCAAGCTAATGCTGCCTGCTTAATGTCTAGCTGAGAGCACAGAATGTGGCTTAGTTTAGTACCTGTTGGGCCTTATTTTAACTTTATTCTGTGCACAAAGCTCAGAATAGATTTTAAGCCTTATAGAACATGGAATTTTTGAAGCAATTAAATGCTTCTCCAGGGCAAAACTTTAATTAATAAAGTGCAATGCACTGGAAATGATTAATGGAGCCTTTACTTGGTATGTTTTCTGGCTATCTTGGGGGCTTAAGCATCTGTCAGAAGAAACACAGGATTTTATTTTTTTTTACTCTCCTAAGCCTCTGTATGCTGAGAGTTACACCAGAGGTCCTAACACCGTTTCTTTGTCACTGTTACCAAACGCATGCCTTTGCATCTCCCTCTGGAGAAAATGGTGAATGAGCAGTGTGGTAAAAATGACGGAGGCAAGTCATATGCTGTATGCTTTGTGAACCTGCATGTTCGGTCACCCTGAGAAAACTGCTAACTTTCACTAAAACAATTAAAGTATATTAAGATATGATCTAAGGGAGACGTGCCTAATATTTCATGGTTATCTGTGATTTCAGAATAGTCTGGGAGACACTATAATAATACTCTACCAGCAGTCTGTGGTGAGAGGAGGTCTCAGTGCAGTTTGTGTAAATCTAGCTGTCTCTGGCTATGCAAATCATGGAGTAGTTTTTATTAGCTCCGGCTAGATAATGTGACTTTTCACGGTTTGATCTTCTGGCAAGGTAAGTCAGGTAACACATTTAGACTTAATTTCTAAGAAGACATCTCACAAGAGGTGTATACTGCAACCAGTACAATATGCAGAGACCACAGTCCTGGAGAGGATTAGCTATGGCCATCACACCAACTGGGTGTGATTTGAAAAAAATGGAAGGACTCTTTTTGTACAACAGGAACCTAATGTTACAGTCACAAGAAACTGATTCAGAAAAATGCAAGGATTAATAGCATTGCTGCAAGTGAAATGTATGTGCTTTTCTGCCTACATTTAGGTTTGTCCCCCTGCTTATTTTGCTCTAACTTCCGGGGCTACTGTAGAAATAATGAACTGAATCTGGTGACTCCTTCAACTCTGGAAAAAAAATCTACTAGTGGTTTTGAAAAAAGAGGCAAAACCACGAAGGTACTTCATTGAATACTTTTTTAAAAGCAGAATATGGTTGGGATGATTAGTCCATGTGAAACTTAAACTGGATATCCTATTAACAAGTGCTTTTTCTTCAAGAGGATACTATGCATCTGTCTTGACTTGACAGAACTGTCCTTCCTATTCTGTGGGAGAAGAGATCTACCCACTGCTCAGGAATAAAAAGGAGGACTATAAACATGTTTACTTTATCATCCCATGTTATCAACATGTCACTTTATCAACCTCCATTCTTCTTGCTCCAAAACAAACATCTTCCAGTCAAGTGAGCTTTTGTGTGTTCATGAGCAGCCATGCACTGAAAGGAGTTTACACAGTGAAATCTGAGTAGTAAACAATTAATTGTTTTGCATAGGAAACAAAAGCTTTGATACTATCATTATTACATTATTTTGTGGTGGACTGAAATATAACCCATAAAAGAGCTTTCAAATCAGCTTTTTAATCTATTTTTCAGCTTTCCTGGCTTTTAAAAAGAGCTGACCTCCTCTTCTCAACCCACCTCTCTGTTTTTAAGATGAGTCTCTTTTGTTTTTTTCTTTCCTAAGGAGCATCAGAATTAGTTGCTCTGCTCTGTGCTTGTTTTGGTGAAGGAATTCCTGGCCCGGGAGAAGGCTCACATGTGGGTTGTCAGAATGTATTCTTTGATTGACAGGAAGACATTTCAAAGTGTTAGCCAAACCATTATTACAAATCAGGATAAAAAGCTGTTAACAGAAGCTTTAAAAAAGCTGAAAAGTTCCCAAAAGTCTGTTTTTAACATCCTTTTTCCGTGGGTTTTCAGTTTGTTCACTCTAGTGAGAAAATCATTTTGTCAGTTCCCTATATACCTTAAAGCAATTTGTAGCAGCCAAGACCTGATGTTCTGACCAAAGAGGAGAAGAGTTTCTGCTGCAGTAGACCTCTTTCATCCCCAGTTTCTGTCTCTCTTGTACACTTGCATCTTTGCAGGATTCTTTAAAGGAAATCTCAAAATTTGAACTTCTTTTTCTTTTTTTCATATCCCCCTAAATGAAACGGGAGTGGAAGGACAAGAACAAAGAAGCAGGGAAAGTAAGACTGCAAGCTAACAAACAAAATACTACTTTGGCATTCCTACAAAAAATATTCTGGGCTGGCCCCTGACCCTTGAGCTCCTTCTGCTCATGGCAAAAATTGTGGGAAACACTTTTCTCATGGGGAAGGGGTAAATTTCTTCCAAAGTAAGCAAATGCTTCAGCAATGTAACAAGCAAAGGGTGGAAGGACAAGAACAAAGAAGCAGGGAAAGTAAGACTGCAAGCTAACAAACAAAATACTACTTTGGCATTCCTACAAAAAATATTCTGGGCTGGCCCCTGACCCTTGAGCTCCTTCTGCTCATGGCAAAAATTGTGGGAAACACTTTTCTCATGGGGAAGGGGTAAATTTCTTCCAAAGTAAGCAAATGCTTCTCCAGTGTAACAAGCAAAGGGTCATGAAGCAGCGTTAGCCAAAGAAATGTGGTTCTTTGCAGTAAGTAGTGTTAAGTTTAATTTCCTAAACAATTAATTTCTTTTCCTGTTAAACTGTAAATGATGCAATGGGTGTCAACTCTGTTGACACTTGCAGTTATTAGCAGTTTGGTTTTTTAGGGAACTTTCCTGTCCTGCTCCTCCCACCCCCCCATCTTTCAGAAATACACTTTTCAGTATACTAGTATCTCGTTTTAGCAAGGCTGAGAATGGCATGCTAATTAGTCATATGGATGGTAACACAGGCCTCCTAATCTTATGAATATATTTGCTGCAGGGAGTGAAGAGAGATTGTTCTTATTATAGAATCAAAATATATTGTGCAAAGCCAGCATGAATAGTTACTCTGGCAGTTACTTTGTTTATGGAGGGTGATATACATGCTCCATATCCTGTCATCTTCAGTATTTGGCAGTGCTCTTAGCAAGAACTGGTTTGGTTAATTCAGCAGGATGCAAACTTGGGGCCCCTTGAATTGTGGATATTCAAGAAGTCACACTCTCAGTTTCAGAAAGGCATGCTGAAATAGAGTTGGTCCCTTTAAATACATTTAAAGACATTTCTTATATGCAATTTACTTCTGTTTACATAAGATGTTATCTAGAGGATGCTGAGAATTTAAACATCACTGTTCATTTGTGCTTACGGTAAAAGCTGATTGTAACCATCTGTCGTAAAACAAACTCGGAAAGGGATGACCTTTCTGGTTTCTAGTTCTTGCCCGCCCGAGCTCAGCCTGGCAAAATGAGAGAGCAGTGGAAACACTGTTGTGTTGCTGGGTCCTGGCTGAATGCTAGATAGCATAGGGGGGATCCCTCAACACGTAGTGCAAAATGAAGGTAGGCATTTCTGTTTGACGGTACTGTGCGGTTGCACCTAGTTCTTTAATGCAATTAACAATCCATTTGGCATGTTTCGTGGCCCTGGCAGGATTTCTGCTTTGCTTGCAAAACAAGGTACTGCTAATACTATTTCTATTGAATTGTCGATAAATGGTGAGGCTTGGATCCCCTGATAAACTCTGAATGGGCTCACTCTATTTCAGTGAGGCTCCATGCGAGTGCAGAGATCCTCCCAGAAAATGTTAATGCATTGCAGGACTACAGGTTGGACACTTGACCCACAAGATAGCAGCTGTTTTGACTAGTGTTTAAAATGAAGGTAACTGAAGTTTTCTAAACAGAAATATTTTAGTTTTAATGCACATTGCCAGTAAATAGTTTGAAATGTACAGACTGTTAAAATACTGACTCTGATCTTGTTGTCAAGTCTCTGTTGGTGTGACATTGTCACTTGAAACCCTTAACACCTGGTACCAGCAGTTTGGAGATGCCAGATGCTCCGCACCTCTGCAAATCAGAGTATCTCATGGTGACATCCAAATGCAGGACTGCAAATTGCCATACACAGGAGTTTCATGGCCCTGTCTGGTACTGACAAGACTAAGGGGAATTCACTGTGTAAGACTCCTGCGAAGAGGAAGGTGCTAAAAGTTGTCAGGAGATGGGTTCAGAATTGATAGAAATGAAACTCCAGAGGATTACACCTGTGACTTGTATGAAGATTGGGAATGAAAACACGTGGGCTGAACACGGTAATACAGAAGAGACAGAACATCAGTTTGAGTTAAGAATTTTTTTTATTATAACTTCAGTGAGACCTTCCCCCTCTCCTTTTTGCTTGAAACACAGCAACTTTCTGTTATGGTGCATAACCTTTCTGTTATGGTTTTTATTTATTTCCAAATAAAAACTCTGGAAATAGAAGTCTAAAATGTGTTTTGGCTGAGGCTATTGGTGTATACATAGATTTTAAGAAAACAGTGGCTAAGCTAAGGGTCTGTCATCTGTTTGATATGATTGTCTCCTCTATATTCAATCCAAATCTATGAATCCTAACAGATAAAGCCTGGTCCTAAAGGATAAAACCACTAATGTCATTGTCACAGCTCTCTCTGACTTTAGTGGAAATGGTCTTCCAGCCCAAACCTGACCAGCACTCTGAGGTTTTGTGGCTTGCCTGCATCCCTGTTTATAACATTCGTGTTAAGTGTCTCAGCTGTTCTGCATGGAACCCAGGTCAGCTTTGGAAATAAAGGCACAGATTAGAGACAAAAAAATTTGCATTTTCACTCAGACAATTTCTTTTGTTTGGTATCGTGTTGGTCAGCATCCTGCATAGTGCTGGAGAAAAAAGGGAAAGGCAGGTGGGGGAAGTAAGGGGGATTTTGCGGCCAACTATAGCTTATATTGAATACTAAAGTTGACATTTAGTTTACATTGAACACTGAGGTCTGGTTAAGAACTTGCCCTTAAACTTTAGATGAGGCTTATAAACATAATTGGCTGTAGTTCCCTGAAGGCTAGAAAAGTTTGACTAAGCAGTTCTCTGCTTCTGCAAGCCCCCTTTTGGGGAGGAAGTCAGCTATGTTGGGGAGAGAGAGTAGAGAGAGATCAAGAGTGTAAAGGATGCATTTTTGTTAAAAATACTGAAACCCTCCAAAATTTGCTAATGTACAATAATTACTAGGTTATTATTGTTTCCCTCATGTGTACTCATGACCCTCCTCTCCCTCCAATAGTTTTTTGTTCAAATGCCACACAGTTTTACATTATTCTTTTCAGACCAGATGCATAAGCAAGATAACAGCATATGTAAGTCATTGCTTTCTTCAGCCACAAGCAAAACGCCATATGCTTGCTTATGCATCTGAGCTAAGGGTTTGAAGGATGAGGTTTAGCTGACACCTTAATTCTCTGTAAAAGTGCTATGGCAGGGTTGCGAATGAAGGGAGCAGGCTTGGTAAAAGGAAAGAAACACACACTGTCAGTTGTTTCCTTATCCTCCACCCCCACCCCAGTCAGACCTATCGGTTCACAGGAGACCGGTTTCCTTTCATACTGAGAAGCCAGACCAGACCAGATTGTGCCTGAGGAAGGAGTGCTGTTTGCAGACGTTCCCAGGGCCCAGGTCTGCTAAGGCTGGGATTCCTGCTGGCAGCCTTCTCCTCAGCCTCAAGCTCCTTAGGGTCTGCCCCAGCTCCCACCATGTTCATATTTACCACCAGGCTTCCGCTCCTTATGCACCCAAGCTGGTGCACCCAAGTTGAGGTCCAGAGTCTCCCACTGTGGTATTGTACAGCCACGTGGGCTGGGGCCAACGCAGTACACGTGGGGAGAGTAGGTCTGTCCAATGCTGGTTTGCATGAGCTGAGTGCTGCCCTAGCAGCCATGATCTGGCCTTTCCCAGGATATACGCAGTCCATGAAGTGTCTTCCAACAGTGGCACCCAACAGTGCTACTTCCTTCTGAAGTCAATGTTGGGGGGATGTATGCTGCAGATGCATGCATTTGGTCTAAACAGTCAGTAAGAGAAGGATGCTTGAGCAACGTTTGGATGGCTTTTCCTGTAAACTTGGCTTCCATTTAAATGGCTCCAGCTGGGCAATCTTCTCACTTATGAACATATCTCACCCCTCCTCAACACAGTAGCCATGCTCAAATCTCTCATGTTGCATGCACAGAAATACAGAGAAGAGGGTTTTTTTTTAAAAAAAAAAAAAGAAAAAAAGAGCAAACTTCTCTTGGGTTATGCTTTTAATTTAATTTACTTCAATTTTTTTTTAGAAACCATTTTTTCTACCTTTTCTTAGGATGAAAAAGCAATTAACAGAATACAAGAGCCTTGAAGCAGTGAAATTTAGTATGTTATAAAGACCATGAGCCAAGATCATATCTGTCACCACAGGTAAGAGGCCTTTGATACTGCCTGTGTAATTCCCTTCCATGTAATTGCATACATGACCTGAGTCTGTGATTTAAAAGAATCAAACTACAAGGCTCTTAATAGGGTTTTTGTTGTTGTCTACATTGGTTGGTTTTAATAAAGATACTGGTTGCAAGACTGAATAGTTCAGTAAATTCCACTGGTGAGGCTTTTGGCTTGTCTTGGTTCAAACTTTGAACATTAGTGAGGAGGCATTTGGTACACTCTGTAATGGTGATCCTATGATGCACATTTAAATTTCTGCTCTTCCCAAACAATTTCAAGCGCAGCCTACACCTTCGTGATATTAAAACTTTTTTTTTTTTTTTAATCAAAGGGGTGTTTAACAAAATGTCTTTTTCAGTTTTTGAAGTCTCCTTAAATATCCAATGATTTTGCTACAGGTGATGACAGGCTAAACTGTTAGGAAGTAAGAGTTGTCAGTTCTGACATCTGTAGAGGAAAGGATTCTCTCTCCTCAAAACCTATAAAAATTTCAGTTCTGCAGAACTTCCATCTCCCTGGGCATTGTCTTTGGTCTGTATGGCTAAAGAACAAATCTTTCTGGAAATGAGCTAATAATCAACCACTGGAAAGCTCTGTATATGCTCACAATACAACTTTTCTTTTGGGTAAAGATTTTAATCATGTCAGATCAAAGCCCTGGTTTTCTGGATTAAAGCAGAGCTGCCTGCCTTGAATAAAAGCTCAATTCATGCTGTTTTTCAGTTCTAAACCCTCAGCTGTTTTGGCTGCACCCTGAAAATAGCCTGGCGGCTATCTTGGTTCTTGTGCTGAAGTTGCTGAGGAGCACCGAGGCCATCTCCTCTGCTGACCCTGCTTCAGGGCCAGTGACCTCTGGACAAGGGTGGTCACAAGCTACTGGGAGGTGGGGACAAATGGATGCCACTGCAACTCTTGGTGGGTGTCAGTGTAATGCCTCAGCTCATTATTTCTGCTTAAAGCAGGGTATATCCTCCAGGGCAAAGCTCCATGCTGACATGGCTGCACATCAGCAGGTGCCAAGTGAACTCATTCAGCACCAGCCAGGAAGTATTTGCTCAGCACGGTGGTGCCCTACAGGTAAAGCTTCCTTTGGGCTTGTGGACACAGATGCCTCCAAATAACTGAACAGCTTTGACCTTTAGGTAGGTTATTTTTTTGAGATCATTCAGTTTGACTCTGAACTCAGTCTGGAAAGTGCCATTTGCAAAAGCTGTGAGGGACTGAGATGGGCAATTCAAATTTAGGTGCATACACCCCTTACTTTCATAGTTGTGTCCCTGCACACTACCATTGTTAAGGCTGAGTAGGTCTCTAATCACCCTGCTCAGACTCTCAGGGAGATACTTCCTCTTCTTTCTGTCTGTATGTGTGGATGAATAAAGTAATTGGATATTTCAGTCTAACACCGACACTTGAGATGTGCCCCCAACCCATCCTGTGAAATCCATACCAAGATTAGGTTGGATGAGACTTTGAGCAACCTGATCTAGTAAAAGATGTCCCTGCCCATGGCAGGGGGGTTGAGCTAGATATCTTTAAAGGTCCCTTCCAACCCAAACCATTCTATGGTTCTATGATTCCATGAGGCTTGTTGGTGGCCTTGAAATTTCACAGATGGCTCAATTTCTGTGATCTAGTGCTCTTGCTATTTGAATCTAACCTTGACCTTTGGGAGGGGAAGGTCAGAAAATGGGACTATTTTCTTTGTCACACTTTGTCAATTTTCTGTGCTTCCACAACACCCAGCTCTCTCTGGAAACACCACTGTTTCTGGCCAACACACTGCAGTCCTCAAGAGACTTCCTTTGTGCTTTTTTACTCAGACCTAGTCTGGCTAATGTCAAATTCTGTTTGGACAAACTTCAAAGTGAAAGGACATTTCACAGTATCATTCATTGGTATTCTGTAAAGAACCTCAGCTGAAATAGGTTTTAAATGAAGTCCATTTATTTCCTTTAATTTTTTTTTACTGGGCTCACCCTCTGGCCAGTGCAGGGAGGAAGCTGAATGACTTTTGACTCCTTGTCTAGTTGGAATTTTGAAAAAGAGGAAATAAAAAAGCAACCAGAACTAGCAGCAGATGTTTATCCAATTCAGGGAGAAAGCATCTGAGCATCCAAATTTTAGCACAGAGGTTTAGGAGACCAAGGTATTAGCTAACAAGTTTACAAAGTGAAAATCCAGGAATGGCTCAAGTAAGAAACGTACTGAGAATGAAAACTATGCACTTCCAGGAGAAATTTAAATGGAGCTACATGTGGTCATTTAAAGACTTGGGGGAAAAAAAGACCTGAAAAAAGCAATAAAAGAGGAAGAGAAGGAAGAATTTGGTTTCTTTAGAAAAAAATGAATGCTACCTGCTACAGATGTGACTACATGCTAAATTTTTAGAAAAGTCTCTGCTCTTGGTAACTTGTCTAGGTGTTTTGTGATTTTTTTTCACAATTTCCTTTTCTAGAGATGGAAGATCATGAAGTTAGCACAACTCAAAACACTTATTCAAGACCCTTTCTCAGGCATTTAGAAGTTCTTGTTTGAGAACTTTCTCCTTCTCCTTTTATTATCCACTGTCATCCTAAGAGCTACTCTAAAAATAAAAAAAGAGGAAGAAATAATTCCTTGCTTCCACTGACTTGACATAATTATGCATTACTTGCATAATTTCTCATCAGATTCTTGCTGGGTTTTATCTGTCTGCACATCTGTGTCAGGCTGGGGAAGTGTTTCTTTGGCCTCAACAGACCATAGCTTAACACTAGCATGTTATTCAGTAAGGATACCAAAACAAAGCTGTGCCTTGGGCTGTATGAGATGGAGCTGTAGGCCATACCTGGTGCCTGGGTTTCAGGCTCTCCTTTTCTAATGTAGCCTTTGTTCTGCACTCCTCTGCTTTTCTTTTTGGCTTTATCTTTCAAACCTCCTAGGCTGCCCACTCTCTCCTACCTTCCTGTGTACTTCCCATCCTTGAGTCTGTATCTGCCCAGACAACAGTGGATACTGCTTGGGCCATGGCTGCGCTTTGGTGTTGAAGTAGAAAGATAAGAAGAATACCCACATGTGAAGTGGGGATTTTCTGGAGAAGTCTGATCTTCACTTTTCCAGTTGATAATTTCATTCATTGCGAGCAAGGATCAGATCTGGCACTGTTGTTATTAAAATAACACACCTTCCTAGATTTCCCCAAGACCGCTCTAGGTCCATATAAGTGGGGTTTCTTTTATTCCTGTATCTCAAAAGGCTCCTTCAATTTTCTCTAATTAAACTGTCATCTTAATACCTTGGCTAAATGCCAAGATATGAAAATTCTTCGCAAAATAATCTTTTTAGAGGATTATAGCAGATTAAAGCACCATCCTGTGCTTAAAGACTTCAGCATACCTTCTGAACAGTTAGGGATTGCAATGGTTTCAGAATATGTTGTTACACTTATTAAAGCATTGCTGTAAGTAAAATTGTAGACTTCAGAGGGAAGGGAAATTCTTTATGAAGATTAGCATTCTTGGTTTTCAGTCTGGATGCTGTGTGTGGCACAGGTAAGGATAAACACAGGATGATTTCAATATACCAAAATGTATGGGTTTGCTGGAGCTACTAGTTGAGGTCAGGAGTGGTATCAGTTATGTGTTAGTCCTACCTGATTAGGTTTCTGAGAAGCATTCTGCCTTTGCAGAACTTGCAGCTTTCTGCAGAAAATGAAATAAAATAGATGACATTGTTGGGAAAACTTTTTTTGCAGATCTTTCATAGTCAGTGGCAGTGTGAGCTAAACAAAGAAAGTCAATGAAACTTTAGAAGCATTAACTGAGATGAAAATCCAGTTGTGCCAGTTGCGGTCTAAATCCATGTAAGCCAAAGTAAAGGCCCTGCCCCCCAAAAGGCTCAGTTTTCAAAGGCTCTGGGTAAAAATGTTCAGAGCCTCATTAAGTTCACTTTGATTGATCTCAATTAAAACAACTAAGGAACTTTTTCTAAGTGCACTAATATTATTTAATGGCAATAAAGTAATATTCCTAAAAGCCTTTTGGTTTGTAGTAAATTGGATAGCTGTTTAACTATGAGAACAATTCCCCATCTGCATTAATGGGGCTGTGTGGTCTGGGGGTTTTGGTGGAATGATTAGAGCAGGAACAGACTTTAAAGAAAGGGAGGGAAAACATAGGCATTTTGAACATGCATTTTGAAACCTAGTTTTGAGCATTGTTACAGGGAGTGGGCACACTGCCAACAGGCAACAGTCCTTCGTGTAGTGTTTTTTTTTTTTTTGCCTGTGGTGTCTGACTACATTTGGAACATGTAGTCTTTACCCTTGCTCTTCTGCACTTCTTGATGTGAAAAAAATTGCTTTTTCTATCCCTTGTTAGGTACATTAAAGAATAGGCCAGCTCTTCACAAGCTGGCATCTAATTATTTCCTCTTTTATGGGGACATTGTTGCTCCTCCAGTGCCTTCATTAAGTTCCTGTCTCCAACTGTGCCAAATTCATTACTTTTGTGGTGTTCAAGACCTGTCTTTGCCCTCTGTGAGCATACTGGTTGTCTCAGGAAGGGATGGAAAAAGGTTCATGCTGGGCCTCATGTGTGACACCTGTGTGACAGACCAGACTGTCTCCACCCTCAGAAGTTAGAAATGTTGATGGTCATCTTAACTGCTGCCAACCGTTTCATACTATGCTACCTAAAGATTTGAAAAACCCAACCTCTATCTTTTTACCCTAGATAAGCAGTGTACAGCCGCAGCCTGGAAGTGAAATGGGAAGAATCAATACCTTTATAGATGCTGGAAGCACAAGAACAATTATTCGTAGCTACAATTTCTGGAATCGAAATTCTGTCATGAAGCTTAAACGTGCAAGCATGCCTTTTAATGCTGCAGAAGATGCTCTGCAAGAACAGTGGTAGCCTGAGTTTCTCTTCCTACCACATTGTTATGTATCTCTACTATCCTGATCCAATGAGGGACAGACCACCTCTGACGGTCCATAGTCCCACAACCCCGGTGGGCATGCACCCCACAGTGAGGCTGCCTGGAGGGCATGGAGAGAGGGCTCTGCTCCTGTGCGGCCAGCTGTGCCTAGTCCCTCTCACATCTCTGAAAAGAAAGCCATGACTATGAAGAGGTGTTTTTATGATTTGCAGTATGTATGCTGATCCTTATGGCTGTACAACTTGAAGAAAACTTAGAAGTGGTGGTGTGCTCTAGGTGTATTCAGGACAAGGACTGCAGGGGCTGCCAAGATGCTGAAGTCCTTAAAGATGTCCGTTCACTGTTCCTCTGCAACAACTGAGGGTCTAGCCCAAGATACAAAGAATTTTGAGAAAAATCAAACTGTTTAAAAATAGGGAGAATAATATCAAGAATGGATTTTTCAATGAAGCTACTCATTTTACTGAAAATGCTACTCACCTTTGTCTCAAAGTTACATTTCAGACAACATTCTGACTTTTGGATCTGCTTGACACAAAGCAAATGTTTTTGTGCTGCCTTGTTGCAGAGCTTTTTATTTGTTAGATTTTCCAGAATGCCATTCTTAACTTTATGTTTAGTGCCTCTTCTGCAGTCAAAAACTTGAATAGTTTGTCTTTGTGATCAAGGGCTTTTCTATTACACATACTCTCCATGTATTTTCCAGTGAAGCAGCTGGCAGTGACACAGTGCATTTGATCTCCTGACAGCTGTGCTTCATGTAAGAGGTTAATGCATTAGAGTAATTTCTTTAAAAGTTGTGTGAAATTAATAAAGGCTATAGTGCTAACACTTCTTGCATTGTAACACATGGCTTTATTCCCTGGAGCTGTATCCGAACCTGAAGAGGATTATTTTCAAACTCATTGCTTGACATTACAGGAGGCTCAATTAATAGTTATTTCCTTTATTTATCACCTGTGACACAATGCTTTGTTTGTTTTTAATTGAAATATCAGACAACTTTTTTTCACAAACACATAGTGCATATATTGAGTTGCAATTACTGAAAATAGAGAAGATTTCAAAAAATTATGTCAATTACTGCATACGGATTCAGCATGCACTTGATTTTTATTCCTCATGCCCTTTCCTATTGTATCTGAATACCTAATGAGCAATCACAATTCCCAGCCCTCTTGCCTGCAGGGCACCATTATAGAGCTGTGCTCCATTTTTCTTATGGAGAAGAGAAGGGAACCACACAGCAACATTTTCAAATTTGCATTGCTGAGAATTTGAAAATGGGGATATGGCCTGTAGTAGACTCTATTACAGTGATTGTCTGTGAGACTTAACACTCTTGATGAACACTTAGGTTATTGCAGTGAATATTGGGTTGGACTAGATGATCTTTGATGGTCCCTTCTAACCCAAACCATTCTGTGATTCTGTGATTTTAAACAAATATGGAAAGAGTTCCTAATGAGCCTATCTGCACCAAATGAGGAGAAATGTTACTTGTGCCAGGATATATGGCATATAATTTCAGAAGAAACTCTGCAAAAGCAAGTGATGTGTCCTCATTTGATCACACAGGGCATACTGTAAAGATGAGTTATGTGCTGTACCAGACTTCCTGTAATAATCTCATATGTTAAGGACACAGCTTTAGACAGTTTGGGAGAGGAAGGCTTTGCAGGTACAAGTCAGATTTTGTAGAAATGCTGGCATTACTCAAAGAATCTAGATTTCTGGCTTTATAAAAAGCTTTTATTTGCTATAACATAGGCAAAAATAGCACCTTGGCTCTCTTTCTCTCCTTTGTTCTTTGCCAGAAGACTATACTGTTTTAATCAAAAGACTACACTATTTTAGAGAGTAATCTTAGTAAACATAAATAAACCATTTTCTATGATATGTGAAATAAATAGCATTGTTATTCTCTATAATATGTTCCAGTTGAGAATCTCAGTGTTTTACAAGCATACACCTTGACTCCTTAAGAGCAATCATGCCTTCAGATAGCTTTGATACAACTTGGACATCAATGGATCAGGTCATTTAACATGACTGAAGTGAGTGGAGTTTTCATTTGATAGGAAAACGAGACACAAAATGCTTTCCAGGAAGCTGGAATAAAGCTTTTGAGCTGAAACCAGTATCCAGAATTTCTAATTTTAGATGTTATGCTCAATCTGGCGAGCATTTTGACATGCTGGCGTGTCTCTGCCATGTTCATTACCTGTTAGAATTAAGTTGAAAGGCAGCTGTACTTGCAGAGAGATTCTCCCTTCTACTTAACCCAAACTAAACCTTTAAATGCAATCTAAAGTAAATAACAGTAATTTTTCTGCTGGTTTGAGGCTTTGCAGTAGGGTAAATACAGGCTTCCTCATATTCAGTAAGTGGCTGTTGTCAGTGGATTGGATCTGGGTAACGTCCTTCATTCCCTGAAGATTAACAGCTTGTCTTTCTATCACTTTGGTGGAAGTGTATGTAGGTTGAAACTCCCTTTAGGTCACAGTTTCTTTTTTTCGGACAACACAGCAATGTCATGGTTCATAAATTAAGAGGTCAATTGTTTGTCACTGGAGCTGAAAATATCTCCCTAAAGGTTAGGCGTCTGAGAGATTCTTTAAAATGCTGGCAAGTTTCTATGACAATGGTCCTTTGAAAAGAATGTTTTCTGATACTTATCAGGGACAAAAGGTCAACAGTGTGATGCCTTATCATTTTGGGCTCATTAGCGTAGAAACCTTTGCCACGCTGATTGGAGTGTCACTTGACATTCCTGTTGTTGATTACAGGGAGAGTTAAACCTGTGTCACATAAAACTCAGTAGCACTGATAAAATGTAATTTCCAGTCTTTTTCTTTCTCAAGGACAAGAATGGTTTTGTGGAATACAGCCAAAACCAATGCTCTTCACTCACACAGCTGTACTACTAAATCTCAAGGCCTGCTTTGTTGCATGTCCATGCTTGTGAGGGGTTAGGTGTCATCTGAATCCAGATCTCCCGACTGCCAGGCCGCAAACCATTGGGTTCTTCATGCAGTCACCAAAACCATGCAGGACTATGTTCCAAACAATGAGGATATGTAGGACACATGTTACAAGGCGTCTGCAGGCTGTAAAGTGTCTGTGTAGGCATCTCTCTCTATTCAGTTTGCTACTGCAGCAACCTTTCCAGAGCATCACTGCCACTCAGTGACTGTGGGTGAGTGAGGGTTTAACCAAGCAGAGAAGCTTTTTCTGGTGTCTTGGTTTTGGATGAGGCTTTTCAGCGTCTCAGAAGTGGAAGAGGAAATGGATGTACTCCCTGCAGCAAGGACCATCTCCTCTGTTGTGTTATAGACGTTAATTGCTTTGTACCATGAAAATTAAGCATGCTTCTTGCTTGGCCGTACCTGATAACCAACAGATTCTCAGTCTCCTATGAGAAAACTCAAAGGAATATCTTGTGTAGTACTTGCTTGGTAATGCTGCAGAAAATACTTTTGGGTAAAGAGGGGAAATAACCAGCAGACCGTTTCATTGTGAATTTCATTATTAACTTCTTGCTTGTAAACTCTGGGTTATTGTGGATGAAGACGACAGGCTGGAGCAGCAGCATTACCCTCCTAGTTGTGGTGGCGGCGCACAGCGCTGCAAAGAAGCCCCAGCCAGTGACTCCAGCCACGAGCATGCAGTAGTCCCAGATTATCCTTGTTTCTTCTACAGGAAGCGTGCTGGTTTTTTGATGGCATGAACATGATTATCATGTTCTTATGAACTTGATCATGGGAACCACTAGGCGAGTCTCCATGCAAGCCTAGGTGATTGACAGCCCCTTGCAGGAGCAGCTCTCTGTCAACATACCTACCCTTGTTTTCCTGTTCACTGTCTGACCTTGCATTGCTGATCTTACATTTTTACATTTAGGAAGAACATAACTTAGTGCAATCAGGGGCATTCCCACAACTGCAGTAGCCAGGAAGACAGTGAATCTTTATGGATAGAGTATATACAGGCTGGGGAAGGAGAAGAAGGTAGATTTAATACTTCCACTTTTAAACGTGATCTTTCACCCTGTTCTCCTCAGCCTGCATTAGAGACTGAAGAGTGGACTGCTGCAGCCAGGTACTGTTGCTCACAGAATAAAATTTCTGCCATGTAGTAAATACCTGGGAAATAATTGTATCTTCCCCCCCCCCCGCAACCAGTTCGG
>NW_008794774.1:4615129-4690315 GCF_000699145.1 Aptenodytes forsteri | reverse complement strand
GGGCGGGGCGGGGCGTGGGTATTTGTGTGTGTATATTCTTGCCTGTTTTGTGCCTCAGGTACACTTTTTTTCTTTTCCAAAGAAAAGCCTGGAATTGTGCTGATTATGGCTATACCTTGTTAAAGAAAGCTTACAGAAAACAGTTGACTGATTTCCTTCATATCAACAGTCTGGGCTGCATGATTTTAGCTAGTAATTAAGAAGGAATTTATATGGTGCTTAAGTTTCATTCAGAGGAAACTGAACTATTGTCTTTCCTGTGTGGACAAACATTGAAATAAAAAAAGTGAGTATGTGTACAAAAGGCATGTCTTCTTTTCAGTGCTCTGGCATTTCTCAAGAAAAGCTCTGGTAATTTTAGTCTATCCTTTAGATAATGTGACCTTGACAGTTTGCAAAAATTAAATGTAAGGACTACAATAAGAAATGAGATGCCAAGTTCATTGCTGGAGTAATCAAACTGGTTTGAAAAGAACTTCTGCAATTATGTTATGGATTAATGGGTCAGAGACATTATACTTTAAAATAAGTCACCACTTTTTTAATCAGCCTGTAAGTACAGTTAACATTGATGATCCTAACCAGACCACTGTACAATACAAACAGGCCATTCATCACTGTGAATTAGAAGCTACATTCCAGCAAGCACAAACACAAACACACAAGCTAACCCACAGCCATCTACATGACTCAGAGGAGATAAATACTCATTCCAAGTTTTTCTGAAACTTGATAAAATCTGAGGATTACTACAGGTCTGAAACCAAGGACAGTATACCACTCTGATACTAGTATTGTACCTCAAGGAAATCTTTTTTTTTTTTTTGCCTAGTGTTTTTTCATAAGCAAATATAGCCCAGATTGTATCATATTACACATGGTGTAGCTTGGAGTTCATTTTAATATTTAAGTCATCTGTTTTCTTCATCCGCCTTTAAGTCATGCCACAGTAACATCTGCTGGTTCTTTTCTTTAATACTATTGACTTCAGTTTTGCATTTTTATAGTGCAGTTTTGTTTCCATATGAGGGTCAAAGTCATCTTGCTTGTTCAAAAAGGGGCAAGGGGAGGCGACACGCTACAGGGTTACAGTTGTGCTGGATTTGGCCCCTGCTTACACAGGGAACCTGAGAGTCAGTAGCTCTTCCCCATGCTGTCCCTTTTCCACTTGTATCAATGCCCTGTGGCTGGGCTGAAAATCTGTTTGTCCCCTATGCTTAAAAGTGCTTTTGGTCCCTGTGCTGAGACAAGCGTAGGGTGGTCTGTCCCTGGTAATTCTGTCCCCATATTGCGACTTTGTGATACGGCCTCTGTGCTCTGAAAATGTGGGCTGTCAAGGTTACTCCTCGGGATGCACCAACAAGCCACTGTTTGGTAGCAAATTTTGCTCAGACTCCCACCAGCCAGTCAAATCTGCAAACCTGATGTGAATCTTGTGACAGAAGGCTGGAAAGATATCTTGAATTCTACGAGGTATTAAATAATTGGTGGTATTTGGCCTATACCCTTCCTCTTTCCTGCTGTTCTGAATGAAAAAAAAAAATTTTTGAATACTCCTGGATTGTCCTTTGTTGCAACTGTAATTAGTCAGTAAAATGAATATATGTTAATTTGAATACTTAATATTTTAACATGCAACAAGATTTTGAACAGCAGTCAACTGAACATTTCAGCTTGTAAAAAGTATCACATTTATAAGTATGCACTATGCATCACTATTAAATTTATAATTCACTTGATTTTTAATGTCTTCAGCCACCTTGAAATAAGATCAAACCTGCTTCCCTATTATCTTATGAAGGAAATTAATCATGTCTGTATTTCAGTAAAGACTCTTTCCCTTCTTGTGGGGGAAAACTAATTGATCTGGTAAGATTTTAGGTCACCTCTTTATGAATCTTTAATACATAAATGAGAGAGAGAGAGAGAGTTGAAGGAAATAAACTAGCAGAAGTGGGGAGAAAAAATCAGCAAACCTTATTAACAGGAGCTCAGTTTTTAGTCCCAACAGACTTAAATAGCAGAAGGGGAAAGGAAGATCTGGGGCTGGCTGCCAGAGAAGCATTGCTGAGTGTAAGCACTCCAAGGCATCTCAGAATGCCCTTACCATAGTGAGCCCGAAAGTGTTTGTACTCTGGGACTCTGCAGCCAGGAGCAGTCTTGCAAGCAAAGAGTGTTTATTGTGGATTTTTAGCACGGAGGAAACTACAGCCAAGCTGACTAGAAAGAGGAATTTCATATTCCCCCCCTTCCCCCCCCCCCCCCCCCCCCCGCGTCTTTCTCTCTGTCACCCACTCATTGGATTTCTTTTTCTGCCAGCCTTTTAAACCAGAGATTACTGGGTCAGTGACATTCATTATTCCTTTTATTCTAGTATGATCTCGTCTTCAGCCTCCTGGAGAAACACTGCTACCTGTAAGTATCTGCTTCAAGTTTGTTGTATACACTGAATGTTGTTGTGTTTGTGGTTGTAATAGTGTTTAACAGCTTGCAACATTCAGTCTGCTGCTGAATGTTGCAGCAAAGCAGTCGGACAGTGTTTTTTGTACTCAGGATGGATGAAAGCTCAGTTCTGACTTTGGAGGAAAACAGGCAATGGTTCTTGTCAGTAGTTTAGTAGAAGTTAACTTGGAAGGTAAGGATTCCAAGCAACTTAGTTTATCCTAGTGTTCAAGTTGGTATAGATTTCTCAACTATGCTTGCTTTCTTCCATAAGCTCTAATAAAACTTTGTGGTTTTATCTTTTATAAAAGTTTTGAAGCACTAAGAAAGATTTCTTTCCTTAAAATTGTCTCACTGGGAGAGAGAAATGTGATAAAAAGCACTGAAAAACATCATGAAAACTTTCAATATTAGTAAGTCTTTCTAAAGGATATATTTCATTTAGCTAGGAGAACTTATTTTTTAAATGCATGTTTTAAAATTGTAGACTTTTATTTTGCAGTAGGGATCTGTGAGGGTTTTCTCATTTTCATGTACATTCAAACAGCTGACTACATTCATCTGAATTAGACAGATGTTCATTGGTCATATATATGTGTAAACGTTTATGTGTGTTTCTGAACACACATACATGCTTGCAGTTTTTATATTTCCTGCTGATTTCTATGCATTTATTTAGAACAAAACTCTAAAACATCACCTTTTAGAAATTAGTTGCTGTCACTCAGTCTATCAAATCCTGTAGATAATTATACACAGTTTCTTGAAACGGTGATTAAAAGGGGATTTTGCAAGTTATGTTTTTGCTAGTTAGAGAATTCTACTAGTTCATCATCTCTGCTAACTCAGGACTGCACATTACCTTAGGCAAAATGCATCTCTGCTGTTGACATGTGTCCAAGGTGTCTGTGGGAGGCATTGGCACTGTAAATCACCAGTTGCTTTCACAGTAAAAGAGCACACGCATCTGTAGAAGTTGTCCCACGTCTTTTCTCTTACTTGGGTGTTACTGCCGTGGGCCTGCCAGCATTTTCTTCATGATTCTTCCCTAAGGTTTGTTTTGCATGCAACATGACTGCCTGCAGATCGTTTTGACCTAGAGAATAAAGTGGTTTGGATCTGGGCACCTTTAGATTTTGAACATTTTTCCTAGCATAGATCCCTGCTCTGAGAAGAATTTGGCAAGTATAAGGACAAATGATTAAACAAGTCCCTGGACAATGACTTGATTTTTTAAATGAAAAAGTACCTCATGCCTCTTCATTCATTACATTCATTTTCTGCAGTCCTTGAAGTAGTCCTGATAATATTAGTCTATGATAATATTAGTTACAGTACAAGTGGTCTTGATAATACATGTCTACGATAACATTAGTTACAGTACAACAGGAATTAATTTATTCATGGGGAAAAGAAATGATCACTGACTTCATCAATCTAACAGTGAATTTAGATGGCAACAACAGTATGTGTCGTAAAAACATCACGGTAAAATAGCACATGCTAGTCAAATAATGATACATTAAAAGTTCAATCTGCTTGACTGTACCTGTTGAGCACAAAGAGAGACTGAGCAGATCATTTGTCATCATGACTTTAACTTTGCTTCTCTCATTTTTTGAGATTCTGTGGCAGTCAATTGTGGACACAGATTAATTTATCTCATGCTAATGGCTGTGTGGGCTACAATTACGGTAGCTAGGGTGTCCGTGCACAACTTCATGCTCTTACAGCTTGCAACACAAGATCCTCAGGATGATGCAGCTGCCTTTTGTGCAGCTGGGTAAAAAAACCTGAATAGGCTCCATTTGGGAAGTTGTTAAACACTCCCTAATGAAATGTGTTATTTCCGTCTCTAGTTGCTATCATTGCGAAGACTGCAACAGTATTTCAAAGAACTCCAATAGCTTGCTGTGAAGATAAACTGTAGCTAGACTGTGTTTGATTTTCCTGCAAATGTTGTCTAAAACCGTTGTGCAACTACATGAGCATAACGCCCACTACGCAGGCGTCATGAATGCATAAGGTTATACCTTTATCAATGAAAATTGTTAACAAAAGAGGAACTATGGGTTTGGGGTTTTTTTAGTGGCTCTAGATTAATTTTGATGAGATGTGTAATTAGTTAATCTAGTCCATACTCCTTGTTTATCAAACATAATTTGAAGGCAATCATACTACATCTACGTAACTTACAGATTTCACAGAAGAACCTCAAATCACTTTTGATTTGTATGTAGGTAACATCAAACTCCCAGTGGAGTCCCCTCACATACCTCTGGAAACCAAAGCTTGTGTCTGGGCTAAATCTAGCCTTTTTTCCTTAGATAGCTGTATAAACAGGAAGGAATTGCTCTTTGGAGGCACATCTTTTGCTCCTAGAATACAGCAGTAATCCTGGCAAAAAGCTCAAATGAGCATCTAAGTTTCACATATCTAAGGCGCAAAGAGATGAACCAAGCCAGTGTGTTTGTGGGAGAGTGTAAACCATACCATCTACCAGCTGTTAAAATTTAAGCATTCAAAAAAATCCTCTGTGTAGCACATGCAGCAGATTGCAAGTCTTCTTTTGTTTAGCACTCTGAGATGCAGCACACCCTTCAGTGAGCTTGTTTTTGTGAAGAACAGTCTGCAAAGTCTTCCTTCTCAGAAATTCAAAACCTTTGCCATTATCCTCAAGGCTCATCAGCTCAAAGCTCAGCCTTCTCCCCCACACTCAATTAACCAGCCAACCAATAGCAGTGCATAAAGAAATTATTCTTTAATAATTAATAAAATTACCAATAATTAATAAAAACACCAAAACCACACGCTGCACTTCAGGTAGGTTTCTGCCTGTAAGAGGGAGTCTGCCAGAGACGGAAGTCCACTGTCATTTCATTGCTCTGTACTTCCAAGTAGAGCAGGGTTGGGTGTTATCACATATGACTTACTGAGTACGTGAGCAGATGCGTAACACTATGGAGAGGTGCAGTATGTCAGAGGTACTGCATTTCACCACCACTGCCCAATGATTTTTTCGCAGAAGTATCAGACTTTGCAGTTCATGGTGTAATGAAACAATGTCATTGCTGCACAGCTGGTCACAGGATCCTTGTCCCTGCCTCCTCACCTTGCTATTCCTTGTGCAGGAGGCTTTTTCTGCTCCTTTTCTATGGGTTTTGACACCCTCACACTTGTGGGTCAGAGATGCGTTTGCTCTCTTGCAGAGCTGCTCTGCCGTAAGTCAGGCTCATCTAGCACCTCATGCATGAGATGTGACCATAGCTTGCAAAGGTCATGGAAAAGCATGGGGCTCCAGAGCTGGAAGCCTTGTATTGTCATGTTAGGTACTGAATGCAATGTTGTCATTTCTTTCTTCACTTGCCAAAGTTATGGATCAAGGTGAAGCTAACAATTTTGTCCTTGTAACACAAGCATGATGGTCACTGACTAATCCTAGGCTGCTTGCTGAGTTTCACTAGTTTCTTTTCTATGCATTACTAGTTACTTGCTAAAAAGAAATGTCTTTTCAAAGTCAATGGGCTTGGGAGATTTCCTTTATCCACTATACTCCCTTCACCCATCCACAGTTTCCATTATTAGGGGTAGTTTTGATTTTTGTTTTTGAGTCTGGGTGGATTAGGGGAAGCCATTCTGCTACCCACATGCTGTTACAGATTGCTCTTCTCTTAAGAAGAGTAGATCTTATTCCCTCTCTGCAGTGCATATGATTATACATGAAATAAAAAGGATGGCTAATCCAGTCCTTTTACTTCACTGTTTTCACTAGTTTTCCCCTAGTTTATATCTCGCCCCTTCCCACCATGACTGGGAATCTCCAGGATCCCTCTCTCCCTTCCTGTACAGGAAAATGAGAAAAGAAGAGAGATTAAATATGCTCCTGATCTTTACAATTGTGTCATGCTCTTAGGAGAGTACCAATATGACACTAAACTACAAACAAATGACAGTAAAAAAAATAGTGGTTTGTGTTAACATTTACACTGAGAAGTAGCCTACTCCCTTTGACTGCCAAACACCCAACCTTTTGCTGTATTTGAATGGTCGAAAGAAAATTTTTAGTGGAAATATTAAAACCTTCTGAAAAGTTAATTAGTCCTGGAAATGGCAAAGAGGTTGGTTCAGTCTGTGTTTCTCCCAGGCTGGCTTGACTTTCCCTGCAAACAGCTATCCCCTATAGCTTTATATTCCCAAAGGGAAGATGGGAAATCAGCGAGTACTGAGGCCCAGGAGGATGAGGGTCATGTGCAGGATATTAACCTATGGATAGCACCGGTGGAAGAACCTCACTGGAAGCTGGAGTGTTTTATGGACTTCCTCAGACAGCTGTCAAAAAGATATAATTATTTCTTTTTCAGAGTAATTTCTGCATTACATTCTGTTCCAACTCAGCATTCATGTCTGGTGGAGAATGTGTAGTCAGAGGGTGACAGTTCCTATGTGTGTAATGATCTTAAAAACACATGAAGGGTAACTAAGAGAAGAAAAGATCACTTCATCTTTATCTTCTCAACTTCTGTTATGTGAGACAGTTTTCTGGGCTTAAAAGAGTAGAGAGCAAAGACATTTTCATTGGTCTTTTGAGGAGAGAATATTTACCTGTTCAGAAAATGCAGTTTAGCTGTTAGTCTCTTATCTTTATTAAAACAAAAGCCAAGACTTTATTTTATGTGCTTTTGCAGTTGTCTTCAGTATAATAGGCATCTGCTAACAATGCGATCTCGATCTCTATCTCAAAATTTAAAGTACTTCTAACAATGTAAGCAGATCTATTTAACACTTAAAAGGGAACAATGCATTGTCTTCAAGGTGGTCTTTAAGGGGCAACCACAATCAATAGCTCCTTTTTGTTAGTCTCTGGGACTCTGACCTGCTCTGCCTTTTTAAAAGTATGTTGTGTGGTGGTTGAGGGCCAAGCTGTTAAGTATCCCTGCTCTTGATGGATTGAAAGTCTTCCTCTTTCCCTTCATTTTCTTGTCCGTCACTGTCTGAGCCCCCCCACCTGCCCCTCTACGGCTTAGTTCTCTTTAATGGGAAAGAGTGGAGCACTGCTCCTTAGAAAGAAACCCCTCTGGCCTTACATCTTCTGGTTGATGCAGAAGCGGGGCTCTCATAAGGAGTGGAAATTATAAGGGTTCAGCAAGGGCTACAGAGGAACCCTGTGGAAGAGAATAATTCAGTTTTCAGCCTTGCATTAAGCTGCAAGACTTGGCATTACAGTGCAATAACGTTTATGGCGTTATATTCAGATTTTTCTCCTCTTCTATATGGCGTTATATTCAGATTTTTCTCCTCTACTACTTGTCTGCCATTGTGTAATGTCAAATATACTTTCAGTCTTGTATTGGCCTGTCAGCATATGGGGATACTTCTGCACTCAGTTTCCACTACCTAATATCCTAAGTTTGGGTGAATCATAACTTAGTGTGTGGCAGTGACAATATCATGTTGAGAATGAACATTGAAGTCAGAAATAATCTCTGTAAAATGAAATTGTATTAGGTCTTAATCTGATAATCACTGTTAAAATATCTATAATATGAAAGAAGGTAGAATGAAGAAAAACATATTTTTTCCTACCTTATAGTATTCTGCTTTAATACAACAAAGAAACAAAGGAAAAAAGAAATGTTAATAACCTGGATATATCTAAACATCCTTCAGCTGTTTTCCCTGATGAAGAAAGGTCTATTCATTGACCATGCAATGAAACACTTTTTGTTTCCTTACTTTGCTAAAAAGTGTACAGGATTTGTCAAAAAGTGCACAGGACTTCTGTACAGACTAAATATACTTTCAGTCTTGTATTGGCCTGTCAGCATATGGGGATACTTCTGCACTCAGTTTCCACTACCTAATATCCTAAGTTTGGGTGAATCATAACTTAGTGTGTGGCAGTGACAATATCATGTTGAGAATGAACATTGAAGTCAGAAATAATCTCTGTAAAATGAAATTGTATTAGGTCTTAATCTGATAATCACTGTTAAAATATCTATAATATGAAAGAAGGTAGAATGAAGAAAAACATATTTTTTCCTACCTTATAGTATTCTGCTTTAATACAACAAAGAAACAAAGGAAAAAAGAAATGTTAATAACCTGGATATATCTAAACATCCTTCAGCTGTTTTCCCTGATGAAGAAAGGTCTATTCATTGACCATGCAATGAAACACTTTTTGTTTCCTTACTTTGCTAAAAAGTGTACAGGATTTGTCAAAAAGTGCACAGGACTTCTGTTCACAGACTAAAACTGAGAAAGGAAAAAAAGAAGGGAACTGTTATCTACCATTCCTTAACTCAGCAAACACCTTGCTGAATACTTAGTTTCTATGTGACCTATAATCCTTGTTTGTAGCGCATGGAACAAAAACATTAAATAGCAAACAGTCCAAGGGGCGCATGTGTTAATTGCACATTCTGAAGTGACAACCCCCTAATTTAATAGCTCAGGATCCTTTCATTGCCCTGGGCTAAGTTTTAATTGCTGTAATAATATTCGTCTTGTTTCCTGGAAATCGTGGAAGGCTGCTATTTGTTTCCTTTAATCCCATCCTCTAAAAAAAAATTCCTGTGTTCTTTCTGTTGTAAATTTTTTCTGCTCTTCATTGAAACAAATCAGTCCAAATCCCAGTGCACAACGATCATCCCCCATAATCCCCTTCAAGCTTTGCAAAAGAAGAGGGCAATTTTGGATCCAATTGTTCAGTAAAATCTCCCAGGCAACCAGAGATTTTGTCACACAGAGAGAAACTCTTAAGGTCTCATCCAAATCCCATTGAAGACTTTGGGTGTCATTGAGACTTGGCTCGAGGTCACGAGTGATTACCGATTTTTTTAGTCAGGTTTTAGGTATTACAACTGAGAGTTACTGGTGCTGTTTCTGATCTTATTTTCAGTTGTTTTGCACTGGTAGGTAGCTATCTAAATCATTGGGATTAGTCTTTATTTACATCACATTAGCCCTCTTCAGAATCAGACTCAGGAATCTGTACCTTTGTACCTTCTAAATAAAGAAGAGGTGCTGGAAACCTTCCCACCAATGAATTAATATTTGCATTCTTTGAAGTAAATTTCATTCATGTAGGAGTTGTAATGACAAAAAAACATGTTAAAAATTATCTAAAATAGCAGATCTACTTGACGTGGATCTAGAGACACACAACTGAGAGTTTCTATGTGTACCACTGGAGGGGTCCTGCACAGATGTTTTCTCCAGAGTCTGCTGTTGGAAGAACATCTAGCTTTCAATAACTCCTGGATGCTCTTAGGGACTTAACACAGTTCTCCAGATACCTGAAGCCAATGAACACTTGACAAATTGGGAAGTGTTGTCAGGTATTTTGTGACGATGATAACTCTACAGCAGTCTTTGTGTTCCTTTTTTTGCAGTGTTTCTTTCCTCCTCTTTTTTTTTTTTTTTTTTTGAGAATCTTGAAAACCAGTTGTATTTGGTGAGAATGCTAATGTTTGTAATTAGCCATTGCATCATTTCTCACATGTACACCAGCAGCCCTGAGGGAAAACTAGTTCTTCTGGCATTTGGAGGAAATTTTTAACAAACCACATCTGAAGTTCTCAGTAACCCTCCCCTACATTGTCCCCAGTCTGGTGTGTCCCTCTGTTAACTCTACAGAGTCACATCCACAACCTCTTCAGAGGCCCCTTCTCCCCTGGGCTCGTCTGCAGAGCGGGACAGCGATCTGCCAGCAGATGAGGAGCTCCTCAGAGTTCCCCTTGCTGAGTGTCCCTTGCACAATGCCTTGGACATGTCTTTGGGACTCCTTTTCCAAGCTCCCAAATCTTAGGGTCAGCTTGGCCAGTCTACCTCTAATTATGGGAAAGGAGGTCTCTTTCTTTGTCACCACGTTTTTCATACCAGTATGGTTTTATATTGGATCTCATGGGAATTACTGGACAATTTTGGGGGTACAATGCAGTGTTTTGCAAAAATACACCAGGTAATTAACTTGGGTCCTGGGAGCCAGACAGCTCTGTCATTTCAGCTTACAGTCATCACACGATTTAGGGTGTAAAAGACCTCTGCAGGTAACTGCTCCCACCCCTTGCTCTCAGCACAGCCAGCTTTTACGGCAAGTCTAGCTTCAAAGTTACATTGGGCTACTCAGGCCCTGATTAGTTGTTTTTTAAATATCTCTGAGAATGGAGACTTCAGAGCCCCTGTGGGAAACCTGTTCCACCGACCATGCTCACTGTGGCTTTTTTTCCCCCTAATATCTAATGTGAATGTTCCTTGTTGCGAATTTTGTGGGTTGCATCTTGTCCCTTCACTGTACACCTCCAGTCTCTCTGTGCTTTTCTGTTAGATGTCTAAAAACAGCAGTAAGCCCTCTCTTCTTCAGGCTGAACAAACCCAGCTGTCTCAGCCTCTCCTCATAAATCATGTGTTCCATCTCCACTGAGAGATAACAACTAATATATGATATATCACTGAACTGACATGGCTGTTTTACTTCTGGGACCGAAGCTGGTAGCTTCCTGTAAGCTTGTAGGCACACAGTGCACCTGGAGCTAGTTCAGGTGTTTTGCCATATAGACAGACCCTTAGCAAGTCAATGAGGAAACACCTTAGTTTAAAAATACTGATTCTCCTAATGTGTTGTTCATGAACAACATTATTTCATCAAACCTCTAAGTTTATCTGAAATATTGCGGTGCATTTGGAATTAAATAGTGCCTCAGTCATCTGTTCATTCTGGATACACAGGTGACATGCCAAGGAATAGCAGGGATGAATCAGGCTCAGCTGTGATATTAAGGGCAGAGAAGTAAGGAGACCGTAAGGAAGTCCAAAGCAGCCACAAAATATGGCAGCAGCATCACCAGCAGTTGTAGAGCTGCTGGAGAGCAGTGTGCTGTCACTGTGGCTCAGCATGAGTACCGTGTAGCACACAGGTGACTTTGCTGAAGCAATGGCCTTCTTCACACAGAGGGGAGAATGCTAATCTGATGGCATTCACTCCAAACCCTTCTCATTTTATTGCCATTATGTACTGAAAGGATCTCTTGTCATTTCATTTTGCTATCATTGGATAAATGATTGAGAAAGGGAGGTTATACTTCTCAAGATCTTCACTTGGCCACATAAGGAGACAGACTTGCAGCTGACAAGCAGGGGTCAATTGCTGGAACATATGGGGCAAACGTGTATAGGTATACAGGAGCAGTGTCTGCAAGCAAAAGCAGTCAAAGCAAGACTGTAATACACAGTGACAACATAGGACCAATTTTGTAGCAGAGAATGGCTCACACAACCACCACGAAATTGGCCAGGATGCTCCTGGAGCTCCTCTTGGAGCCTTTCTGCTCTTAGTGTTTGATGCAGGGTAAGAAAAGGCAGCAAAGAAACCACTGCCTATGCCTGAGGTTTATACCTGCACCCAGTGCTGGGGTTTATGGGGCAGGCACCAGAAACAGATTGACCTGAGCTTCATCAGAGTTGAGCTGCAGACGTCTCTGCATGAACAACTCTGTCAGTGCCTGTTGGACAGCTGTCCTTCCCTTCCTGTAAGCACATATGTAACATGTAAAGAGAGCAATACACTTCCCGACCAGTGCCATTTCTGAACTGGTGATTAGGCTGTCTCTGAACTATGGAGTGTTTTTGTGGTAGCTATCCAGATGGGATAGTGGGAGTGGGAGTGGAGAAAGTCAAAACTGTCCAGGCTTTAATTTTATCATTTCTCATAAGGTACCTAGTGCCCTGTGAATAAAGGCATTTTGCACTGTAAATCAATGCCCCAGCCTGGTATTATGGAGCACGAAGTTACTGGCATTGTCATGAGCTGTAAACCACCAGGTCTATGCTTCAGAGCCATTGACTACCTCTTAGCACTTTGCCAGGTCCTAGTCAGAGTCCAAAATTCCTAATTATTTTCTTCTTATCTAAGCCCCTCTATGGCTTGAGAAACTGGGTCTTCTCTAAAACTAGCTGAGACTTACTCATGCATCGCTTCTTCATCAGGGGCTGGAGTCAAAGCATTTAAAATCCATTGCAGTCCCTGCACCAAGAACTTCCTGCTGGCCAAGGATCCCAGCATGCCTGAAGTCAGAGGAGGTGTTAGGCAGAGCATCTTCTTGAGACATATGCCAAGGAAGTTATTTCACTTCCCTCAGCCCTATCTTCACTTTGTTCGATGCAGGAAGTAGGAAGAGGGCACAGCAATAGAGAAAGTTTTCACTCAGAACATCTCTCCATGCTTTGCAGCTGGTATTTTAAGAAAACACAGATTATATTTGATAAATGCTAGCAATCTGTGCACTATGTGATAAATGCCAGTCAGATATTCAGGTTAAAAGGGTGCACTTGCTGCAAACCATACTTTCTCACTTGGAGGCTGAAGCGTAATCTGTTTTCCTCTCCCTCTTTCCGAGTTGTCCTTTATAGGATTGCAGACTGTGTTTCAAAACTGTGAATTTTAGGAAGTGGAGTGCTGTCTCAGATGTGCTTATTTCAATGAAGTGCTATGCATATCCATCCCACTAGAAAGAAACAAAAATTAGCAAGTACTTTGGGCACATTTACATATCTGGATTTTAGTAAAAGCTGTCTGTGTAAGTAAACTTTTTTAAATGAATTGAGATTTTGATTTGTCTCTGGAACACGTTAAAAAACTTTCAACCATGAATTTCATTCCCTTTCCACTGGCTAGAATTCTACATTTTCTCTCAGATTTTGTTCAGACTGATGTAGCTGCATAATTTTGGACCAAACTGGAAAGATTTTGAGATAAAAAGCTAGAAAACAAGAGTTAAGTTTTGCGGCCCAGACTACATAGTCAACGTACATCTAACTTTAAACATATGTTAGTACCAATGTCTTCAATCTTGAATCTTAGCTGAAGTGAGTGGATCTGTCTTGTGTTACTTTAGGAAGTGAATAATTTTAAAGAAATTCTTAACTCTGATAGTTTTTCAGTGAAGTGTAAAACCGGGTGGATACGTGCATACAATTGTAGGCTGTTCAGAAGGTCATCCTGCTGGAAACAGTAGAGTGAACACTTATTTGTTAACAATTATGAAGAAAATAGATACATGGATTTGGTTTTTTATTAACTTTCAGGAAAGCTCACTGTTGGTGGGAGGGTTGTGGTTAAATTAGACTGTGCAAATAAGTAGTCAGGGCACTAAAAATTTAAAAGAAACTGAAGGAATATTGGTGCTTTACTAGCTTGAAATTCTTATGATCTTATAAAATTTAATTAAATCAATACCATTGCCTACTCTTTGGGCCATAGATTCAGTTACTTTGGAGGGTTTTAGAAATTAGGGTCTTATGAGGATTTCAATAGTGCTTGTTCAATGTCAGAAGAACTATGCTTTTCTTACGAGTTTATAAACATGAAAGATGAAGATTCGCTGTAACTGAGGGCATGAGGATCTTGTGTAAATTTTCTTCCATATTATCTTTTGTTCCTTATTTCCACTGAATTTGCCTCAGAATGATTAATGTTTTTTTTGTGAAAAAGAAAAAATTCAGCTTTGTCGTGCCATATCATATGTTTCTATGTTGACGTCCTGGCATAGTTAGATGCTATAGCAGGAAGATTAGAGAGGCACTGGCAAGGTGTTTTCAACTAAAGCCTGAATTTCCCCCCCCACATTCAATGGCAAAGCAAAAATAGATTTAACAAAAGGCCACTCTCTCTTTATCCCACTTTCAGGTATATTTAATCTGGATGAATGCTTACTCCTGCACTTTCAAATTACTTGGATGCTCATACCCTTTTATTAATATCTACTTGGTCCAGCAGTAAAAAAGGCCAGTAACAAAGGATCCTACACAGCAAGTGTTTGTATGTGCGTATGGATCAAAGGTGCCTGGAATTCATATTGAGAGCTGATCCATTGAGGGAGAAGTCTCATTGGTACGTAGCTAATTTTCTGAGCATGTGTGCACTTAATAGTATTCGAAGGTGAAGTCAAGCTGCTGCTTGAAATGAACTGCAATTGTAAGAAATGGTGAAGTTTTTTGTGTTGTTATTTTTTTTCCCCCAATAGTTGCTCAATGCCTTATATCAATTTTCTTTCTTTTTTTTCCAGGGTTAACAAACCTTAAAATTACTCTGAGAACACATTCATCCTTTTGTCAGGCTTGACCAATGAATTTTACAAAACACCAAGGATATTTTGAAAGGCCCCTGTCCAAATTTCAGTCAAGGGGTACATCTTAATAGAAAACATGTGGTACATTTTTACCTGCGACTAACATTTTGGTCCTTCATTGTACGGTGAAAATCTGCTGGCGGAGAAAGAGAAGACTTCTTTTGTTAAGAACATTTTCACTGGTGGAAAAGAGCTGGCACCCCCTCATAATATGAAGCCCTTTGAGAAAAGCTGGTTGTTTCTACTGCTGCCTGTGGTACTAAGAGTTGTACGCTCCTCCTTTATTAGTGTCAACCTTGGGGTGAAAGTGATGAAGGGACAGTCTGTCTTCCTGTCAGAAGATGACCTCAGATTTTCCATCCCCAGAGAGAAGGATGTCTGCAAAGTAGAAGTTGTGATTAATGAGCCAATAACACAGAGGGTTGGGAAACTAACTCCACAGGTATTTGGGCTCCGTTGTGCTGGTCTGTGTGTCCATGTGTGTGCAGGTGTGGGAGAAACTAGGAAGAGTTGCTTTGTTGATTTTTTTTATTTTGGGTAGTGACTAAACGGCATGAAACTGAATGGCCTGTGAGATTCAGCCTTTTGCTAAAAGTAGCCAGCTGACAGAGAACTGCACCCCTGAAATCCAAAAGCTGAGCTCAGTAACACAAGTGCGTAAAAGGGAGTTCGGTCAAAGTCTCCTTTCACAAGCGGAGAATGGGTATTCCAAAACTTTCAGTTAGGAGATATCCTCCTGTCTCTCAGCTGCTTGTTTTTCTACCGTGAGGGTAACCAGTGCCCCTCGGATAATGCATAGCCTGCTAGAGCATTTTGCATTTTAGTCACGAAGCCACTACTTAGGGAGCAATTAAGAAAAAATTCATCACATACAATAAGCACATTGTGTACACCGTTGTTTGCTCTGCTCTGCAACAGCTAAATTGCTAGCAGATGGCAAATACATTAAAAAAATGTTTTCTGTTAAAATTTCAAGCTTGTAGGATTAATGAAATGTATTTCACATATCACCGTTCTGCTACTCATTTGCCTCACAAATGTCCCCACCTGAATCATAGCAGGAAGGAGTTGGAAGTAATTGACATGAAGATGTAACGGTAGAGATAGAAGATGAATGGTTTTAAAATGAACTATAACCAAACAGGTTTTGTCTATTTTCAAAAAGTTTTGTTAATTGTACCATGCAGCATACAATCCTATATGTTTGTATATGTATCTTGTTTTAAACATGCTCTCTGAGGTTTCTGGTGGTCTCTGTGAAGGTGGATGCAGGAGCACCAATCTCAATAGATTTTTCAAAGCTTCAGGCTTGGTCATCATCATCATTATTTTTGCAGACCACTGACAAGTACTTCAGCTGAACCAGCACTCAGAAGGAGCAGAGGCACACCAGGGAAAACAGGAGGCGATGACCAGGGCAATATGTGATCTTCTCTAGAGACTGGCCCCAAGATGTGCAGTACCTCTGCTGAGACTTCCCCAGGGCTTGCTCTCTGTCAGCACAGGGGCTCTGACCGTAGGCCCTCCTCTCCACTTCCTCAGTCTAGTTTGGCCCATGAGGAGAAAAAAAGAGACTTACATGTCTCATTGCTGGCAAACCTCTTCTGTAGGCAAGCTGGCTGGCTGGCTGAGTGACTTGGCTTTCAATTTCTGCCTCAGCCTCTAAATGCAGTAGGACCCAGATATTTTGAAAAAGCCACTTTGTCCTTTGTGACCTGACATGCTTCAAGCACAGGGTCCAGAGACCCCAGGAGATGTGTACTCACCATACCTTATTTTCCAAAATACCTAGGGTCCTTGCCTTTCCCCACTCCCAATCCCACCTCCATTAAGTGCTCATCCTTTCATGGCCCTGGTGTGAGCCCAGGTGTGGCTCTTGGAGGCTGCAGGTACATGTCATCTGGAGGGGTGAGCTCTGCTGGGCAGGTGGCCCTGGGGTATCAGGTTGGGAGGGGCTGCAGCTGCTGGCGGTGCCTGGGATACCTCCCCTGGATGGCTCCTGGCCTGAGTGCCATCCCGTTAGGAAAGGTGCCTTCTCCTCTCCGCAGCCGTGGGGAAGTGGGAGTGCCAGAGACACCAGCACGTGGGGTTCCCCAGGGAAACTGCCAGCGAGATAGGCAGTCTGGTTATCTCAAGTCATGTTTCCTTGCTGGGGAAGAACAAGAGGGCATTTGTAAGTTGAGGGCTTCTGTTTTAAATGACAAAATCCTGAGCCAGACACTGAAAAGTACTGCCTGAGCTTTCACCATTCCTGAAAAAAGGTGCCGGAGTCCAGCCCCCCCGCGGAGCTACTCACACTCTTTCTACCAGGAAATTCTGCAGCCAGAAAATGTCTCTGTTCTGATCTGTTTTGCTGCCATTGAAGTGAGTAATGTCCTAGGAATGTATGACAATTTAATTATAAATTGTAATTGAAAAGCAGTTGAAGTAGAAAAAAACAAAGCTCGACAGTAATTAGGAAAAGATTTAGATCTCCTTTGTCTTACCCAGTGAATTTATAGACAATTAGAGTTGCCTGTTCATATAAAAGGAAAACATATTAGGAAACATAAAACAGATGTTTCTTTCTGCAAAGCAGATTGTGTCTTATACATATATAAAATGACTGTCAGTCAGTGGTAACAGACCTTTGTGAAAAGGTCCTTCATTTTCCATCCCCTTGTTATCAATTAAGAGATGGAACTAATGATGTCTTAGAATGAAAGGAATTAATTCTTTGATATTATAAACCATCTCCTCTGCTGTAGGCAGCCCCCTCTGATATGAACAGGGATGCATCATCTGAGCAGTATCTCATTGTCAGGTGCACACCAGACCTACATGTCACCAAAAACCCTAGTGACTTTGAGGGCTCTACACTGATTTACATCAGTAAATAATCTCATCTTCAGTGTACAACATTAAACTACTGGAAGCTGTAATATGAGTGGCTTTTGTATATAATGTACTTTTTTTTTTACTGTAAAGTAACACACCACCTAACAACCTTTTTTTTTTTTTTTTTTGTAGGATATCACTTAGGACTATCTAATTAATTAATCACCTTCCTTTATGTTAGCTTGTACTAAGAAAGAAAGACATTAAATAAGAAAAAGACATTGGTGTTTTTAAATATTGAAAAAAACCAAAACACATATTTCTGTGACATTTGAAAACAATACACAATAGAACAGCCACAACATAGTCAAAACCTTCATCATACAAAAGCAATTTTATTTTTCAGAAACTGTTCTTGTCCTTCCTTTCTAAGCAGTCCCAACAAATAAAATAAATCGTACTTTCCATAACACCATATATTACAGATTATTCCAAGATTATTTTAGTCAATAGGAAGAGTGGTAAGTCCATGTATATGTATCTGATAATCAATTAACTCACTACATTTTAAAAAAAAATGTACAATATGTGCTTCTTGATGAAAGTTATAAGCAGGCAATATATTTTTAAAATCACTAGGAATACAGAACAATTAACACATAGCTTGAGCATCTGAGAATAACTTCAGCAGAAGTGGACACTGCCAGTAATAATGAAAGCTGATAAACTCTAATTATTTTTTCATTATAGAGAGATGAAAGTTCTAATTCTGTGTAATGGTTAGAAAGAAACTAAGGTCACTAGTTCTTATATCCTTTACTGTAAATCCATGCAGTGGTCATGATGCACTTCAGTTACCTACGCTTTAACAACTAATTTAGGAATTAAAGTATTACTTTATTTTTACACTGAAAGTCAGAGCATCCAAAGACTTTCCCTATGCGCTGCACTTCCAGTCAACATTTCAGAACCTCACTAAAATCCCCCTTCCATTTCACCATCTTCCAAAGTGGTTGGGAAGATGTAGGTAATTCAGGCAAGACACTTCATTTTCATTATTTTTTTGCTGTATTTTAAGAAATGACTGGTCATAAGAAATGACCTCTTCTTTCTGCAAAAAGATGTGGTTTGTCAGTCAGCCACATATGTATATTAATCCTTATTAGTTATGGCCTCATCAGGTCTGTTAGTGAATGCTGAACAGATTTTACTTTAGTCCGTAGAAGAACTAATCATGTGTGAATTCTACCCATAAAAACTGAATCAAAACCGCGTTTAGTTTCACAGTGAGACACTCAGGAAATGAAATGCTTAGCTTTTGCCTTCATGCTGACAAGAATATGCCCTGTCTCCCCGTAGATATGAAACATGAGTATCCTCCATTTACACATAGGCTACGTAGGGGTTCCCTGTTATCACAAGGAGAACATAGACGTGGTCTTATCAATGCTAGGAACTTTCAGCTGTTAAACTCTATAAAGAAATATAGCTACATGGGAATTGTAACTTACCAGACTTGCAAATTGGCATATGTGAGGACATGAAAATCCTATGCTGCAGAATCTGAATCCCTGCTCCAAAGAACGGATGTGTCGCAACTCTCCAAAGCAATCTTTTTTCCATTTGGGTCAGGAATTTTCCTCATGGCCTTACTTTTGCAAGTTAACAAACCATTAAACAGTCAGCCTGGAACAAGTGTCTGTCTTAGATGGTTAAACTGTGGCCAGCCATCTTTGCAAATTTGACCTGTATCAGGTGTGTCATAAGAATTAGTCTCTTTTGAATGAGCTGGTGGACACAATATAGAAATTCTGTTTGCTTTTATGCTGTGGGAATACACTGACATTGGGGCTGGGTGTTGTATGCCACAGAGATGACATCTGATCTGGTAAAAGGTTACTGGTACAAAGTCAGTGTTCCAAAAACACATAACAAATCTGAGCTAGCAAAGTTTCCAACAGAGAAATTTCACAGGATCATACTTTTGTAGTCCAATGGTAGTCGCCATAAAGCAGGATTTACTGTATAATCAAGCTATCACCACGAGCAACTTTAAAAGCTAATAAATCTAATATTATACTGCAGGCTTTTCAGTTCCACTGCAGTTCTGCTGAATACAAATGCATCCATAAGTCCACAGGCTGCAGTGGTAGAGAGCGTGCACTCAAACTATTTGTTGCGCTGGAAGAGGGACTTGGCAGCCTGAAACAACCACTTTTACATGCCCATTCCCTTGTAGAGTGCCAGCAACCTGACATTAAAGTGGTTGCTCTGGCTCTCACTGGTAGACCACAGAACAGGTGAATACCTATTCATAGAAATAAACTACAGAATAAAAATCTCCTTAGTCTGATGCATTCCTGACAGTCAGAGAGAAGTGGAACAGAAGCTGCGAAGTTAACATCCTTGACGGTGTTGTACTTGTCTATTCTTTCTCCTTCATAGGTTTTTGACTGTCACTTCCTTCCTAATGAAGTCAAATATACCCACAATGGCTGTCCAATCTTAGATGAAGACACGGTCATGCTTAGGCTGTACAGGTAGGCAGCGGTGCGAGATCACACTTTATTGTTACCAGGAGAACAGCTGCCCTCAGGAAGAGCAAGCAGTTCATTTTTCATGGTAAAAGCTGCACATACCGTAACTACTTAGACCCAGTAGCAGCATCATTAGTCAACAAGTGACCATTTGCTTACAGAAACATTTGCCAAAATGTATTTCAGATATGCTCAAATAATGTGTTTGTTAGTATTAATAAATATTATGTATTGCTTGTTTATGACAGAAAACCAGTGATTTTTCTTTTTATTGTTGAAAGTGACAACAGTACTTTCAGACTACTGTATGTTCTGTGTTGTCCTGCTGATAGGGACACAGAGTCTTGTATAAACACAGCGAGTAAGCTCTTCCTTCACACAAACACCCTTTTTACAAGTATGAGGAGGTGGGCAGCAGTGTCTGGCACCTCATGGTCTCTGGTGATCTGGGGTTGGAGGGCACGTGAGAGAAAGGGGTCCAAGTAATTAAATTTAGAAGCTGAGGCCAATGCCAAACTCACAGAGTGCCAGAAGATGTGAAGATGCATAATTAATTAATTTCCTTCTACCACCTGCAGGTTTACAGAAACTGAAACGTTTGTAGAAACATTCACCCTCCATGTGCAGTTACTTGAGCCAGACTGTAACATCATCAAAATGCGCTCCCGTGCCCTGGAGGTGCCTGAGTACTATGGTCTATCCAGGGTGATTGACAAGAACATCCTCGCTTTTGACTATGACAGGAAGATAAATCTGGATTGCACCATTTCCATAGCCTCTTCAGAAACCCACCTGCCTGCTCATGGCCAGCTCATCACCGGGGAAGTGCAGCAAGAGCAGCTTCGTGGAGATCAGCCACAAAGCTTCTTCCCAGGCCCTAGTATGATGTGCTTTAGTTGTTTGTATTAGCCAGTTCAAAGAGACCCAGCAGATTAAGTCTGCAGCAGTGGGTTGCTTCAGACGTGCTGGGTAAGAGTGGGTCATGTGAAGTTTAATGAACAGCTTGAGCTATCATGGAAACTGAAAGGGACATGAAGTTTGTGTGGGGCACAACATAGATCACAGATCTGGGTCAGTAATCCCCCCTGATTGGAGTCTGTTTTTGGCTCCGAGACATGCGGACCAATGTGACAGCTTCGGGAGTGCCAAGACTCGGTAGAAACAGCACAGGGAGTTGTTGGAGGCAGCACCTACCCAAGAGACCAAGGGAGGTTGGAGTTGGAAGATGTCAGATGAAAACAAAAACCTGTAGGAAAAGTTAAGTCAGGAAAGGAGTCCCAGTTCTCATCACACTGGCTTTTTATCAGGGTTAGTTTAGCTATATGGACGGGCTTCCGATGGCGGTTTCTGCTCTGTTAACTGTTTCACTATTGCTTCTGTTGGGTTACAGAGCACAGCCTGGGCCAGCAGTGCAGAAACGGGAGCTGCATGCTGGAACTGGGAGTCGTTCACAACACAAAAATGAGCTGTGAAGAATTTCTGAGGATGGGGATTCGATATCAGCACCTTGACCCTCCCTCGCCTGACACCGACTATATTCCTGTGAGGTTGGATCTCACAGACAGCAGAAGCAAAACTCTGCACAAGGTAGACTTTTACGCAACCTTACAATGTCTGATTGTCTTCCTGGTTTTCAAAAAATTTAAATTCATTGCTCCTTTTCACATTTGAAGAGAGACAGCAATCCTGAAAGTTTGTTCAGTTCTTACAATGTTGCCAGCTGGGCAAATGAAATGCATTATCTCCATGCCTCTATGCTTAGACCATTATGGCTACAGAGAAACACCTGTGGTTGTTTACTGGCAGGCATAAGAAGTTTAGCCTGAGAACAAAATTAATTCTGGCATAATTCCACCTTTTTTATAGAGCATGAACTGCACTGACTTCGACATATATAGTAATTAACAAATTAAGAGCTGTGTGAACATATTCAGTTAATAATAATTAATGACTCATGCATGTTTCTGTCAGGTAAAGTTATTCATCAAACTCACATCAAATTAAGCAAGTTGTTTCAGCCCAAAATGAAGGACACAAATAAGACTAGTGAACCTGGAAGACTTTTTCATGAGGTCTAAATATTTACTTCAGGCATTTTCTTATTAAAATGTTTCAATTTTTCTTTTCAAAATAATTATTGCTTTAACACGTACCCCAATTAGCTATGTGAAGGTAATGGAAATTGAATTTGTTTGCTTCACTTTGACCTTTCAGTTGTCTCATTTTTTCCTGTTGTAGACTGAGTATGCATGGCTCCCTGTTCAGATTAAAGGTGCTATTCCCAATCAAATACCCAAAGCTGCCCCGATGGCAAAGTTCATCCTGGAAGTAGATCAATTTATTTTAACCCCCATTACAACCACAACCTTTGATGCTGAAGACAATGAAACTCCAAAGTCCCTGCTTGTATTCAACATTACCAAGCCACCTCCACAGGGCTTCATCACTCATCTATCTGACCATACAAAAGCTGTTGGCTCCTTCACGTGGAAAGATCTCAGTGACATGCTCATTGCTTATCAGCCTCCAAATAACAGCCACACAGAGAGGAGGAATTATGAGGTAAGTGTAATGTATGAGCATTTGCTGGTTTTCATCTCCTTAAGATTC
Source organism: Aptenodytes forsteri (assembly GCF_000699145.1). Classification (NCBI taxonomy): domain Eukaryota; kingdom Metazoa; phylum Chordata; class Aves; order Sphenisciformes; family Spheniscidae; genus Aptenodytes; species Aptenodytes forsteri. The sequence continues at coordinate 4,667,778 of NW_008794774.1, read as the reverse complement.
ACTAAGCTGTAAATAAATGCATTCATTTGTAATGGATATTTTTCAGAAAAAAAAAAGGTGTTTCTCTAACCATATGCAATGCAGGAGCAGAGGTAAAATCTTTTGCCACTTTCTCCTATGACTCATCAGCTTAATTGTTTAAAACAAATCAGATATTTGTTGCTCACTACTTAAAAATTTCTTTGCACTGAAAGATTTTTATCCCCTCTGACTACGAATATCTAAACAGGATTGTTTTGGTTCTTCTTTTTTTTTTTTTTAAATTTATTTTTTATTTTTTTATGACAGGAATAGGGGAATAACACTACTTGTAGATCTAACCAAAGGCCTTTGGAAGGATCAGTGGTGCCTTTTCCACATAGCTTTTATCTCAATGTGACAGTACTGATCCCTGTGACCTGTGGACAGGTGACATATTTAAAGCCATGAAAGATGGACCAGCTAAATGTCAGGATTGCCATTTGATCTCGCACCCTACCTAATGCGTCAATAGTGGTATAGGGATAACAAAAAGGGACTCAACAGTTCCTGCTGGGAGGATTAAAAGCACGTCACTAACACAGAGAACATGATGCAAATGATGAAAGCAGGCTGGTATCTGCAGGGTCTGGAGTCAGCGAGTAAATAAGCGGTGCTGATCTATGAGACCAAGGCTGCAGGAATACATTTATGTTTTATGGGAGCTAACAGAGCACCACTTCCACCTTTTCCATGTCGGCTGCTAGCGATGTTTTTCCCTCCAGATCTGCCACAGAGTGCTGTCAGTGAATGCCTCCTACTTTGGGTACAGTGTTACTTTATTTTTTCAGTTACCAGTACTGCTAGATATTTTGTGTAATTCAGCAGTGTGCCAGCACTGTGAGAAATAAGCAGTAGTCTTAAAAAGGAGATATAAGAGGAAGAGAGATGAGGTAAAGGAGTATATAAATATGCTGATAGTTATAAAATAACTATCTGATAAGATAGTTAAGCAATAACCCAAACAAAACAAAATGGTTGGTACTAAAGTAATGAAACTGAAGGGACGGAAAATCAGAAAAAGGTAAGCTGGAGAAAGGGTGGCCTGGAAAGCAGAGGAACAGTAACAGGAACTTTGGCACCTGATGCTGACAAGGATTGTCTTTTTTTAACCTTGGCTGTCACAGGAACCCTCTTTCTTGTCTTTTTTTAACCTTGGCTGTCACAGGAACCCTCTTTCTTTCTGTTTCCTCAGTATGAGGATCAGTCATCCTACCAAACCGTCTGCTCCTTAAGTGCATCTTTGTTCTGTTTTCAGCATTGTTTGATCACAGGTTCAAGAATTTGACAATTCAAGAGTTTCACAATTCAGGAGTTTGACATTTTCTTTTTTTTTTACTATTTTTTCTGTGCCAGTCCATATCTTTTCTTTCATAACTTTTTTGGTCTTACATATGTTAAAAGAGTGGGAAGTGCCCCTTCCCCCTCTTATTATTACTACTATTAAAAAAGCCCTATGTTGATCGCTGTGTTGATTGTACCCCAAACAACAGTGAAAATACTTATCTTTCCCATTGATTTCCACACATTCCCAACTAGCTTTCCCAGCATTCACTGCGAAGAGCACAAAAGGCAGATACTTAATTTAGTGCAGAACCTCAAAAGCTCTTTTTAGAGGCTAAATCAAGTTTCATTTGTCAACATATTATTAGGAGACTTTAAGCTCTCTCAGGTAAGAACACACTATATGTGTTTTGAGGTACAGCTGGTTTTCAGGCTGGTTTTTTTCAATAAATAGTTTGTTTTCACAACAGGTGGAGTTTGAGGTTCATGACTTCTACTTTGAAAGGAGTTCACCGATCACTGTGCATCTTTCTATCAGAACAACAGATACAAATGCTCCTCGGGTTTCATGGAATACAGGTGAGATCTCTTTTCCTCAGTTTATTTTGCTACAGAATTTATAACACTTCGACACAGATATTTGACAAAGCTCTAAAATTCAGATTTACACCTAGAGTTTAAGGATCATTAAACTGAGGGAGTGTAAATCTGTTTTTCCCTTTATCCATTTTGGGGGGAACATGTTACAACTACTTGAAAAAAATCTTAAGTTTTAACTGGAACGAAAAAGAAAAAAGGGAGTTACAGGAAAATCAGGATTTCTGTATATAGCATTTTCTTCAAGAACGAACTGGACATAAAATAGTATAAATAATAAAGACAAATATGTGATGGAATAGTAGTAGGCTAGTCTGTGGGAAAGACCAAGGCTTGTTGGTATCGTTTAAAGTGGAAGTCTGCAAAAACGGAACAACTAGAAAAAGAGGTCCTGATACACCGCCAGCCATTTGAAGCCTGGAAACCTTACAGGGTTAAGGCTAATTCAAACAGATTTATAATGCCTGCACTGGAGAGGGGACAGGCTCTCCCATCTAAAGTGAAATGTACATTGATATTTAATCATCAAAAGGCAAAGGTATAAGATCAAACAAGTCTTGAAGTTAACACCAGAGAAAGAGCAGTAGAAAAGGGAAGGATCTGAGCGGAGGCCTCATGTCTCCCAGAGAAACCCCACCTGAAACGGCTGTCTGAGTAAAAAGAGGAGATACTGCCCTCTGTCATGAAGATCAATATATATTTTTAAATGCAGACTCTCTAAGGAAGCTGAGTGCCCAGTTTCAGACATTGTGAGATTGCAAGTGCAATGCTCCAGTTTGTGCAAATGTCCAGAAATGTGCCTAGCTAGTCTATCATTTTGAACCAGAATATGTTATTTCTCTGAAAAAATTCCTTAAAGACAGTTGACTAAGGCAATGTCAGAATAAAAGTTGATCTCGAGCGTTTAAGCTGGCCTTGAAATGTCTGTCACAGGTACGTATGTAGATGGAATTAAACATGCTTTTTTCCCTGACTGCAAAAACCTTCATAAAGATTAGATGCTGACAGCCTTGAATGTTGCCGACGCTTTGGTGAAATAATGCTCTGCTCTTTGCAGGCCTCAACCTCCTGGAAGGGCAATCCCGACCGATCACATGGCAACACTTCCAAATTGTAGACAACGATGACATCCAAAATGTTCGCTTGGTCACCGTTGACGGCTTACAGCATGGGCGGCTCACAGTGAGAGGTAAATCGTTTCAACTTGAGGGCCTAGAACTATGGTCTCTAGTGACAACTGGCTACAATAATGTGACAGTCAATAAGGTGTTTATAGAGTCTGTCGTATGTCGGTCCCTGCTGAGGGCTGCCAGCATAAGAGACAGGCTTACAAGGGAATGAAGGTGTGAAAGAAAATACCTGGATGCATAGTAAGCAATCAAAAAATCTACAAGCTCATAAAGAAAGTCAGTTGCATAGCTTAGACACTTTTGCAAATAGTGTGTTTATGCTGTCCATATCCTTAAAGGGGAGAGACTTGTAAGTCTGGCATTTTGCCTACACACCACTTTCATTTGAAAATGAAATTGGTTCTTAGTTTCTCCACTGGAGGTGAATTCAGCCCAAGTGAGCTAATGCAGCTAGCAACGGCGTGCAGCAGACCTGATGCTGCCCTGTCTCACCAAGGCTAAATGAGGATGGGTAACTCCCCGAAAGACAGTGCTGCGATGCCACTGCAAAAAAAAGAGAAACGCCAGAATACCCGTATATTGCTCTGTGTCACTCAAAGGAAACAAGAAAACCCAGGGCATGAGAATGCATCTTCTGCAGGTTTCCCCTCCAGTGCGAAGAGCAAGACTCACACCGAGGGAAGCGGGCATGGCTGCACACTAATGGGCAGAAGCCGTGACCCAGCCTGGCTCTGCCCTCCTGCCCTGGCTTCCCCTGCGACATCCACGTTAGACATGGGGATTAAAACAAGAGTATTGAAAAATTTGGTATTGCAACTTTTACTTTCTTAACATACATTTACATCCCAAAGCTGAAATTTTAAAGAAATCAGCTATGCTTTCATTGAGCTGGCATGACCTAGGCAAAATGCAGTCACTATATTTCACTACTTACATTTTTGCTTGAAGATGCTAAGGAATGCCGAGTGATTTTGATTTGTTGGAAAATACAGACAACATTTGGATATGGTTGTTATTTGCTGGCAGCTTTAAGGTTTATTTCAAAAAGTGGCAATTAAATTAGACTTCTAATTTGTTAGCCTTCTGCATTGTCAATATTACTAATTTTGCTTTGGAATCTCATGAGTCAGCACAGTGCTGCTCTCTTTGGGAAAATGGTTAGGTAAAAAAAGTCACTCTGCTGTTGGCATGGTGGAAAGATGCTGCCACTATCAGTGCTGGATTTTTTGATAGTTAAATATATTTATGCAAAATGCATCACCTAGAGACATAACGCAAGTATTTAAAGAAAAAGGGAAAGTGGTATTTGGAATTTAGTGAAAACAGAAACTATTCAGAAGTCTGTTTCATCTCAGGAAACTACTGCCAAGGACTTCACCAAGATCATCCTCCTGTAATACTACAAACAAACTCTGTGGCGTCAGCAGTGTTAGATAGGCTCAGCCCCAGAAATGGTGTTACGGAGGGCTGTGCAGCCAGACAGGGAGTGGGCTGCAGGCCGTGGAGCAGCGGACCAGCTGTGCCTGCAGGTGCATACAGAGCCCAGGTCACATCTCGTGGTGGCAGTCCCATCCTTGCATGCAGCCCCCTGGGGTCTCTCAGCCTCTCGTAGGCCAGCCAGGGGTGGATATTTCTTCTCCAGTGGCCGTGCCTTATTCCCTTTTATGTGTCTGCATAAGCACGTGCAAAGGAAACCATCACCACAATTTTTGGCAATTGTCTTTTTTGTTTAGCAAGCACCACCTGATGTTCCAACTTTAAAGGAAAGCTCGGGTTTAGCCCTCCAGATGCTCTAATGCTGCTGGCAAATGGTCTGAGCCACTGCCTACTGAATCAGTGGAGGGATTCCAATTAACTGCAGGGAACAGTGAATCCACCCAATGTTTTGAATGCTTTTTTGTTGGGTTTGGTAATGCCAGTCCTAGAGCTAAAGGAAAGCCCTGAAAGAAGGAGGTAGGTATGGTGTTGTTTCCTGCCTTCTGTCACCTTTAACAGGTTTTTGTTTGGTGGTGAGGCAGTTATTTCTCCATCCTAAAGTTTGTCCATAATTCTCTTCAAGTAAGGAGCGAAGGGATTGGGTGTGTGTCTCTGCTGATGTTACACAGCATGGAGGGCACAAAAATATTTTCCTTGGAGGCCCTGGGGATATCATCTCTTCCAGCACCAGCTTGCAGTTGTTGAAACCTTTAACCTGCCTGAATATTTGTGTGCGTGCATAACATGTCTAGTGAAGCAGAGTTGTAAAAATGTCTTATTATAGACAGTAACCTCAATATGCAGAAAAAACAAGACCCACTTGTTATTTTTTACTTGCAATGAAATGCTGAGCTGTAATTATAAAGCATATTCTCTTTGATGCTTAAAATACCTGTAAAATGTTCTGGTAAGAAAGCAGAAGTTGAAATTAAAGTGGAAGCAGTCGCAGTTAAAAGTCCTTGATATCTCCAGTTGTCTTTTAGTGCAATGGACATTTGGAGGATTTTCTCTGCTACCACAGATGCAAATTCTGCATTTTTATTAACTATTCCAACTTTTACAAACTTGTTTCCAGTAGGTAAAGTTATGTTTGATTTTTCTGGTTAGAAACGCATTCTCCTTCTCTCCCCGTTAATAACATTCTTATTGGTGGAAGGATTCTCCTCCAGGCTGAACTGCATGTCTTTGATGTGTATTCTTCCACTGTTTTGACAGGAGGGAAAGGATTCATGTTCACAGTCTCTGACATTCAGGCTGGAGTTGTTCACTACCATCATGATGACAGTGATTCTACTAAGGACTTTGTGGTATTTAGGATTTTTGATGGCCCCCACAGTATTCGCCATAAGTTTCCAATCAATATCCTCCCTAAAGATGACAGCCCTCCATTTCTTATCAGCAATGTGGTCATTGAAGTTCATGAGGGACAGACGATCCTGATTCAAGGCTCCATGCTTCATGCTTCTGACATGGATTCCAGTGATGATTACATACTATTCAATATTACCAAGGCACCACAGGCTGGAGAAATCATGAAGAAACCAGGACAAAACTTTATAGGTAATGAAACACATCCACAATAGCATGCTTTTATTTGTCCCCTGATTTTTCAACTACATTAAATGTTACAATAAGACAATTTACTTTGGCTCAGGACAAATCATGGCAAATCTGGACTTCTTTCATTATAATGTAAATCCCCATCATTAATTAGTGGTGGTCTCTGCACCAGGATAACTATACCTGTGAACACAATTTATCCCGTAATTCTTCCATTCTGAGTCTATTTCCTTACTGTACTTTTCTCCTCCAGAAAAGTTGGGCTAGTCAGGAGTTATTTTATCTGCAAGGATCCCTGACAATTTCAAAGCTATTAGATGATGCTAATGATGCTAAAAGAGCAAGAAAGCTCTCCTTCCATTTAACTGAATGTAGAAATTCCTGTGCTAGACCGAAGAGGCTGCTAGTCCTGTAAATTCTCTTTTGTTGTCTGAACAGGGCTTTAGGCCCATTTGCTGTGTTGCTTCATTTTTTTGAGTAATCTTTAAGTGACATAGAAAAGAAGTGGATGATCTTCAGGAAACGTGGAAGACAGTGAGATAACGTTTCAAAGGGCTTGCCCTAGTTAGGGTGAGAAAGAGGACATTATGCTTCACCAGTTACTTGCACAGCTAATGGATAACTTTTATGAATTATTTAAATCATGCACTGTTCAATAGAAGATATATTCTTCAATTCAACAGGGTATTCTGTCAGCAGTTTTCTTCAGAGGGATCTATTTAATGGAATAATTTATTATCATCATTTGGGAGGAGAAGTATTTGAAGATTCCCTTGAGTTTGTGCTGTGTGATAGCCATGACCCTCCCAATCTCTCAGAGACACAGGTATGAAAATGAAGCATCTTTGGCAGAGTCCTGCATTTTTCCTTCAAGTGGCTGATGATTTTACACCTTCTGACAGACTTTCAAATCAAACTGGTATACATCTTTTCTGTTTGCCGTCACCACGCTCATCAGCCCAAACAATGTTCTTCAGAGCTAGCTCTTGTTCTTGCTTTCCATAGGCTAATTCTCTCTGCCTGGTTGCAGAGAGACAAGTCCATTGCAAAGACTTTTTCCTACACTGTAAAATGAAATGTTGAAAACAAATTAGATTTGGAGACAGTACAAACAAACTAAACAGCCCTTCTGAAGTCAACTGAGAAGATACTGTTTATTTCACCCAGGAGTCCAACATACTGAATTTAACTTTGCTATAAGTTTAAAGGGAAACCACTAAGATTCATAGGCTTTGCATTTAACTGTTGTGTAACTCCATTACTCGTGTGTTCATGATATGGCATGACAGCCACATCCTATATCTCATATTCCAGTGATCCACTTACTTCTGTATGTGCATGTTTGTAAACAGCTGCTTGGACACTCTTATTGAGAGGAATGGCTGCTGATTTTACTGTCTTCCTGATTTCAGGTGATGATGGTGCACATTATCCCTGTGGACGATCAGCTACCCAGAGAAGCCCCGGGAGCGACCCGTCACCTGGCTGTTAAGGAGACTGAGATTGCTCACCTGACTAAGAAACATCTCCACTTCATAGATGTGGAAGAGCAAGACAGGGAACTAACATACACCATAACCACTTCCCCATTTTTCTCTTGCACGCACGGGTAGGTGTGACCTGCCATACCTTTCAGGTGGGACAGGGCAATGACCTGCAGCCTCAGTGGCAGCAGTGTGCTTGTGTCTCAGGTTCTTCATCTGTTTGCTTAAAGTGCAGGTGACAATAGCTGGGTGCAGTTCTCCTGTTGATGATTAAGGGTGAGCTAGAGCTGAAAGCAACAGACTAATAGAGAGAGTAATAAAAAAAAAGCATAGTTTAGCAAGAAATAAGAAGGAGGAAAGCACCTAAAATTTTTTCTCTCCTTTTGTTGGACTTGCATTTTACACTAGCCTGTGGGATCCTGTACAGTCTTGAGCACAAGTCACAGCCCCTCTCCTAACTGTTAGAGTGGGGCTGACCTGGGACTGCCCCAGACTGAGAAGATGAGGGGCTACAGCTTTTTCTGGGATATGTATTATTGCCATGGCACTGTGAAGGACTCCCAGTCCTGGACCAGGAACCTGTGGAGCAGAATGCAGGTAGAACAGGTTATAGGGGCAATAGGGGTATGGGATGAATGGGTGTACTAGCAGTTTACATGACACTGATGCTGTTTTACCATTTGGTAAATTCGTGACACCATGGGCAACAGTTTGCTAAATAGAAAAGTTTAAAATCCAGCCATTGTACGGTTTAAGTTGAAGATCAACACTTTCAATTTTGACCTCAAGCAACAGAGGATCAGTACACAGCTGGGGAAGAAGGTTGTTTAGGCTGTTCCCCTCTTCAGTCAAATAGCCACATGGTTATCCAGTTTGCTGGTTACTGCTGTTGGAAAGCTGGCTTGCTGGAAACTGGTTCATTTCAGGAGTTTATAAGATGCATGAAAACCAGAAATAATTTATTTTTCTATGTAAAGATAAATGCAGGTGTGTAAGTAATAAGAATGTGATGGACTAGACTTGCAGGTGGTGTAAATGATACCTGGGGTGTGCAGAGACACACTTGCAGCAAACCCAGAGCTTGCTTATAAAGTATGCAATGATTTTTCGAGACCATCCTGAAAAATATTTCTTGTGGTCAGTTTTCTGTGATAATGTTTAAATGAATAACGAGGATAGAAGAAAGAAAAATGGCTTTCCTTTCAATGCAGTTGGGAGTGGGAAGTTAATTTGAAATGCAAGATTGAGCTATGTGACTTTTGTTTTTGCTGTTCTTCAGTATTGCTAACCAGGATGTGACATACGTATTTTTGTACAGCCACTCAGACGCTGGGAAGCTATTTATGGTGGACACCATCCCCAAGCTGGTCAAGGATCCTGCTGCTCTTGCACTGCAGTCATTTACTCAGGTTTGTTATGTTATCTTATACCATAACCAGTTCTAAACAATTTTAAAAAGTTACAAGCTTCTTTTGGAAGGAAAAACAAGAAAACAAGACGTGAAAAATGAGGAGCAGTACTATCATGAGCTCTGCTTAAGAAGCTCAAAACTTTGCTAATTCAATTCCAGCTTTTAAACAAATTTCCATCATACTTCAGTTCTGCAACATGTAAACACAACTTGCCTTTTGAAACCAGCAGGGGCTGCAGTTGCTCAGGGCAGGCTGAATTTGGCTCCAGCATGACGTTAAGAGGAAGGAAAAAATACACAAAATGCGGAAATGAGGCCTCGACAGTTTCCTGCTTCTTCTCAGTGTCTCCACCAATAGATATGGTACAGGCTGGAACAGGCCTTTTTCAGGATTTTGTTGTTCAGTTTTCACGCTTCTGTAGTTTGACAGATGTCTTACGAATATCAGTAAAGTGCCCTGTTTTATATCCTGCTGTATGGTTAAGGTTGCATAATGGTGATCATTGCAGTACCACAAAGAGAGCTCTGAGCCTCCAAATCCTTAATCACATGCCTAATATGATCTGGATGCAAGATTTTGGTGATTATTTTAGCCTCTCTCACCGGCCTGCCCTCACCTGGGGAGGCAGGGTGTGCAGTTCATTCATACTGGTGAGGGCAAATTCAGCTGCCATGGGAGATGTTACATTAAAAGCTATGCTTTGATGAATTGTTTATTTTAAAGTCACAGTTAGAAAAGGCCCTGGGACCAGCATTCTTAAAGGGCTCCATCAAGAAGGTAAAGCCATTGCCTCTGTTACCACTTATAAACCGTGTCTGTATTTTTTGCTGCAGGTTTGGAAATTTGAACCTGTACTCACCTGATTTGTAGCTAAAGATGCATTTAATCAAGGTATTGCCAGTAGCTAAAGAGTACGTGCAAAGTTTCTGGAATTAATTTTGACAGTTCGGAAAACATCTAATCAGGCAATGAGAAAGCTCCCTAATGTCCTGAATTATGGCTACTCCCATTATCTCTTCTTACATGCACCCCTCTTCTCTTTTTGCAGCATGCTGTGAACTATATGAAAGTTGCCTACATGCCACCACTGCAGGACATCGGGCCTGAACCTCAGCAAGTCCAGTTTATTTTTTCCGTCAGCAATCAGCATGGTGGCACTTTGTATGGGATCTGCTTCAATATTACAATTCTTCCTGTGGACAATCAAGCCCCAGAGGTAGGGTGGTGATGAAGGTGAGAGGGAAGGACTTGGAAATGGCTTTGGGTAGAAACAGAAATGCAGAGAGATGTCCTGATCTGACTGAAATAAAAAAATGTCTTCCATGGGATCAGGGTTTCAGTGTCTTGCACGTAGCCTGCATTGGGACTGAAGTGGAAGGCAAAGTCTGGTGAGTGTGCAGGGTGAGTTTTTGTGCGAAATAAGCTGAGGGCTACCTTCAGAGTCTGAGTGGCTGTACAAAAATACGTATGTCACATTCTGGTTAGCAAAACCGCATCCCTCCTCTTTGTGTTGCCTATTGCCTATGAAGGCCAGGAGCCTCCGTGAATGGGATCAGGACTGGGCTGCACGTATTAGGGCCTACTATTAGTAAATTCCTTAGGTTTTCCTGACGCAGCAGAAAAGAGTACAGCCTTTGGCATTTCGGTTTTTAAGGTGTCACACGTCCTCATACCAGAGCAAATTGAAACTGCCCTGTTTGGTGTATGTTTGGAGGTGCAGTAGAAAAGAGGGTTCAGCATTTCTCTTCCATGCAGGTTTTAACAAGCCATTTGAGAGTGGAAGAGGGTGGCCTGAGCCCTGTCACAGAGGGACACATTCTCATCTCTGACATGGACACGAAACAGGAGCGTCTCCTCCTCCTCCTGCAGAGACAGCCTCAGCACGGAGTGGTGGAGCTGGATGGCATTCCCATGAATGAAGGTGACAGGCTTTCCTGTGGGGACCTGCGTACCCTGGCAGTCAGGTTAGAAGAGTGGATGTCTTTTCCTCTTGCAGTGGCTGAGTCTCTCAGCCGGAGTGAATGCCCTGCAGTGAAGTGGTGCGAGGTGCAGAGGCTACAGCTAGCCATACTCACCATAGCACGGCTCTGGCAGAGCTGCTCCAGGCCAAGATTGCTGGCTGAGAGTCGGGACTGCAATGGTCACTGTGGAAACTGAGCTGTTGTGTGGCCAGGAAGCGGGAGCTAGCGACCATGTTTGATGTAGATAGGTTTCTCTATAAAGCACTGCCCCGTGCAGATGAGGAGGTAAATTCTGTATTCAGCCATGCAGTTCCTGTGAAGAAGGCAATGTTGCCAGCTTTTTTCTTTTAAGGAAGTTGTGTGTTTATTAAACTTGGTTAGTTTACAAGAAAACTTGTATTAACACTGATTAACCTAGAGATGAAAATTTTGCTACTTTATTTGTGGCAAGAACAAGACTCGACTTTCTACATGCACGCAGAATTAGAGTTCCCTGACTCTGTTTCCATCTGTTAGTCAAAGAGGGCACCTACTGCAGCAAGGACATGTGTGGTTGGTAGACACCTCACAAGCAGCCAGAACATAGATGACAAGGCCTCAGCGAAACAATTTTCCCAGCTGATGTCTGGTTTATCTTGGGGGTTTTCTTCTTGTGGGAGACCCCACAAGCCCTCTGATGACACTCTGATCCGGAATCAGCAGTCTTAGATGGACACCCTTGCACAGGGATCGGCTTTTTATGTTGGAGGGGATCCACATTGTCTGGCATGACCAGAAAGCACAGCTTCTTTTTCTGTGTGAAATCTGTGTAGCTCTTTTTTTTTCCACAGGTATCGGCATGATGGCTCTGAGACTGTCACTGATGATGTCCTCTTTGCAGCCACAGATGGCATCCACTTTGTAGAGTTCATCCTGCAGGTCAAGGTCAGTGTGTTGCATATTTCTGAGAGCAATTGCCTGTGTAGAAGACTGCAAAGCTTGACTTCTGAAAGTCTTCGCATTCCCTTGGAAATCAGAAGATAATGGACTTGTTAGGCTTCCATTTCGACCCTAGTTTTCAGGTTTATGTGACAAATTTGAGAGGAGATTTGGCTTGTACTAGCTGAAAGGCATTTGTGCTTGCTCTAGCTTGGGTTCTTCTGTCTGGAATTATTCTCTCTGTACTTAAATATGGGGAGTGAATTTTCTTTCTCAAGCTATAATTATCTAGTTTGGTTTACTTTTGTCTTTGAATTTTAAGAGTGACTCTAATTCAGCTGGTTTCATTTTGTTGATAGAGACAGCTCGATGTACTCTGACGCTGACACCATACTGCTAGTTTGGGCTGGAAAGAAATGTATTAAAACAATGGGTTTCCACTGAAAGGAAAAATAAAAGATCTCAAATTATTTTTCTGATTAGGTGTTGCCTGTGAATGATGAGCCACCTGTTATGCGAACAGGCCTTGTTCCTGTGCTCCACTGCCTGGAGGGTGAAGAAGTGGTCCTCTCCTCGGAGTACATTTATGCCACAGATGCAGACAGTGATGACATGAAACTGATGTTTATGCTGGCTCGCCAGCCCTACCACGGGGTAGTGAGGAAAGCTGGTATTGCTGTGGATCGTTTCTCCCAAGCTGATGTCATCTCTGGTTTAGTCACATATAAGCACACTAGTAAGTGAGTTAAGGGCAGAATTAGACTGGAAGGTGGTCAGAGAGTTTTTGGCAGAAAATCTTAACCTGAATCCATATAATCTTTGCAGAAGCTCAGCAGGAACTGCTGAGAAACCATGTGTTGTGACTAGGGAAAAAAGTAAGCTGGCTTTGAAAGAGGGCTGATGATATACAACTACCAAATGTTTTAATGTGTTCTCCAAATCCCTGTTTGAACTGAAAATTATATTAGAACAAGTACATGAAAGCATCGTAATCCCGGAGGATCTCTTTCACTGTTGCTGATAAAATATCTTGGGCTTTTTTGGTAAAATTAGTATTAAATTAGGTACAAAATAGAGTCTCTTTATTTGTTTCATGACATTAAAAAACAACTTTGAACTTTTTCCATATTCTTGTTTAGACAAAATAATGTAACGCTGTAAATGAGGATGCTGAGTTTTAATAGAAAACTGCTAACAACCTGAGATACCTCTTGCTTGCCTCTCCAATGTAGATGGATATCCACTTTTGGACAGTTTATAGTCTTTCTGTACCACAAGATAAATAATGTTCAGATTGTCTTCAAGAGAACCACAGTGCTAAAAAGATGTTATTTTGTGGTTTTACTTTTAAAATCCAAATTTTTTTTAATTACTCACAGAAACCAAGGGCCAGTTAACCCCCTTTCCTACTTAATTTCGACCTTTCATTAGCATTAAAGGGGTTCTTTTTTCTACATCTCTGATGAAAGCTTTAGTCTTCTTTTTTCAAAGGCTCTGGTTTTCTGTGTAATTAGTCTGTAATTTTGTACTAGCATGGAGAATATATGTGATATTTTCAGGCTTGGCACTGTCTAAAATGAACAGCTGGTATTTCAGAAGAGAAGGAAGTACTTGATTATGGCCACCCATAACAAACTTTTCTTCAGTATCCTCAAGATATCAGGAACATTATTTCAATGAGAGTGTTTTGCAGAGAACACAATGAAGGGCAGAAGCTGACCTTCAAGGGTGCAGTGCCTGGGTTTTTCATTCCCAAATTTCTACACGTTAAATGTGCTGCCAGTAGGTATCACAAGAGAGAGTGGGAGTCACTGCCTTTCCTTTGCAGGCAGCTTATTAGTAATACCTTGCAGCAATGCAAGGCACAGGCCACCAGAAGTGCTGAGAACTGGAATACACTCAGCCACAGGTGCTTCTTGCAAGGGGTGGCAGTTCCCAGTCCTGTGCTGTATCAGCCCACATTTTGAATGTGATTACATATAGGTGTAATATACAGTATAGTAACAAAGCACAGCCCTTGTTATAGTCCATTTTGTAGGGATAAGAGGCATATATGAATACATGCATTTCTTGGCATGCAAAAATGTTTTCTTCTGGAAGAGCATGGGTATTACCACTTGTCATACAGAGAATACATATATAAAAGAAAGATCTTTTCCTACATTCTTTGAGAAGGAATGCAGAAAAAAACTTTTTCTGCACACAGGTACATTTTGCACATGCCTTAGTGCACAAAGAACAAAATCATGAGGACTATGAGCCATTTTATTACAATTACAATAGAATATTATAACATTGCAATAATAATATTATAACTATTAGTAATACTAACTTCGTTATATACTTTTCTACACCCTTTTATTCTAGAATAGAAGTAAGCTGGTTAAAATTAATTACAAACAACAAACCAAATCCCTAACCAAACAGCACCCCCACCAGCCAGAATGAAGAATTCTAGTAATTTTGCTGTTGTTTTCTTCTGACTTCGAATACTGCAGACTGTCCTTGCAGGAAACAAAATTATTCTTCATGAAGTTTTGGTAAAACATTTCTTCTGAACTGCAACATTTTTTCCAGGTGGGGAGATTGGCCTGACTCCTTCCATTGAGATCTTAACCTTCGTTGTCTCTGACGGTGAGGCTGGCCTAGATGTGAAAGACTGCTGTTATGATGGACCTCTTCCTCCTCCAGTTCCGCTTCACGATCCATTTCCAGTGTATGACCTTAACATCACTGTACTTCCAGTGGACAACCAGCCTCCATCAATTGCAACTGGTGAAAGCTTCCTCTCACTATAGCATTATAATGTGGGCTATGCAGTACTGTAATGGCTAAAGACTCAGGGCGTTTGTCTGTTTTTTTGTTTGTTTTTAGTATCAGAAAGAGTCAGCTGAGATCAGCATACAAAAGTTTTGGATCAGAATTTCCATCAATATTTTTTTCTTTTGCTAGTACAGTGTAACCACCAAATTCAGCTGCAGGTGCAAGTATGAATAACTGCTTGTGGCTCTTCAGCTGCATGTTTAAATCATGTGGTTAGAGATAAGAGTGCTCAGATCTGCTCCCCTGCAGCTATACATGTCCATTGCTGCACATGTAAGCTATGTCTGAGCAAAAGTGATCGATATCTTGTCCCTGAACTGAGCTTAGGTCCAGACAATTGTCAGGTTTATACAATGCAAAAACATAAATGTAAATATCTATCTACCTTTGCACGTAAAATATACAACAGAAATTTAGACTCCAGCTCTTCTATGAAGGGAGGGAATCTTTTATTACCTATATTTAATTCTGCTAGTGAATAAAGACAAATCTAGGCTATATATGTAATGGATCAAATTAATAGACGTGAAGCCACATTTTCACTAGTACTCTTCAGGATCAGAAATACTCAGTTACAATGGAAATAGTGTTAGTAATGTACATTTAGTCCAACAACAGCCCAATGTGTGAAATTTCCATTGACTTCCTGGGCTTTGGATGAGGTCTGTAGTATACATGTTAAAGGTATGCTTTCTGTATGCTTATCTTTTTCAATATCATTTTTTTGTAAGCATCACATACATGTTCTGTACCTCAGAGAATATTTAAGCGTATGCATGAGTAGTTTTGTAATTTGCAGGCTCTCACCCAAGTAACATTCTGGAAATGAAGCATTGTCCCAGCACGTAAATTAAGCAGTGATGCATGAAAAATTGTTCATTGTGAGCAATTCGTAACAGCTCTCGTGTAGTTAATGCTCTGACAAACAGAGATAACAACGAACAGCTCTCGTGTAGTTAATGCTCTGACAGAGATAACAACTGATTTTCAGCAGCACATAAACCATACGTAATAACTTACCAGTAAAAAAATTTCACGATCCCATTCCTCTCTACTTACATGATGGCAAAAGTAGAGTTGATGGTGTAAGCAGAGAAAAAAACCCTAAACCAAAAGCCCTCAGTAACTCAGTATTTGTTGTCTTTTTGCCCTTAGTTATTATTTCCATTCTTGTTACCAAAAACAACAGTAAAATGAGATAAATAAGCAATAATGCTTGTCATATTGTTTGTGTGCAGGTGCAAGGTTTGTGGTGGAGGAGGGCTCCTCAGCAGCCCTTACTACCAACCACTTGTTTGCCACTGACCCTGACACCACTGCAGATGACTTAGAGTTTGTCTTGGTTTCTCCTCCCCAGTTTGGTTACATTGAAAATATACTGCCTTCTCCTGGGTTTGAGAAGAGCAACATTGGTATCAGTATAGGTAAGTCTTAACGAGGTATGGTAATCAAGCAGATGAAATACAGAGGGCTTGTGAAGGGCTGTGAGGTGGGCTCTGGTTAAGTAGCTGCAGGTGTGTGCATTAATACGGGCTTATTGAGGAAGGCAGGTGCTGGCAAATGAAGAGCAGTGGGACTGTGTGGGAGGAGTTCAAAGGGAGACGGCAGCTCTGCAAATGTGAAGAATTGGCACTTGAAGTAAACAAGCCAATCCTTGTTTTATGCATTCCAGCTGCAATCTATTAGAATTGGTGATATGAGACATTAATCTGCTCTCTCTGCCTCCCCCTTCACTCTCCCATGCAAGGCTCCCGCACTTCCCTTCACCTCTACTTCTCTCAATTAAATGCTGTAGCAGAGAATTTGAAAAACCTGGGTCCCATGTTAGTTTCCAACGCAAAGTTACAAAAGCGATGGAGGTGGTGGTTGACTTGGATCTCTTCCCTTGTCCACCTTTAAACATTGTAAGGCAGTTTCATCCTCAGCAGAACAGATTATGGCACGATCTGTAATGCTACCAGCTTTTACCGGTGTCTCCAGTCGGACGCCCAGAAGCACTGAGCCTTTTGGTCCCATTTTCCTGGTCTGTCAGTCAAATAACAATCAATGTAATTACTTAGATCCCAGATCTTTTCCTACCTGTTATTTGGGTCTTTTTATTTGGGCTCGGTTCTGCAGACTGAACTGAGAAGTATGAAGTTACACAGTCCCACAAGAAGCAGAAGGATGCATTTTTGTTTCAGGGGAAGGGCATGTGTCCTGTGGTAACATGTGCAGTGTAACTCTTTCAGCCAAAAAATGACTGAGAACTTATAAAATCCAAGTTATTTGTTCTTTGAAGAAAGACATAGTTTCAGATTTTTTTATGATACGTGAGACCAGAAGGCAGGACGAGATTGTGCTAACTCATAATTTCTTTAAAATCTCTAGCTTCATTTCAGCTGAAGCACCTGAAAGCCCTGAACATAAATTATGTACAAGCCAGGCACATGCGAATGGAGCCAACAGCAGACCACTTTGTACTTTATGTCACTGATGGGCTGCATCGTTCGGCAGAGACTCCATTTTTCGTGCTGATCAACCCAACCAATGATGAAGTCCCAGAATTCATAGCAAGGAATATTACCGTAAGGAAAGAATCAAAATACCTGTCATGGAATTATTTTATACCAGAAAACACTTTTTAATATAAATAGGAACATTGCTCTGACAGCTGTTCCTCTGCATCTTTCCCTTACTTTGTGTCGTTCAGCCTAGTTCACATAACAGCCCAGTTAAATCCCACGTAAACAATCTTTAACAATCTTGTTCAAAACCTTTAAACAAATAAGTCATTGAGAAAGCAGAAGGATCTTTATGCTTCTTCTGGTTTCTCAAGAGCTTTTATAATTTTTTTGAAGAGGTTTTTTTTTATGTTCCTGGCATAGCCTCTCCCCTCTGAAGACTGCTTTTAACATAAATAATAATTCTGTGACTACCATGCTAGGGCAGTGTAAGCTTATCTTACTGTAAAGTAGAAAGTGCATGTATGTGTATAAATTTATATGCATCCATATTTTTATACATATTTATCTATTTAAAGGCTTTCTCCTCTGTGCATTCCCTAGCACTTAATACGAAGTTTGCTTACTTAACTATTAAGTTTCTATTAATTGGGGCAGATGCGAACTCCTTATCTCACCTTCTCTTTTCATCATTAACCATTTACTACTCTATGTCTCTTAAACTGGTTGAAATCAGTAGCTGGTTCAAAAGCTACTGGGAAAGGGGTGGAAGAAACAAAGAGATAGGCTTATACACAAAAATACCCTACTTAGGAAACTATGCTAAAATTCTGTAATTTCTTTTTATGTAAAAGAATTGGACATTTTTTTCTTTCATGTTCAGGTTCAAGAGGGGGAGATGAAAGAGCTGGATCTCTCTGTTATCAATGCGGTTGATCTGGATGTACCTCAAGATCATTTGGTATTTGGGGTTGTGCAGAGGCCCTGGTATGGGTTCCTTATTAATGGAGTTCATGGTAATGATATTCTACACTATAAACAGTTAATTAACCACAACCACCACAGCCATGGGTTGCTTGTTCATGACTTTTCCATGGAGCTACTGAAGAATGGTAGGTGCAGCATTCTTCTGACATTGGTCTTTCATTCCTTTAATGAGGCAAGGTGGCACAGTAAGAACCTTCACCACTTATTTATTCACCTGCCTTATGTGTATTTCCAAGACAATGTTTAGGAATAGAAGTTAACATATTTAATGATAATGTTGTCTATTGATTTTAGGAACTGTCAATAGAATCACTCTGAGAGGCCTACCTGTCAGAAAGGGTAGTAATTTGACTAGGGAGGCCATCTGCCCTGAAAAAATAGAGGGAATATTGTAATATAACAGCAAACAGATTTCAAAATGTTTGATAGCACCTAGAACAGAGACAAAGACACTGATTTAAAAACATGTTAACTGATCATAGGGTTAAATATTGCTCTAAATGATCGCAGAATCATAGAATCATAGAATCATAGAACAGTTTGGGTTGGAAGGGAACTTTAAGGATCATCTAGTCTAACTCCCCTGCCATGGGCAGGGATATCTTTCCCTACATCAGGTTGCTCAAAGCCCCATCCAACCTGACGTTGTACACTTCCAGGGATGGGGCATCCACAACTTCTCTGGGCAACCTGTTCCAGTGTCTCACCACCCTTACTGTAAAATATTTTTTCCTTATGTCCAATCTAAACCTACCCTCTTTCAGTTTAAAACCCTTGCCCCTTGTCCTGTCACTACAGGCATTGGTAAAAAGTCTCTCTCCACCTTTCCTATAAGCCTCCTTTATATATTGAAAGGCCGCAACACATATCTTCATCATACCTTCATATACCTAATGATAAAGGTATGAACTGGGGCTCTATAGCTTAGCATGATCAGTTAACCTGCTTTGAATCAGCAAAGCTCTTTCAAGTACATGTAATCAAAAAGTGTATTTAACACTGCCAAGAATACGATGGATTCTTCCAGACTGTGGCCATTTAGTGAAATATGGGATCTATCAAAATAAAGAGGGATATGAATTCAATCCTGCAGTTCAGCCCTCAAAACCCACAGAAAGATTTTTCTTCTCTCTGCCTGTCTAATATGAACCTTCAGAAATATCATGTCCCCACCCCAAATTCCTCAGCCTTCCCAAGTCCTACTTTTGACTCTTTTCCAATTGCTTGGCTTTTCTCTTTTCCTGTCCACAACGGTGACCAAGCCACCTCCAGCCCAGATCTTCTGATTGTCCATGGTCATAGCCACAAGGCCAGCTGTCCTTCCCAAGCCTTGTTTAAAGCTGCCTGAGGATTATTTAAGGCACGGAAAAGTGTTGCCTGATAGTGTCACCCTTTCTATGGTCCCTGTTAAAATGAATTGGAATGAGGAGAGGAGAAGAAATGTGCCTTTTTCAGACTGACAGAGACCCTTTTGTGAAGGGAGTCACTCCGTACTCAGGTCAGGCTGGTGTCTTTGAGTCAATAGTATGTTGTTAGATTAATGAACAGCAGTGGCTCACCAAGCTCATGTTCTGGTAGATGAAACAAGCTTGCTGTGACCAGGGCATACGGGGAGGGGAGGTGGAAGAAGGGTGACGGAAGCAGAGTAAAATGATGTGAGAGATTTTGCAGAAGTCAGATTTATTTGTTCTTTCCATTTCTCTCTCTCCACCACCACCCCCTTTTTTTTTCTTCCCCCTGCCCCCTGCATAGGAATGAAGCTGTTGTACATGCATGACAATTCGGAAAACCTCACTGACAGCTTTAAAATCCAGCTATCAGATGGGAAACATAAAGTCCTCAGAACCATTTCAGTAAAGGTCATTCCAGTTAATGACGAGAAACCAGTGCTGAGCAAGTAAGCCACATGTTCCTGTCTCTGACAGAGGGATGAGTTCAGACAAAATGATCCAAAAGTGATCAAAACAGCAAATCAATGACTGATGGGGCGAGGATGCCACAGCTAGTCACAGATTAATGTCAATACAGATGTTTCCATGTGGGTCTCTATCAGCCTGTTTAACAACAATATTTTTAATGAAAGAAGGGCATGCTTTAATGTTGCTCAATATTAAAAGAATAGAGAAAAGTGCAGAGGCCCTGGTATGGGTTCCTTATTAATGGAGTTCATGGTAATGATATTCTACACTATAAACAGTTAATTAACCACAACCACCACAGCCATGGGTTGCTTGTTCATGACTTTTCCATGGAGCTACTGAAGAATGGTAGGTGCAGCATTCTTCTGACATTGGTCTTTCATTCCTTTAATGAGGCAAGGTGGCACAGTAAGAACCTTCACCACTTATTTATTCACCTGCCTTATGTGTATTTCCAAGACAATGTTTAGGAATAGAAGTTAACATATTTAATGATAATGTTGTCTATTGATTTTAGGAACTGTCAATAGAATCACTCTGAGAGGCCTACCTGTCAGAAAGGGTAGTAATTTGACTAGGGAGGCCATCTGCCCTGAAAAAATAGAGGGAATATTGTAATATAACAGCAAACAGATTTCAAAATGTTTGATAGCACCTAGAACAGAGACAAAGACACTGATTTAAAAACATGTTAACTGATCATAGGGTTAAATATTGCTCTAAATGATCGCAGAATCATAGAATCATAGAATCATAGAACAGTTTGGGTTGGAAGGGAACTTTAAGGATCATCTAGTCTAACTCCCCTGCCATGGGCAGGGATATCTTTCCCTACATCAGGTTGCTCAAAGCCCCATCCAACCTGACGTTGTACACTTCCAGGGATGGGGCATCCGCAGCTTCTCTGGGCAACCTGTTCCAGTGTCTCACCACCCTTACTGTAAAATATTTTTTCCTTATGTCCAATCTAAACCTACCCTCTTTCAGTTTAAAACCCTTGCCCCTTGTCCTGTCACTACAGGCATTGGTAAAAAGTCTCTCTCCACCTTTCCTATAAGCCTCCTTTATATATTGAAAGGCCGCAACACATATCTTCATCATACCTTCATATACCTAATGATAAAGGTATGAACTGGGGCTCTATAGCTTAGCATGATCAGTTAACCTGCTTTGAATCAGCAAAGCTCTTTCAAGTACATGTAATCAAAAAGTGTATTTAACACTGCCAAGAATACGATGGATTCTTCCAGACTGTGGCCATTTAGTGAAATATGGGATCTATCAAAATAAAGAGGGATATGAATTCAATCCTGCAGTTCAGCCCTCAAAACCCACAGAAAGATTTTTCTTCTCTCTGCCTGTCTAATATGAACCTTCAGAAATATCATGTCCCCACCCCAAATTCCTCAGCCTTCCCAAGTCCTATTTTTGACTCTTTTCCAATTGCTTGGCTTTTCTCTTTTCCTGTCCACAACGGTGACCAAGCCACCTCCAGCCCAGATCTTCTGATTGTCCATGGTCATAGCCACAAGGCCAGCTGTCCTTCCCAAGCCTTGTTTAAAGCTGCCTGAGGATTATTTAAGGCACGGAAAAGTGTTGCCTGATAGTGTCACCCTTTCTATGGTCCCTGTTAAAATGAATTGGAATGAGGAGAGGAGAAGAAATGTGCCTTTTTCAGACTGACAGAGACCCTTTTGTGAAGGGAGTCACTCCGTACTCAGGTCAGGCTGGTGTCTTTGAGTCAATAGTATGTTGTTAGATTAATGAACAGCAGTGGCTCACCAAGCTCATGTTCTGGTAGATGAAACAAGCTTGCTGTGACCAGGGCATACGGGGAGGGGAGGTGGAAGAAGGGTGACGGAAGCAGAGTAAAATGATGTGAGAGATTTTGCAGAAGTCAGATTTATTTGTTCTTTCCATTTCTCTCTCTCCACCACCACCCCCTTTTTTTTTCTTCCCCCTGCCCCCTGCATAGGAATGAAGCTGTTGTACATGCATGACAATTCGGAAAACCTCACTGACAGCTTTAAAATCCAGCTATCAGATGGGAAACATAAAGTCCTCAGAACCATTTCAGTAAAGGTCATTCCAGTTAATGACGAGAAACCAGTGCTGAGCAAGTAAGCCACATGTTCCTGTCTCTGACAGAGGGATGAGTTCAGACAAAATGATCCAAAAGTGATCAAAACAGCAAATCAATGACTGATGGGGCGAGGATGCCACAGCTAGTCACAGATTAATGTCAATACAGATGTTTCCATGTGGGTCTCTATCAGCCTGTTTAACAACAATATTTTTAATGAAAGAGGGGCATGCTTTAAGGTTGCTCAATATTAAAAGAATAGAGAAAAAAACGGGGGGGGGGGGGGGGGGGGAAACAACCACACGACATGCTTGTTTTGTCTTTCACAACTTACTTCAAGATGTTTGCAGAGAGCCCTGATCTTTGCACACCTCTGCTGGCCACTGACCACCATGGTATTGACTGCAGTTACTTTGCTTTCCCCTTCCCTGGGGCAACCGCCTGTCTAAAACACCTCTGTGAAAGAAGCTCTGGATTTTGGCATGAGGGAATCCACAAAGTTGATGCCTCCTTGCCTCATGGGGGAAAGTCTTTCAGCTTAATGATTCTTCTCTTTTCTATTATAAAACTCCACTGCTCCACCATAATTCAACTTCTGAAAAGGTACATACTAACTTCCCCTACAGTTTAAAACTAGGAGTCATAAATGAATTAGATGTGTTCAGAAATTGCCTGGCAGACCATTTGCAGATAGGCAGCTGGCTGCAAGAGAGCTGAACCTCCCGGACATTTTAACAAGGAGCTTGTCCCTTGGGATCCCCATTTTTTAGCCGACAACCTGCCACAGAGCATCAGGGCCTCCCTCCTCCTGGCTGCTTTCCAGCCCCAGCCAGGCAGATGGGGACCTGGGGACCTGAAAGTTTTGGGGCTATAGCTCCAAACCTCTAAAGTTTGCATTTCGGAAATGACCCACAGCCTGCTAAGCAGGCTGCCACTAAAGTGGGAATTTCTGATCCCTCAGGATATTTGGCCTACCTTCAGATCAGACCTACATTTCCCATTGCAGAGAATTTTGAATGTGTTGTTTACCATGTAGAGCTTCCTGCATTAACAAATACTAGTTTTCTAGTTGAAAGGCAAACCTCTAAAGTTTGCATTTCGGAAATGACCCACAGCCTGCTAAGCAGGCTGCCACTAAAGTGGGAATTTCTGATCCCTCAGGATATTTGGCCTACCTTCAGATCAGACCTACATTTCCCATTGCAGAGAATTTTGAATGTGTTGTTTACCATGTAGAGCTTCCTGCATTAACAAATACTAGTTTTCTGGTTGAAAGATTATCAAGGACCACATAATGCTAACAAGAGAGAAAGTCCATTTCTAGTTAGAATAAAGGGTATAGTTTACGTATTCATATCATGTACTGATAATTACTGATAATTGCCTATTTGTTCCTCACATGGTGAAGATTGATATGTCATTTTCCACCCTTTCTCTCTGAAGGAAGGTGATGGAGTGCAAGAAGTCAAGTGTGTTTAGCTTTGCCCAGCTGAATCCAAAAACTGTTGCTGCCTTGTCTGGTGATGTTAGATCTCACCATTTGCCGTTCCTGTGGTGAACAGTAGCACATAGTGAGCCATCTACTTGCAAAATAACTGTTTCATTGTAAGAAGTTACTGCTTCTTGCCTGTTACTCTTCCACTGAGATGCAGTGTGCTGCCAGCAGTTAAGCAGTAGTGATTTAAGCAAACATGTTCAGTTTGGCATTGAAGTGGTTTAGCTGCCACATTCAGTCACCATGTCTTTGCTGTGGAGTAGGAGCTCCCTTATGCCGCTGCAGTGTTTTACAGATGAACATTTGACAATACATGTAAGCTTTTTCTCACCTTTTGATCTGGGGGCACCTTTCCACCCCATGGAGTTTCAGCTCTCTGTCAGCTATGGTCAACAGACTGAAAAATCTGGGATGGGATGTTTTTGGCTGGCAAACAGTGGCTCTTAGTCACAGTGATTGCCAAAAACTCAATCTGTCACCTCTTGGATTGCATCCTGTAGCGAGGAGTGCCTTTGGGGAATGTAAGGCCCTCAGACACTCCCCTTGAAAGCTTCTTCTCAAGATGAGACATATGGGTGCTAGAAGGACTTAACCAACTAACTGCTATGCAGAAAAATGAGTTGGGATTAGACAGCATTCAGGGTGTAGCTAAACGTGTTTATCTTCACTTATTTTTTCATTTGAATTTTCTCTTCCTGGCTCATACAGACTTTGGGTCAGACACCTGGTCTTTCTGTTTGCATAGTCCCAGCACATTTATTGCTGGTATGAGCAAATCATTAAGGTTGCTTGATCTGTCATTAATATGACTTAATATACTTTGTCATATGACTCCATTTTCTTTGCTTCTCATTTTGCCAAACATGAAATTTCTGTGCCTCATATCCATATCAGTTTGAATATGAAACTCCAGGAAAAAAAATCTCCACTCTTTCTGAGAGTAATAAATGTATTTTCCAAAATCACTAAATAATTGTGACAACTTCTTTGGAAATCTCAGTTGTCACTCTGCTTTGGAGCAGGCACTTGCAGCTTGGCAAAGGAAAGGGCTGTTATATGAAGAATATGTCTTTAGCAATTCTTGTAAAAATCTATCTGTATTTGGCCTTTGAAATAGCATGGCTTGCACATGCTCAGTTGCATCCAGCCAGAGCTTAGCTGCCCAAATGCCTAAGGAGTCTGTCCTTTTCCAACCTGCTCCAAGGCCCCTGGGCAGATTAGCTTGAGCAGGTCCCACCCCTGGGGTGACTGAATAGGCTGAATCCCCTTCAACCTCCTTGCAACTTTTGTATAGTCTAATAATACTGTTCGGGCGCTACATTGCAAAAATGTAAGACAGTTAACAGAAAAATGATAAAGCAGGGTGTGCAGAGGCAAACTGGAGGATGGTTACTAGCTGAGAACGGAAACAGAGGAGACACGATCCGAGAATCATCCTGGAGCAAGACTCTGCATGAATTTCAAACTATGTGGGATTTTTTTCCCCAGAGCTGCTTCAAATTTTATTTGTGGCTAGTGATGGCCATTTCAGCCAAGGAACAGGTGGCCTTAACCTACTTTTCTGAATCAAGAACCCAGGAAAATTCTGCAATGGGGATCATAGAGAAGCAGCCAGTTATGTCTTCTTAGTGTCTCTTAAAGATTAAGGTGAGCAGTAACAGACTAGTCATTTGAAAGACAGTCTTTTCTCTAATGAATAATCAGTTCATTAGAGCCAGTATTGCTATGGTCTGTAGTGGCAGTAACATATAATACAGCCTATTTGTTTACATTGTCCTCTCTATGGTCTTTAGTGGCAGTAACATATAATACAGCCTATTTGTTTACATTGTCCTCTTCTTATAAATTGTATGAAGGTAAGCGGAATAGGGCCCAGGGGAAGAAGACAGACGTGGTAAATCCCAGGTTTTTGTAGGTATCTATCTTTGTTGTTTTTCACCATTGTAAGGAGAAGCTGGTCTACCCTGTTTGCTTTTTTTCTGTTTTGAACTGAAATAGGCACCCTCCTTCCATTCTTTCTGCAGTTGTCATTTCTGTCAACATCTGGGTAGGCCATATTCCTGGCAGAGAAATTACGTGTTGGAAAGGTTACTTTTCTTTTATTGCATCAACACATGACTTTTAATTTTTGCAGGAAGGATGATATAGAGGTGAACATGGGTGAAACTCGAATCATTTCTAGTGCTGTTCTGTCAGCGAAAGATAAAGATACCCCCAGGGAAAGAATTTACTACTTCTTTGAAAGACTTCCAGAAAATGGCCAGCTGCAGCTCAAGGTTAGTCTTTGTACTTCAACAAAAAGCAGGCATGCAAAGAACTCTCTCTTTTTAGGGTAGAATGAAGTTCATCTTCCTTTTCTCCCAAATGTCTGTCATGTTTTGAAGTAGACGGCTGTGGCCAGTTTGATTGTTGAAAGAGTTGAACCAAACAACGATGCTGTCCCAGAGGCTCTGACACTAAAGGCCAGGTCCTCAACAGGAGGAGAGGGAGGGTGAAAAGCATGGCAGATTATCTGAGGTGACAAGGAAGAGAGATGCTGGGAGAAGCAGCCCACGGAGGGGGAAAACCAAGCATCAAAGCTCGGGAGGGGGAAGTCCTTGATCAAAAAAAAGTGACAAGAAAGTCATTACTTTAGTTACTTCAGGGTTCAGAAAGAATGGACAGAGATCTGCATGAAAGAGTGAGTAATAAATCATGAGTTAGAAGAAAAAGATGAGGGGAAGGAAGGGAAAAAAAGGAGGAGATGGAAAGGACATAGCAAGAGGAAAGGCAGAAAATAAGATTAGAAATGGAAGGAAAGATGACCATCTATTGACCAAAGATAAGCCACAGGAACAAACAGAAAAAATGTCTCTTTTTAATTGCATGCATATATAATAGAAAGAAATCAGTTTCTAAGACCTGTGAGCGTGGAAAGTATTTTGATGCCGGATCCCTGCAAGAATCTGTGGATCACATGAGACTTGTGAATTAAAGGGGTCCCACACACTGGGGCTAGAGACAGCTACTGGCTGGAGTCTGACAGTTTGAACATATAGGGTACCTGCGTGTATTTGAGGTCTCTGTCCTTGATAACCTTTGCTCCAAAGCTAGTGACACAGTTACTGCAGGCTAAATGTCAAATACACAGATCAGTCCAATATAAGGTACTATGCTATCTTCAGAAAAGCAGGAAATATTATTGGGCAATTCACATTTTTCCATCAGAGGACCTCTGGGGCTTTAAATTTCTGTGTTTCCCTGAAGTTCCCCATAGGTTCATTTCTGATATCCTTTTAGATATGGTTTCGGATAGAACCAGAGCAGCTTTGTGAAATTAAGAAATAGAAAACATAAGCTGAGTCAGGAACAACTTCATTTTCATCTTGTTGGTGTCTCATTGAGAAGTGTGCAGAAATTTATTTCCTGGAGTAGAAGTGGCTAAACTCCACTTACTCCATTTTATTCATGATCACTGTATCTTCTCCAGCCTTATAGCTGCTTGGGAACAACTCCAGCTATTTACTGCCCTTCAAAACATACTGTGAGGAAAGAGTATGATATAAGTCTATATCTTAGAAGGGAAGCCAGGTAGCTGCCACTAACAGTCTGCATAACTGCAAAGAAACACAATTAACTGGGGAGGATGCAAGGGAGACTGTCTGTTTAATGAAGGATGTTTGTTCTTTCTAGGTAGGGCAAGGCTGGATGACTCTCCAAACTGGAATGAAATGCACTCAGGAAGAACTGGATATGAACCTTGTGAGATATGTCCATACAGGAGCTATAGGGTCCAAGAACCAAGACAGCTTCACATTTTACCTGTGGGATGGGTACAACAGATCCCCAGCTGTGGACTTCTACATAAATATCAAGGACATGGAAAAAGGTAAAGATCTGCCAGACTTGACATTTTACAGTGCCTGCTTCTGAAACAAAGGTGATCTGAGAACATGTCCTGATCCTTCCCTGAATGCTATATGGGCCCTTGGCAAGTCTCCCTGCAGATCCTGAAAGTCCGTCTGCTTGGATTTCACTGCTGGCCAGAGCCCTGATGTTCCTGCTGGTGAAGAAGTGGTCCTGGGATTCAAAAAGGCTCTGCCTAAGGCAATGTGTTGCACCTTGCCTCCCAGGACTCCCAGCTACTTTTCAAATAGAGTTGAAAATATCCTTCTGAAACTAGCTTTGTGTCTGAGTAAATCAAAGCACAGACAAATGGCAAGAATATAATAAGGCAGGCAAAACACTGTTCAAGAACAGCTCTGCCTCCCGGGTTTACGCTCTAGTCTTACAGTCTCGCTTCCTTTATTGCATCCCTATTAGAAACCTAAATTAGACCAAGTTAACCTGACGCTGCTAAGATTGGAACAAGGGTTCAGAGAGGTTGTGCTGTCTCCATCCTCGGCAGCTTTCAAGCCCTGATGGGATAAAGCCCTGAGCAACCTGGTTATGGCTGATCTCATGGCTGACCCTGCTTTGGGTAGAAGGTTGGACTAAAGACATCCTGAAGTCCCTTCCAGCCTGAATTTCCCTATAATCCTACAGTCCTATGATTTTTCTCCTGCTTTTTCACTGACTTGCATGTGGTTAAATAATGCATAAGAGATCAACTTGCAATTCAATATGAATATTTTAGTGTTGTTTTGTCTATCCTGCAGGAGACATTGCTGTTTTCATAAAACCTCTTAGAGTGCCAAAAGGGGATCGGGGCTACATTACAACCAATGTCCTCCTTGCACTGGATGGTACTGACAAGCCAGAGGAGCTCCTCTATGTGATAACCTCCCCACCCCAGTATGGACAAATAGAGTATATTGGCTATCCTGGCATCCCCATTACGAGCTTCAGTCAAATGGATATAGCAAGACAGATAGTCTGCTATGTTCACAACACAAAGGCAGTTGCTCCTGAAGATACATTCAGGTAAGGAAGAACACCTCCTCCCCCCTCCAAACTTTTCCCCTTGGACTTCTTGGGTATTCAAAAAAAACCACAACACAAACCAAACAAAAAACCCAAACCAAATTATTAAAAAGAGATGGAAGCTCTGTGGAAATTCTCAGCAAAGATATTTCTACTATAATACATGTAGTTGTGGCTGCTTTGGTAATAGATTTTCTAATTGATGCTGAAACTGTAGCCAGAGACACATTCACTCAATGATACTAGCCTCAATATTATTATAGCACCCAATCATACACAGCTGTTAAGGTTTAAGTGGGGGAAAAGGACTAAGAATGTACATTGTGGAATTTTCCTTTGGTTTCTTGCTACAGCTGGATGTAGTAAAACTGGTCCATCCAGGTATTAAAGAACTGCTTTCTTGTCTATTCTTACTTATCATATTCATTTGGTTCCAGGCTTTTTGAATCCATAAGTAGCTCTTGAACATACTGAAAACCAGTCTACTTATCTATTCTGACACCAAAATAGCTCAGAAATTCATGTAGACAATTGGATTTTTGGGGTAAACGTGGTTACCTATAGGCCCATTTCAGCAGCCTAGTGATATTTAAGTTTACTTTCACCTGGTTCTGAACATTCCTCTTAGATCAGCTTAGACTAGGTGCACTCCTAAAGTGAATATTTCCTTATTTTGTTCTTAAATGAACCTCCCTTGGTTATAGAGTGGAATGATGTAATGAGTTACCATCAGGTAAAGACAAAGTAGATGTATTATTGCTCAAAGTCTCAGGTACAGTTTTGTAAAAGAAAGCAAATTCAGGAAAAAAAAAAGCTCAGAAATAAGGAAAAGGTTTCTAAAGGAAGAGCACTAACTTCTTGCTAGCATTGGCAATTGCCTCTGAAAACAGCTTGTGACAGAAAATGGACTTTCTGTAAAATTCCAATTTTACACACACACAAAAAAGCTTATTGTTTTTTCATTGGTGTCTAAGAAAACAGAAGAGTTTAGCTCCTAAGAGTTGCAATTCAGAAAAGACCCCTTTTTACACTCTCTTATGAATAGATTCCTGATCTGAATGACATTTTCCATGGTGCATGATGAAGATTCAAGGACATGTTGCATCATCCAGTTTGAGAGCTTTTTTACAGGGAAGTCAAGCAAGTGGGGCATGGAGACATCAAATAAACCTCCCTATGACACCGGGGCAGCTCAGGTGACATTATCTAGAGTTAAGCCAAAAGTAATTTTGGGACTTTCCTCAGTTGAAACATTTTAAACTATCCCTTCCACTAAATTCAATGTGGTGGAAATTCTAGTTAGATTTGTCTGATGCACTTGTAGTCATAACAGAAAAAGTGAACAAATATTCTCTGGCTTTATGTTTCTCAGTTGTGAAACACTATGACCAAAACTAGAATTAGCTTAGACAAGTAAGGTTGCAGTCATACCAACGCTAGGTTGGGCAGTGTAGGAGTGGCTTGCATCAATATGACTTCTATACCACTCTAATGAAAGCAGACCAAACAATTCTAGGGAAACAGTGCATGTGGATAAACCCAATGTCTTCTGTTTAGGCCAATGGCTAAGAAACAAACTAGAAAGTCAGCCTTATAAAAGTAAGGTTATGATGCTTTAATAAATATTGATATTCAATAACTATTTTAATCACAATAATTGGTGTTCCTTGATGTTATAATTTGGAAAAGAATTTGGGTTTGTGTAGACATATAAATATTGTGGCAGAATATTATTATTATTTAAACAAGGAATGGTTACATTAATTATATGGGTAATTATAGGGAGGGGATTAACTGATGAGGTTTTTACTTTCCACTGAAGTACTTCCTTCAGACATAAATTTGCCTGTATTGTTTGGTGCTGCTGGCCTGGAAGAAAGATTTGGCAGTGCTTGTTTGGACAGATGACTTCAAGTGATTAGCAACCTGACATCAGATGCTGGCAGCAGGATACTAAAAGAACATGCTAATGTCCTCCATTTTGACATGCTGGCTTGATTTTGTAATGAGCTGGCACTGTTTATGATTCCATTTTTATCTTTTAAATGCCATGACAGATGCTAGGTCCTACAGCCAACTCTGTTGCCATCAAACTGCAGAAAGCATGAAATGTTGGTAATGGTGAAATCAAACCATGCAACATGTCCTCCTAACTGTGCCTGAGAGTTGTCCCCTAAATTTCATCAGAGTGAGGAGAATATTGGCTGCTCTCCATTCCTAAGGAAAAGATGAAGCAGCCATAAACAACCAAAATCTCCCAAAGTGCAGAAAAAAGGACATCTTGGACACAGGCAGCTTCATCACCTGTGAAATCAAGTGGTGTACGACATTTGCATTGTAAATTTCAGTCTGATGTATATAACCAGGAGGTTTGCTCCTATCTGTATTCTGTAGAAGACCGGATGAATCTTCCATTTCATGAACTGAATTATCTAAGTCTTTCACCTAAATATTGTTTGAGACATCATCCAAATGATTTTACAGCCATCAAAAGAACCAGAGGAAACTCACTTCCGCTGCAGTCTTCCAGACTTTTTGAGACGTGGTTAAGGTCGTGACTGAATGTGTTTCACCTTTTTTTTCCTTAGCATAGTACTTATCATCATTATTTTAGTTCTGTATTTGATTTCAGCTGGATTACTAATCGCACAACCCCTTTACCATTGGCACAATAGCATTAGGTCAGTGCAGACAGATGTCTCTAAGTTCCCAGCTGGGAATACCATCCTCAGTAAACATATTTCTAACTGCTATATAGTCCCTGGTCTGCCTACGCTCATTCCCATCTGTTTCATGGCATACTGCCAGCTTACAAGTTGATCAAGCCCTAATCATCCAGCTTTGGTGAAGGCAGTGAGGAGTTTTAGATGGACAGTCTGTGTGACACAGTAAGCTACTCCATGACCTACTGAAGGTCACTTACATTCAAGGCATGCAACAATAGGCCAGATTCTGACCCTGTAATTAATTAAATACTTCTTTGAGGTCTGCAGTCAAGAAAGCAAGAGGAGGCAGTTAGTCGAAATGTCAACCAGTCCCCATTTCACTTATGTATGGTAGAAGCACGCTAGGTGGAAAGCAGCCAGCTAGGCTGGCCCTCATATTGTCTGAAACAACCAGCCCATCATACAAGATCAACTGCGTAAGTGTAACCGTATGTGCATTCAAAGTGCTGGGCATTGGAGGGTGGGAGAAAAAGGAAGGTCAGGGAATATGAATAGTCTACCACAAGCAAACTTCTTTGCAAAGCAGACTCTGTTCTGGCTCAGGCAGAACAAACCTGGGTGAAAACCACTCTCCAAGATGCTTTTGCATAACCACAGAAACTTCTGTAGAAAGAAAGGTAACTCTTACGTACTATATGGTGATGGGACACAAAGGATCGTGAGACATTTTCAAAGCAATTTTTAGTTTCATATAACCTCAAAAGCTTTTGTTACAGGCATGACAAAGTCCAGTGTAATTGCTTTCATAAAAAATACTTAAGTAATAATCTTGACAGTGAAGGCTAGGATGAATTTTGAAGGCTAAAAGATTGTTTTTCTCTTTGGTTTTATCCACAACTAAATTTGATAATAAATTTCTGCAGAACATGCTGTCACTTGTATGGCAAAAGCCCATACCCAGCTGGTAGGCTTCCAACACATTTTTTCTCCAGCCTTGGGCACCTTTATCTTTCTCTTCTTTAGGAAAGGAAAATTAACTGTAGAGCATAATCAAATCTTTAGTATATCTAAAGATATATTACTGCTTGAGAGAGAACTATAAGAAACTATGCTGCTATTAATAGAAATTCCCAGCATGGAATAGGAACTTTGCAGATCTGACCCTTTGATAAATACATGGTATGGACATCTACGTTTTTAAAATTACCCTAGCAACTTGTATAGTTCTGCCCAATATCTCCCACAGAATCTCAGTATTTCAGTGAAACCTTACTTGAGTTTTGTAAAGAAACATAAATCAGTTCCTCTGAATATACAGAAATTTACAAATACAGTTAGTGCCTAAACAAACCCGTAAAGTGAGATGAGGATGGATCTTTTTCCAGCTTGCTTTTTTAGATAGTTTTGGGGCTATTTGGTACAAAAGGCTTGTAACAGTGAACAGAAAAATAACATTTTTCATGCACTTTACACACCTCTTCCTGTAAGTTATAGACAAAGCCAGCACTTTTCACTGGCAGTTGCCGCTGTCAGGTAACCAAGTGAAGATATACTTAAGGTTGTGTACAAACGTGTATGTATGCCAGAGGGTGCAATAAACCCCCGGCCAGCCCGCCATTTTAGGTCTGCTCCATCTGTATCTGAGCTAGAAGATTAAATCAGCTGTTATGACTGCTGAGACTGATGTGTACATCCTCAAAGCCATTCCTCTGGCATCTACTCAGATTCCTGCAGATGCATTGTAACTCTTGCCATATACCTGGCCATCTGCTTCCATGTTTTTAAGTTATACATCCACCCCACCCACAGTCTGGGTTTGAGCTCAGACCAGGTCTACTACTTTTACAGTATCAACACAGGCAAGTCCTGTAGTAAAGGTGTGTATTATCATTTCATTTCAGTACATGGTGAATCAAGAACACATGCTGAAGACTACCTTGCCTCTCTTTGCCAGATTCATCATCAGCAATGGACTGAGAACTAAGCATGGGACATTCGTGATCTCCTTGGAGGCAGTCGACCAAGCTTTGCCCACTCTGTCTAGGAACACGGGGTTAAGATTAGTGGAAGGTGCTATGGCAGTCCTTTCTTCTGATGTCCTGCGGCTTTCAGACCCAGACACTGCCAAAGAAAACCTTACCTTCCTCTTGGATCAGCTCCCCCAGTACGGTCATCTCTATTATCGAGGGGCTGTACTACTGCAGTACAATTTCACCCAGCAAGATGTGGACAACAGGGATGTTGCATACAAACACCGAGGTGGGGATTCCCGGACTGACAGATTTACATTTGTTGCGACAGATAGGACTAATCAAGGCTTCATCGTGAATGGGAGGGTGCAGAGCGAGCCAGTGGCATTCACCATTCAGGCAAGTGTGACCACAGGCCTACTTAAGAGAGATATATAGCATGATAAAGTGGAAAATGTAGTAATTTTGATGAGAACTGGTACTTGCTGCAGTCTATGATTTAACTGAGGTATTTATCAGCTGAAATGTTTGCTTTCTGTGCTCTGTGAATAATTAACCTGGAAAATTAACTACTTGCCACAATGCATTACTCAGGCAAAGAATTTTATAGAGTGCAAAGAGAGAGACTGTATTTAAGAGAAGAAAGACATCCTGCTTATATAAATACAAGCAAGTATATACTTTTATACTTATACTTGCTAAAATATTTTACATAGAAATCTCAACCCTAAAGTTCAGACCAGCTACGGGGAGGAATGAACTTCCTCCTGCTTTCCCACTTGGTACCTGGCCCACTGGTTTGCATGTGAGGGATACTAGAATGACTATTGATCTTCATGTCACAGGAATCTTGAATTACAGCCACTTTGCTCCCACAACTGGACAACCTGTCTTCTTTCTGGGAGTCTTTGTAAGATGCCTGCTCTGATTCTTCCTTCCTTTACCAGGATCTTTCTGTTCACTTCCCATTTCCCTCATTTTCAAGTTCTTCCCTTTGTATCATACGCTCAGATGGCTTTGCTATGACTTCTTGTATGTATCTATCTGGCATGTTTCAGTATGCAAAGCAGGCCTGGTTGCATTGTATGTCAAAGTTCTGTATGTTTCAAAACACTGATACTAAGGAAGAGGCCCCTAACTTTTCCTGATGACAAAGTTTGAAGTTATATGATGAGCGAGGAGTGCCATTTCAGCGGAAGATGAGATATGGAAACAAAAACAACCGTTGCGGAGTGCTAGAAGATTCATCAGAAGTTGTGAAAGGTGGCACAGAATTGGCCAGGTCTATGACTGTGATCATCATAATCCTTAGGTTTCCATGCTTGTTATTGTAAAACAGAGGTGAGAAACCTTTGCTGGAGTTTTCATTTGCTATGAAGAAAATTACATCAAAAAGGAGAAGGACTATGGGGAGTGTGGCATATCAGGGCAGAGGTACACAGAATTTTTGTTGCCCTCCCAAGTGTTTGCTGTATCCCACTGCATGCAGCAAGCGACTGGGCAATCTGGGCCTGGAAACCTCTCATGGGAAGTAGTATCTAACTGGAGATCAGACTCCTTCTGGAGCAGACTGTGAGTCAAAGTGGCTATTGCCACAGCAAGCTACTGTGCTTTTAGCAAAATATCCTGAGAATATCCTGATGCTGTAAAATGAATATACATTTCTCTAACTTTGATTTAGGTGGATCATTTGGACAAAATGGCACCAAAAATTATTCATCTCCATTGCTTTTCTGATGTGGAACTGCTGAAGAATGGCAATTACGGGATCTATATTACTGCCAGGTCCCTGAAGGCATCTGACCCCAATACAGAAGATGACAAAATAATTTTTAAGATTTTACGAGGTCCTCATTATGGCTACCTGAAAAATATAACAACAGGTGCTGTCTTCTATAATCTCTGTGTTTTGGGACATACCAGAC
Organism: Aptenodytes forsteri; assembly: GCF_000699145.1. Taxonomy (NCBI): domain Eukaryota; kingdom Metazoa; phylum Chordata; class Aves; order Sphenisciformes; family Spheniscidae; genus Aptenodytes; species Aptenodytes forsteri. The sequence goes on along the minus strand of NW_008794774.1, from coordinate 4,632,724 downwards.
CAGATTCCAAAACCTACCCTGTTAATGTTTGCTTGATAGAGGAAATAAAAATTTCTTTGCAAACTTTGGGCAAGGTTTGAATGTAGTAAGAAGGCTTTTACACTAAAACCTGAGTTTCACGTTCACCATGAATCCTCAAGGAGTTTGAGGTGATTGTTAATAGCTGCCATTGAGAAACTATTTTTTGTTTGTGTCAAGAAAAAAAAAAAGATGAATATTGAACTTGGCCATTTGATAAACATGGCACATGGGAAGAAATTGGCTGGGGCTTATAACAAGCTGGGATGTTGCTGTTTAGCTATAAAACCAGGTTTCTGTAAGTTCAAATTTTCTAAGTGTTCAACAAAAAGAAAAGTTGAAAACAGTCTATATGAGCTCCGCAGTTCTCATTAACAGTCTTTTGATTCACCTGAATGTTCCTCTTCTTTCCCAGGTGGATTTATTCAGGAAGGGTTTAGCCAAAAGGATTTAAACAGCAAAATCATTCTTTATGTCATCAATCCATTGCGGGAAGTGAATTCAGACAACTTGGAGTTTCAAGTCACAGATGCCAGTGGAAACTCCGCAGTGCCCCAAAGGTAGCTCCGACCCTCGGTGGTGTGTGCTGTGGCGCACTCCGCGCACTACCCCCTGGGGCGAATGAACTAGTGCAGGGCTTGAAGCCGCGCAGACGTGAAGATAGATGTGACTCAAACTGCCATTTCTTTTCTTGAAGAGTCGAGAAGGTTTCTTCCCCTCAGGGAGGCGAAATACAAAGGGCTAGCTCCAGGTTAGACTGGGGCACAGTTCTCAAGGGCCTTCGGGGCCCCACAGAAAAACATAATGGAGTTTACTCTAAGTGGTGGTTGGGCATTTGGAGATCTGAGATACCAGGTGCTGAGGGACAGGACCGTTGCTTCATGTATATGGTCCTGCAGCTGGAGATCACTCTTGCCCTGTGCTGACGGCAACACTTTTTTTACAAGCTTGAGATCACGATGGAGGGGATGGTCTCAAGCAGTAAAAGCTATGAGAGCCATACTTCTGCAAAAGAGCACTGAAAGAAGGTGGAAGGCACACAGCATCTTCTTTGTCATCCACTGCCAAAATTTATATTAGGCATATTATCAAAATTTCCTTGTGACATATGATAAGCCTAATGTACAAAAATTAGAGTGGGGTATCATCTGGACTGTGCTTTCATGATAAAGGCCAAAAGTGGGAGTAGCTCTACAGCAGGGCTAACGTTTCTCTTTATTTCTGAAAATAGGGCTGAATGTTCAATTTATTTAATCTGAAGTAACTGAGAAAAATAATTAACGCTATTTTCCTGGGCTAAAGTGGCTACTCACAAACCAGGACTCATGGCAAGGGAAAAGGAGCAGAGACCTGGCTCCAAGGGCCAAGCTCCTCTGCAGAGCACTTCCCTGCACGCTAGAGAGAGGACGGGGACTGAGCAGAGCTGGAGACAGCGTTTCGGCAGTTACGCGCTATGCCAAAAGATGTCCCCAGACACAAACACATCTGAACACAGCCAGCCTGAGCACTTCCCAGCCGCACTGTGCCGGCTCACAGGTGCACTGATATAACCCCCGCCATCAAAACGCTGCCACTCCTCGTGGGAAAGTATGGGTTCTTGTACATAAATAGAAATGCGTAACATCATAGCTTTACGAAGAGAGCAAAGAGAAGCCACTTTTTGTATGGAAAACAGGAGTTTCAGAGAAGTAGAATTTCTCGGTTAGCTGCATGGGACCTCAGAACAAAGGGGAATTTGGCTTTTAAGGAAAAAGTAATATTTTTAATATTGGATTTAAAAGCTTGTGAGAGTTTTGGGTTTTTTTAAAAGAATTTGTCACCTAATGGTCACTGGTTCAAAATACAAGTTTGATTTGCACGTTGATATTATTCAGATTGAATCCCAGCTTTTATCTGAATGCTGCTGGACTACATCTGGCACATGCATCCTCTTTAGCAAAAAGAAAGCAAATCAGCTTCTGAATGGGTTGCCCACACCATAAGTATCAGAGAATATACGACAGGAGGTGTTAGAGCTAATCAACCCTGAAAGGTCTAGAAGTTTGTTTTAGAAAAGGTCAAATTGTTTTGTAAGTAGCACGGCTCATTTTCCTTCTTTTTGCTCTCTTTCATTCCTCTCTGACTCTCACTAATTTTTATCACACTTTTTAAAAAGGCTAGATCTTTATTGGCTACCCTGTGCAGCGTGCGATCCTCCGAGGCTTGGTCACATCCCCTATAAACAATTCTAATATTCAGTGTATGAGACACCTGGACTCAGCCACTTCTATGGCTGAAGAGCGAAGTACACAGAGTATTAAAGTAAGGGGAGTGGGGAGGACACTCGCACAGAGGCGGTGAAGTCCTGGAGCGTGCCCTATACTGTAGAGGAGGAGAGTTAGAGGATAGATGAAGGAAGGTGGGAAGAAAGGAGGATCTTGCTGAGAAAATACTGGGCAGTGAGAGTAAAATAAAACAACAGGGATAAAGGGAAGTAGGAAGAAACAGTGATAGCTTGTCTTGGCCTATTTGGTGTTATGAACAAACTCTGCTCTTCTCAAAGGTGCTGCAGAACGCCTCTGGTTCTGAAACAAGGTTCAGGCTTGGTTTGGGGTAGACCAGGGCTCCACCGGAAGATTTATTAACCGCCTCTCGCACTTTCTAATCAGCCAAATCACACAAATGTGTTGATTTGGAAACAAAGACTCAGTATGTGTATTGGCTAAATCAGCAGTCAGGACAGAAATGGCTCCTCACTGAACCTCGGAGCAGCAGGGGGTGGGGGCAGCAGGGGAGGTGGCTTTGCTTCACACCGGCTTTCCCCCCTCTCCCACAGGCTGGAGCTACGGTGGTCTCGGATTGAAATGCAACAGACTGAATATGAAGTGTGTGAGAGCGTGGGAGTGGTGTCTCTGAAAATCACCAGGGCAGGACACTCTGCAGAGTCTGCCTTTATTGCAGTGAAGGTAAAGCTAAAAGACAAGCTCCTAAGTGAAACTTAATAATAAATAGTGGAGCCCATTCATTTCTTCCTCAGACTTAAAAGGTATTTCAGTAGTCAGCAAAGAGGCCATGCAATTCAAACCAGACTTACTGGTACACTGTCCTTGCTAGTACAGGTGGTTGAAAAACTTCTGACAAAACTTTCTGATTTTTAAGTAGAAATGCTGATTAATCAAAACTGGAATGTTTTGGAGCAGTATTTCAGTTTTGATGACCTTCTGTGACAGAGCAGGCAGTTTCCTCTGTCACTGTGCTCAGAAGCTGCGTTTCCAGGATTTGCCACTTTAAAATTCAGGCTTTGGGCAACCTGGGGCCTTGGGACTTCTCATTTCCCTGCTCAGGCTGGCGGAGCCCAGAAGCTATGGGAGCTTCGACTCCACAATCATGGCAGCCTCCCCCATTTGCTCCCCCACCACTGCCATCAGCCTAGGAAATAGCCCAAGGAACCCCTTATATCTTCAGTAACAGCTTCTGTCTTATGTCAGAAAATTAGACTGAAAGCTGCAGGTTACAATTTTGTAAAACAGGTTTTGTGCAACTTGCCTTCATAAATTTTATCTTTCCTTGTAAAACGGAAATTCCAGGATTTTACCAGCTGCCTTTGCTAGAAAAATACTAAAAGTTTCCCTCTCAGTTTCCCAGGACTATAGCCCTAATTGAAAACATAGTTTTGATTTTTCTTCCACTGAAGTTAGTGGGAATTTTGTTATTGACTTTGTCAGGGGCTATCCTGCCCTATCCTTCACGGACTCCCGTGACTCTACTCTGGTTGTCACTCAGCTAAAAAGACCAGTGAAATTGATCCCAGCGTCAAGAACGCAGTGTGGAAACTGGTGTCTTCTGTCGGTCTCCTGTGAAAATTCAGGGAGTCGGTGGAGTCCCCATACTTAGGTATGTACGGGTTCATGCCTACCCCAATGAGCCTGTGGGGCTGACAGACAGCTCTGCATGCAAATGCTTCCTCCAAGACCTCACAAAGGGCTAAATGGTCAAACGTGGCCAGGCTGCTGCTGCTCTTCCAGGACGCCATGATGTGCCTGTCCAGGAGCCAGGTATGGCTGGGTCCCCAAGGCATGGTGAACAGCAGTGTTATGTGATGCTGTCAAATAGCAATTTGCGAGGGGATGAGGCAAAATTTTAAGATGAACAAATTTTTTTTATTATGAGATTTAAACCGTGAGCAAGGACAGAATGACAGTTGCACATCACAAGGTTTATTCTTTAGGCCTTTATCTTTTTTTTCAGCCTAAGCACATGTATGGGTTGGCATGTCTTTTTGAGACTCCATGGAGAGGCACACAGTAGCTTCAGCACACAGCAGAATGCAGCAGTTCGGTGAAATATGTCACAGCATGGCATTTACTGTTTGATTTCTTCTCAGGTCAACGAAATATCTGCTATGCTGGGAAAGGACTTTACAGTGACTCCCTCCAAGCTTGTTCAGTTTGATCCAGGTATGAACCAGTGCACTGAATAATTTTAAAATTAATTCACTGATTTTGAAAGTGTAAACTCTCATTTTGGAAAATGAAGCCTATTACATATCTGTAGCTAGAGGAGCTGAAGAGGATTAAAGACACTTGGGCTCATTTTCTGGAAGTGCAGTGGGCTTCCTTTGTGAATTAGTATCATTATTACTTAGGGTGAGATGGTGTATGGTCCCTTTATGTCAGTTAAAATACCAAAAGTGCTGAAATTATGTCTCCTAATCTCCTCACAGCTAGGCTGAGGAGGACTCACCCTGAGCCGAGCTGTGAGATGCTTTAAAGATTTAAAGATTTGACCAGGACGCGGGTCAAATTTAGACAAAACTGAGTACAACTTAAGTTATGCAAGGTATCCAAGACCAGAAAGGTGCAAAAGAGCCTGAAATTGTCAGACCTCATCTCTGCTTGCACTGTAATCGTAACAGCAGTCTGACCTTGGCTGAGGCTGTAAATAGCAAGAAATGATAGCAACTGTATTATCAAAAGGAGCTTGAATTTTTTTTGCTGGGTGAGAATCAATAGTAAAAATGAATACAAATGTGAAGATACTGAAAAAAGCTTCCTCTGTTCTGCACAATTTATTATTATTATGCTTTGGGTGTCTCCCTTGGTCTAAGGAAAAAACAGTCTAGGTGAGAGTTTCACAATTTACCATTCAGAAATTCAGCCCATATAAATGGATTATCTGGGAATGAAAACCATTTGCTATTGTAATCACTTCCTTTGCATATGCAAGTCTGAGTTTTTTTGGAACACATCCTGTTGGCATAGTCCAGGATTTATTTGAGTTTAGAAAATGGGGTCCACACAGGCCTCCCAGGATGTTGCCTGCAATGCCAGCAGAGGTTATCCCAAGACTGCCAGTAGTAAGATTTCAATGGCAGAAAGTCACAGTGACTACAGAGGAGGCAAAATATATCATCTGTGAAAGGCTGAAATAAATGGCATGTATTTGATGGTAAAAATTAGTCTAAGTGCTTACCTGCATTTGAAAAACAGATATGGGGAATATAGTAAGTCAGTTCCTGCCAAAGCCTGGGGATTTTTACTTTAGGACTTAAACTTTTTATTTTGAAAAAAAGGCATTGCATGCTACAGAGATTATATAGCACTGCATCCCATGGATGAACTCATATATACCCCAGCTTTGCTTGGCTATCCCATAGGAAAACTTGTAGCTTTAAGTTCAGTTAGAGTCACAAATCTGATTATTCTGGAAATGTGCCACTACAGCCCATCTTGAGAAAGGCAAATTTTATGTAAAGGTGTAGAATGAGCAACTGCTGGTTAGTTTTCAGAGGTGGATAAAGAAGGACACCCAGCAGACAGCAGTAAAAAAAAAAACCAAACCTGGGTGGAGAGGTGGAAATCTGCCCTGATTTCCAGTGTTTCTGGAACACACATGAAACCTCTGAAACCAATGAGCCACCCTCTGAGACCCTTCATCTAGCATTAGATTTTTTTTTTTTTTTTTTTTTTAGTTTTAAATTAGAAGATGGAAGAAAGATTCGAGAGGTCAGTGTAAAAAGTCCTTCATACTGTGCTGCCCACGATTCCAGCTCTCTTTCCTCTAATCTACTATGCAGTCAAGCTTAACAGCCTCTGGACTGAAATGGCTAGAGATTGTTGCAAAGAGATTTTTAGTGCAAGGCCCTTTACTAGAATTTTCCTTTTTTGCTGGTCCATGCAGATTCTCCAAGCATGGGACAGTTTGGAGTTACTGCTGTTGTCTTTCTGAATGTGGTGGTAAGCCACATGAAAATTAGCTGTGAACATGGACAGGAGATATGCACACTGTTCCCCTTTTCTGGCCAGCTTCTCAGTGAAGCCAGCAGAGCTCCCTCACACAGTCTTTTTTGGGCGGCACTCTTCAAAAGTCCTTTGCTTAGGCTTAACCTTAGGGAAGGACCCTCCAAACTCTTACACTCAAGGCATCAGTTTCTTAGTTCTAAATTCAAGATGTTTGATATGTATTAATTAGTAGTATTTATTAATTATTTTTTAAGGCTGATTGATAGGTTTATTTTAAAAACAAACCTCAACTATGCTAATTGACTGGACTGATTGGCACATTAGACTGCAATCAATAAATTGCAATGCAAAGGAGCAGAAGAAGACCCTATCCAAGTTTATGGGTCTGTTTGTACTGGCATCTTCTCTTGGCTAGAGGATTCATACTGGAAAGGAGGAAGGAAATAGAGGTTATGCGAAGTGTCATAAGGATGGAGATATTTTTTTTGACAATGTTGCACATGTATCTTTGATATTCATTATTTTGGATGTTAGCACTGACTTTGTGATGCAGAAACAGTTCCCAAGATGTTTTGTTGACAGCAACATGCACATTGAGATCTGTTTCTGTCCTGCTGCCTCTGACTTTTCCTCAACAAATTTTGTAGCCTTTTGGGTAATAACCAACTTAGTCTTTTATCTTGGAATGATTTTTTCTCATTCCCATAATGCAAGCCTGAAGTTACCCAGTAAAGGCAAGCAACCAAGTAAAAATTTTGTAACCAAGTATAAAATCTGCCTAAAAGGTTGTACTTGAATCTAACATAGTCTTTGATCCATTTGCAGGTATTTTAAATAACTGTTCCATCTCTAAAATTAAACTTTCAAGATAAAAAGCATCTGGTACATTTTCTCTTGAAAGTTGCAATGGAAGACCTGAATCTATGTATTGTAGTGTCATTTCCCACATCTACAGCAGCTTTTTCTTACAGTATATGCACTTGAACTGAATCATCATTGCCCAGGAAAAAATTCGAACTTAATGTTATTCAGGAGAACAGCAGGAGTCCAGTCAGTTGGTAGGAGCACAATAGCGTACACCAGCTACTCCATTCTAGCTGCAGACATGTTAATTAATATATTTCTTTGACACTCTGATTGACTGAAATAGCACTTAAAGAGTAATTAAAATGTTTATTTCTGTTAGGAATGTCAACCAAGATGTGGAATATAGCAATTACCTATGATGGATTAGAGGAAGATGATGAAGTCTTTGAAGTAGTTCTGAACTCCCCTGTGAATGCTGTTCTTGGCACCCGGACAAAAGCTGTAGTGAAAATTTTGGACTCAAAAGGAGGTATTCTCTTTTGATCTTCATCGTTAAGAAGGTGGGACAATCTTGGCTGAGTAGCTACTTATTTTCAACCACAAGTTGTTCCTAACACTCACCTTCAGATCAAAATGCTTAATTTCTTTTTAAACAGGCTTGACAGTTGCAGACCCTTTATTCTCTCACACAACCATATTCATCCTCTTAGGAAACACAGCATGGAGAAAGCAACATGTACAAAATGAGAAGGGTGCAAGGAAAGATTTTTTTTTATGTTGTTTCATAACAACATGAGTTCAGTTCTCATTTATTAAAGTGGGAAAAAAATGGGGTTTAGGTCCATTAGATTTTTTTTCCCAGTTACTGTATAACAGTTGTTATACATCTCTGAAAAAGATTTATTTTCATCTCAAAAAATAAACCTAACTACTAAACCCAGCTCTTAGAAATACATTTTCTAATGCTTAACAAACACAGTCCACAACATTACAGCACACAGCAGTGATCATTACAGGGTTTAGGCTTTTATGTCTGCATTATTATTGTGTTTTTCAGTGATCAAATGTGGTGTGCCTAAAATGTAGAAAAATACAAATAACTAGCAAAGCAGCTGAGTCCTCTGGAAGCTGAAGAGTGTTTTTTCTTCTGGTGCTTAGTGAAACAATATTTTAAATACCTGTGTTGCAATGAGTTAGGCTTCATTTTACAAAATTCCTTTTAAAATTTCAGATCTGTTTTCTCTTTAACATTCATAATGTAAGTCAGGAGTTAACTGACACAACTAATTTGTAGGAACAATAGTGTCCTGGATTTCTGAAGAGAAAATTGTCTGGGCATGATGGAAGTATCATCAACATTAGTTAAAGACACCTGCCAATCCATGACCAAAAAAACAGCACTCCAAACCCCAATCTATGCATGAAAACAGGTACTTTCAGCAGATGCTTGGTTGAAATTCTGATCTGTGGGTAGACAGATTCATTACGTATAAAAACATACATATACAGGTAGTAGTTGCAGTCATAGTCATAGCAAACCCCACAAATGAGGATGGCTGAACAAACAGCAAATCAACAACATCAAGTGAAAGAATCATCCAACTTTTAGTGACAAGCTGTTTATGTGCCCATGTCAACGTGACCAGTTATCTGCTCATGCAGTTAGAACTGACCATCTGCCATTTTTTGTGCTTTCAGGTCAGTGCAGCTATTCCCATTCTTCTGGCCAAAGCAAGCATGACTTCCTGGGGAGAGGCACGCTGTTTCCAGTTTCCTCGGGCTCCTCATCACCTCCCAGGCCTGGCAATGCTCCCTTGGAAGGGATCCCACCGTCTCCTTCCAAAGGGATGAGAGAACATGGAGAGGACCCGCATGGAGAGGAACACAACTTGGCGAATCAGTCAAGGACCAGCCTGAGAGTCACTGGAAATGGCAGAATAGTAAGACACTTCTGTAGCGCAGTGATGGGCTGATTTGTGAATTCATTGGGATTTGATATCTTCATTCAGTTGTCATATTCTTGTAGTGATCCTACCTGACCATACAATAACCATAAACCACCTGAGTTTGCTTTGAGTCAGACCTGAGAGCTATTTAAAAATACTTGGGGGAAAGAAAAATAAATTCCTGATTTTGAAGATCCGTGTATGCAAGAAAGGAAGAAAAACAGAGCTGGGGGAGGAAACATGCATCAAGCAACTTCAGCAATTATGCAGCTTCTAATCTTTTGTTTAAATTATGGGTCAGCTAGAAGAAAGAAGTCACTGGAGCCTGGCCAATATATAGAAGCTGTGCATCTGCTCCTGAAGTTGTAAAGCTGAAAATACTGTTACCTTAAACAGGGAACAGTTACTTAAAACTTGCCCATTGCTTTTCCTGCTTAAGGTACATCAGTCTAACTAGGTGGTTTAGTAATGTTCTGCTATTGTGATCTCACAAGTTAATGGGATCTGTTTATAAACACACTTGTAATGTGTGATTTTTAATGGCTGTTTTCAGAGGTGATCAGTTTCCATTCTGAAAGAGAAAAGAACTAAACCCAAGATATGTTCTGCATGATTTGTAACATAGATCTTGTAGTAAATCTTGCATAAAGTCTTTTTGTTTCTATAATGCATGAATATACGCATCTCATTCTGCTGTTCTACCTTTTCCAGGTTCATCCTTCATCTGTATTTAGAAATGGAACCGATGTGGTTTTCAAAGTAAGAGTATTATGAGTATTGCTCAGACATTTCTATGATTTCTTTCTGATTCTGTTCTTTGCAGGCTTTATCACTGTTAATAATTCATTATGACCAATACTTATTTTTCTATGTATCTTTCTTTTTCTTTGGTGTCACTTCCCCTTGATTTGCAAAAATTTGTATTATAAAGCCCTTTTTTTTTTTTTCCTAGAGTTTATTTAAGAGTTGCTTGCATGTGCTAACCCTCTCTTTCCCTCTCCTGTTCTGCTTGTGTGTGTGTGATACTGTAAAATGAAGTATCACGGGATGGTATCACTCAAAATACAGGATGACACCTCATCAGCTAAAGCAAACAAGAAGGCTCAAGTGTCAGTAATTAACCAAGCACAATCACAGACAAATGTCGTCTCCTCTAGGAAGACAGAAATCCCACAAGCTGATAAGGCAGAACTGGCATCTGAACCAAGCTCAAGACATCAGGTATGAAACCTTTTGTTTCACAGGCATTTTCACCATCTGTTTTCAGTCATGCTGTTTCCCAAAATGATTTAACACCTCTAAGATCTGCAGCCTAACCCTTCCCACTCCAAAGCTGAGTTTAACCAATACACTGATAAATTAACAGCTCAGCCCTTGAAGAGTTTTCATGTCATAAAATTTTAATATGACCTGTTTAATCTGTTTCATGTAGCTTGTTTCTTTTGTGTAATCATTTTCCTTCAAATGTTCAAATGACATTTCTCTTTCCAGGACTTTTACTCTTTTCCAAAGGCCTGTACACCAGATTTAAAGGGGCTCTTGCATTATGAAGAAAGCACTCAAAAGTTATTTCAGTGTGATGGGATAATATGGAAATTCTGGAATTCCCAAAGCAAGGTAAAAATGTCACTGTGAATATGCATCTAAATCAGAGCATGGAGTCTACGATGAGTGAGACTGTCAAGAAAAGGACCTTCCTGTAACAACTACTGACTTGTACAGGGAATAAAAGAGTTGTCCAGGGTCAAGTTTGCTGTCACCAGACAAAAAGATTCCCAGAGACATGATGAGGGCTTGATTGCTGGGATTGCCTTTCCTCTCTGTCACCCACAGGTGCTCCTGGACAAACTACGTGAGCACTGATGTCTTGGTGCTTGCGGGGTTGTGGGCATGAGACAGTCAGTGAATGAAGTCTGTGAGAGAATGAGTGGGAGTTAGTAAAATTAGCTCACTTAGGTATTCTGTAAACATACATCCCCTCTGCCACATAACATGTCATGGTGAATTTTGTTGCACTGCATTCCCTACACAGACTGCAAGAGTCAGAAAATGGTGTGCAAACCAATGTGTTCTCTTAAGAAGGTCTTTGGAACTGAAACCTCGTGTCACCTTTAAAGCTACTCATTATAAATTGTAGGCTCCTCTGGCAGGCATTTATTTCTTTACATCTTTTAAGCAATGCTGTAACTTCATTGATACACACCAAAGTTCATGTTCAGTTTAATTCTGGGAAGGTCATAAGTAGCACTTCCAGCCTTCAGTCTGATTATTAGCGCACAGACCTAGATCACTATAAGCAGGAGTCTGTTTTGCCTTTTCCTCTTTTATTTTAGGAGGTAAGCACAAAGAAATGTCCCTCCGGATGGAGTCATCACGAGGGCAGCTGCTACTTCCTGGTAGTGAATCACAAGGTCACCTGGAACACTGCTGCTCGGGCTTGCAGAGAACAGTAAGAGACTTCTCCAAGTGAATGTGTTTGCTGTGCACTGCTGTTGCCCTGAGCTGAATGCTGCTGTCGAGGCCAAGTTCATTTGGATAAACCCCACTTTGGTTGTGCTCCACAGCTCCCCAAAAATAGAACAAGCCCTGGGATTCAGACCCAGTGGAGGATAGAAATATTATTAGTCTCATAATGTTTCAGGTGGTGATGCTACCTTATTCACAACATGAATTCCCGAAGCTGTCCATCTGCAGTGAGGATGCTTTCCTAATGGGAGAGTTGGTTTGGGAGCAGAGGAATAGAGCAAAGACTCAGTCTTTCATCCTCTCTGACCCACCGCTTCCTTGGCTCTACCTTCGCTCGATATAGCACCAGTACAATGTTGCCAGCTCTTGTGTGCCCCACCATTTCTTCTGAAGATGCAGCTCTTCAGATTCTGTAACTGCTTGAAAACTTTGACATTCAATTTAACAGTAAATTTCTGACTTTTAGGCATAAATAAAAGCTAATAAACAATAATAACAGTTGTCCCAAAGTAGGAGACAAATAGAAAATTCGCCAGTCTTGCTCTTTGGAGGCCTGTTTTGTGATTTTGGTTTTAGGAGTGATAGCTTAGGACCGGAAGAAATGCCAGCCATGGTAACATGGAGCTTGCCCTGGGATCATGCATGTTCTGTACCTTGTGCTGAACTGAGCACCAGGTTGAAGACCAAACTGAACAATAGGAGGGGCTTTAACAGACCTCTCCATTACTCCATGAAATGAAAATTGAAACAGGGAAGAGTTGGAGATGAAAGAAAGAATATATTCAATAAGTGGTTGAAGGACATGCAGGAAACATGAAACGTGGACAAGCATGCTTAACAAACCTTGACTCATTCCACTCAGTTATGCCAGATTATATTGTCTTGGTAACACGCAAAAGGGAAGTCTTAGTTCTAATATCTCTCAGCTGATGGAAGTTACTCTTTCCTAAAACGTAAATGTTACCTGCTTTTGTGAGCTCACCACAAATTTCACATTGTTAACTGGTTTACTTAAAATTTCAGCTCCTTGAAATGGTTTTCTATCACCTGCTTTTATTTTATTACTTATCCAAACAAAGCTGTAAGTTGTGAATATTCTAGTGTTTTTTTTCTGAAGGCTTCAACATTCATTTGATCCCTTGGGAACGTATGTCACTGCTGGGAGGTGTTCCCCATTTCCTAAAAGAGCATGTTCCTGGTGACCCATATTATTTGTAGGTGGTAACTTCTTGCTGAAGGCTATAGTGTGCAATGTAGAAGTTAAACTGAATAATGGTAAATTAATGACAGTGTTAAACACCTACATAAAAAGTCAAGGCATATCACTGAATCCACAAGCAAATGAATCCTAGGGCAGTGATGATTCAATTAATGTTAGACTACCGCAGACTAAGGAAGCTTTATCCTGGTAAATGGAGTACTCCTGGCCTCCATCGGGAACTGATTTACAAAAGTACGACCCCAGGCACACACTTAAAAGTGGTACAAGAAGATAACTTAATAAATTTTATTTTGTGCTTTTGCCCAGCCCCCCACCGGCAATCACCACCAGCACCAATTGTGGTATTTCTGTTATTAATTCTTCTACTGTTGACATTTAAATAACTGATATTTCCAACAAGCAAACAAAATCAGCATGGAAATCAATCCTCAGTTTTTTAATAGATCAAACAAACATTAGACATTAAAGGAAAAGATGAGAATTGACTTCAAGTAAATTAGCCAATTTCACTGAAAAATAAGAATCAATTTTATTACTACAAAAATGGCATTATTTTAAACTTCTATTCCATTTTCTTGCCACACTTTTTCTATTATATAGAACAGGAAAAAAGTACAAGCATTGTTAAAGTTGTTTCAGTAACAGTCTCCAACTAACCAACCTCCTAACCTCTTAGAGAAAACACTGTTATCCTGAGATGATGGACTTGAGATCAAGCTATTCCATCAAAGCAATGCTATCAATTTATTGCAGAAGCAATTGCTGTCTGGACATAACTATATGTACACGGGCTTATGCAAACCTATTTGGGCTTCTAATGAGCTTTGACATACATTGCATCCATCTGCTGCAGGTGGCATACCAATCTTTTCTTCAGTTTCCATGTGCAGGGATAGAAGCAGACACAAAAATGTGCTTGTCTTGACGCAAGTTTGTGTATGCCATGGTGATAGTGCGGGTGGAAAAAATCTCAGCTAATTGCTGTGAAAATCTTGCACCATTTCTAATCCTTCTCCAATACATTGGAGAGAAAGGTAGTTTAAGAACTCATTTCTCTAGCTTTGTTTTGTATGCATGAAGAGGCCCTTGGCAACATGAAGAGAAGCATCTGGGGGATATTACGGCTGAGTGATCCCACAGCAGCCTGATTTAGCAGCAATTTTGGTGATTTATGTTACAGTTCTTGTTTATCCCATAGGAACATGTCCTCCCCAAGGGCCAGTGCAGCCGGGCTCACTTGGTTGTGAGATGGTTTCGCTGCTGGCACTGAAGGGACTCTCCATTGGATAGACAGAACCCACAGTTGCATCTTTTGCTCTGTTAGTCAGATTATACCTTCATCTTCTTGAAGTTGAACATTTAATTAGAGGCTAAATATGGTCAAATTTCAGTTCCTTTACTGCCGGCTTTGCAAGGCAGGGGCTATTATTTTGTTCAGTGTTTGTATATTAGCAGCATGTGGCCTCAGTCTTTGGGAATCACAGGCAGAACCACATCTAAAATAATAGGTAAGATCCTTCATGGTGGCTCAGTGTTGCCTAGCGCAAAGCAGGATGGACCCTGCTGCCCTCTTCTCCTAATGCTATGCCAGTTCTGTAAGTGACTGGTTTAACTTATATTATTGCTAGTGACTCCAGCATAGGGATTCAGGTACCTAGAGTCATTTTAAAGGCCCAGAGTACCTTGTCTGACTTTCTACTGCCACTCTGGAAGTGCAGGGCTCCTGTAAGCTCTGCATCATGTCTGCCAGCCTTACCTGAATGTTTTGAATACCGCGAGGCATCGTAAGCAACACTAGACACCTATTTCAAGGCACCAGGATTACTCCCTAGGTGATCAAATGAAAGCCTGGGATAAGCAGAGCCTCTCAGTCACTCCCCCCCTTCACTGTCAGTATAGGACATGGATTTACTACAGCAGTTCAAATTAAATGTCCTCCTGTACTGTGGAGACCTTCATAGCTAGTCAAGTGTGCTTTTGCTGAAGTTAAATTTCTCAGAATGGTACAAAGCTCCTTTAAATGTACTGGATAATTTAATGTAAGATCAGCAAAGTCTTTGTGCTAAGTGTTTTGTATATAATACTTCAAGGTCAATGGCTACCCAAAATATTTCCTTAGCTTAGTTTGGGCAACTGCTCTAAGTTGATGGATGCTCTTGACTTGATAGCAAAAATTTTAAAGCACACAGGAATAATTTCAAATGGACTTATTTAACACAGAAATCAGTGATGTGTTTCCCCCCCCCCCCCCCCCCTCCCCCCCAATAAGGCATTATGACCCCTTCTCTAGAGTAATTTAAATTAGGAAGTGCTAAATTTACATAACTCCATAAATAACATTATCTTGTCATTTCCTGTGTCTGGCGCTCTGCCTAGAGGTACAGTTAGCAATATTATCATAAGTGGTATGTTCCTTCAGGACTGTTCTCATTTCCCTACAATACATCAAAACCCCTGACTAGGTGTAACAATTAGAACTGTTGTTCTCTCTTCAGTCATGTGTGTTTCTCAGGTTGTATTTAGAAAGCACTCCTATGGAGAAAAGATTAGATAACGTTATAATTATTGCAGTGCTTTCCTTTCACAGCACTGAAGTCTCTCCCTGGTACTTGGATTGAAGTAAAAGTCTGAAACTGTTATTGCTCAGACCACCCCTGTATATCATAAATGATATAGCAGTTACTGATGCACATTGATGCTTTTTGTTTTCACATTTTCTAAAACAATTGAAACAACAGGAGTAAGCTATGCTTACTTAAAGTAAATGACTTAGTTCCAGGGCTTTGATTGTCTTTAAGCAGAAGCCAGATAAAAAGCCGTATTTTTGTTCTTGCTCAGCTAGTAGTGATGCCACAGAGACTGCTGCCCAAATCTCTTCTTAGCCCCAAGTTTGGTCACTGGCCAACCACAGGCATCCTGCCTGTCCTGAGGGGGAATGGCATCCTGCCGCTGAATCAGTTACCCTGGGAGGACACCCTGCATTAACTGAGCCTACTTTCCTGGACCTTTTGTTTGAGGAAGAAGATGGAGTACAAAACTTCCCAAGAGCTTTTGTCAGTGTAACAGCTTTGTTCCTGGTTCACTGCAGATTTGCTGCCTGGTAGATGGGCCCAGAGATATGGAAGCATGTCACCCTGGGGATATACAGGCACCAACACCATGCATGAAACTTTACTGTCATGAGAGCACAATCAAAGCCTCTGCTGGGAACTTCACAGGGTGAAGTTTTGGGAGCCTGTACCATAAGTGGGTGCACAATCCTGACCCCTACCAGACAGCTGCTAACCACTTTGTGCTGGGACAGTCTGCCATTTGTAAAGTCATGATTAATGTTTCTGAGGCCATCCTGCCACACCTCTACCCGAGGAGAGCGTACACAGATGTCAACAAGATCCTTTACACTTTGTTCTCTGGCAGCCCCTGAACTTAGTGGGCCCTTGATGGGACCTACATTACTGTGTGGTGGTCTAGGGCAGCCATGATTACAGAGACTGTGAGGGCTAACACTCAGCTGTCCTGCAGACCTTGGCAGACCCACCGTGCCAAGGTGGAGCAGAGGGCAAATCCCCTGCTGCTTTGGTTGACTGCAGGGATAATGGAGGAGGCCATTGCAGCAGGAGCATCCCATCCACATTACAACGAATTTGTTCCATACCGTGCCCCTGTATGCCCAGATAAAGGAATGGTCCAGATTTTGTGCAGTAGGGATTGTGTAGAATATTGTGGGCTACTACTTTGAATTCCTCCTGATGTAAAATTTGCCTGCTTCCCTATCTTGTGTGGCATTATGATATGACTTCCACAGGATCAGCACTGTTAGAAGAGATACAAGGCAGCAAACAAGAATGGAGCTCCAGGCATGGGTCTCTAACTGGGCAGCAGGCTTGGTGGTGGGCTTGCACCCCAAGATCTGTTCATGGTGTCCATAGCGGATTCAAGTCTGCCATGCCACCCTTGAGGTCTGGTTGTTGTCCCAGCTCTTAAAGAAGACAGTCTTTACGTCCTTTGGAGCAATACTGGTCTGTCTCTGTTGTCGGGCAACAGTCATGAAATTAGCAAAATTGTCATAATGCCATTGACTTATTCTGCTGCTAGAAAACTTTTTGGCTCTCTTAAAACATGTTCTGATGAGCAGTGTTGTTTGCTTAGGCCCTATCAAGCACCATCCAGGATGTTCTGGGAGGCTGAAGGGGTGGGGTTGGCATCACTGTTAGACTGAGTGGCAGTCAGAAATATGGGACAACAGAAATGACAGAGGCTCAGCATTGGAGGGAAGGCAACAGCAGGTGTGACAGGTAAAATGGTGACACGATATCAAGGCAGGCAAAAAGATGGATAAATAAGAAAGTGGAGCCACTGATGGCTGACAGTTCCTGGCAAATGTGAAGGACACCGTTTGTCTCTTAATGCTTCAGGATTTAGCCTGATCTCTAAATGGCTTAAGGGCAGCCTGCTGGTGCTTGCATGCTTGGTACCAGTTGGAAGACTTCACAGTGCAAGGCCACTCAGTGGCTAGGGTTTGCAAGTCCTCCTTTGGGGTTGGCATAAGTACAAACACAGAGCAGGGCTTCATTCTAAAATAGTCTGGTTAATACACACCACAACTGCTCTCTGGTCTGAACTAAATGTGTAGTCACTGCAGACAACCCAACATTACCTCTCAGAACCACACTACCTCTCTAAGCCAGACCCCTAAATGACACACACTTAGTTCTGTTTTGAAACATGGCCAAGATGTTAACTGGGTTATTCAAAGCTTTAGTTTTGTCAGAACACGATTTTAAAAAGATATAGTCATAGAATCATAGAGTCATAGAATCATTAAGGTTGGAAAAGACCTCTAAGATCATCGAGTCCAACCGTCAACCCAACACCACCATGCCCACTAAACCATGTCCCTAAGCACCTCATCTAC
>NW_008794774.1:4606428-4614826 GCF_000699145.1 Aptenodytes forsteri | reverse complement strand
AGTTGTAGAGAGCGATGAGGTCTCCCCTGAGCCTCCTTTTCTCCAGGCTAAACAGTCCCAGTTCCCTCAGCCGCTCCTCATAAGACTTGTTCTCCAGACCCCTCACCAGCCTCATTGCCCTTCTCTGGACACGCTCCAGCACCTCAACGTCCTTCTTGTAGTGAGGGGCCCAAAACTGAACACAGATTTCAAGGTGCGGCCTCACCAGTGTCGAGTACAGGGGCACGTAGTCTGCTCTACTACCAAATGGGTGAAACTGTATCTTTCAATGGCTTGGATTTTAGTGTGGGCAGATAATTATTTTAAAGAAAGGAATGTATCAATGATTGTGTCAATGGTTTAAAACACAGTTTGTGAGTATGAGGTGCACATTTCCTGTATACACATCTTTCAGTTGTCCAGCTGATTTAATTCTTCTGTTAGAAAAATCAGACTAGGACTTTGGTTCCTCTCCAAGTAATCCAGAATTTTAAGACTTTGTCTTCATGTAATTATTCTTTCATGCCACTAAGTAGTGGTTTTCCTGTGAAACATTAGTTATATGCTTTATACTAGAATCAGTGCCCCTTGTTGATAAGTCGATGGGAGATGTCTGTCACTCTGTGGAATGCTAATTACCCTGTCCTCTTTCCTTGAGCCTAGATACCTGGGGAGTCTAGCAAGTGTGGCTAATGAACAACACATGCAGTGGCTGTGGGACTTCAGTAGGAGGAAGCCCTTTTGGATAGGCAAGTACATCAGCTGCCTGTCCCCTCTGAGGATTACAGTTCCTGTGCACCTTGGAAAGCAGAAACTGCTTGCAGCAGTTCCAGCCCCGTTTTCAAATGTGGCATTGTCCTCAACTTTCTGCTGCTTTTATTATTTCAGAGCAAGGCTTTAAACTGAAAGCCGTAATTTACCTCGCTAATTTTATGTCTTTATCAAAAAGAAGAGTTCATTGTGTTGCCTACTGCTGGGTTATTTTTGCCTTGAAACCTTCCCCGTTTTAATACTAGCTGGGAAAATAAGTTCTGGTGGAGCTCCTACTCTTTTGTTTATCTCACCTTTCTTTTGACTGTTACTTCATTTATCTTTAATTTACCTTTTTTTAAACTTTACTTTAAATAATTAGTTATGTTACTGCTAATTTAATGGTATCATCTTGTATCAGAAATCTTGTGAATTAATTAGATGCTCAGCTAAAGAAGATTTCATCACGTCATTTTAGGTTTAACTGTCTATTTCTTATTATGCACCTTTCATTTCATGAGAAATGGAAAGAACTCAGACAGACCTTCTCTGTACCTCCTGATCCCTTTCTGTGAACGACTGCCTTAGCTCATGGACTAGTGCTATTGCTTTCTTCTAACCCGTCTTGTTTCTGCTACACTGTCCACATTTTAAGTTCTTTTTTTCCAATTGTGAACTGCAATTTTCAGCTCTTGGTAATTTTCTGAGATGGATTTACTAGCTATACTAAATTAACTTTAAAAACTACAGTTAGTTTGGGATCATGTTTAATGGTATCATGATATTGTTAACCTGAGAGAAATAAACTCCTCTGATAAGAATAAAGAGTACAAGACCATTGTGTCAATTTTCTGATCGTGGTCTCTTCCAGTGAAGAAGACAGGTCATGTCTAAAATGTGCCACCCTCTTAGTAACTCAGAGGCTAAGTGAAAAGACATGTTTTAGTTTGTATTAATTAACACAGTCTAATTTTACAACTGTTAATTTCAACATATAAACAAGGTCTGCAAAGATCTGCAGGGTAATTATTTTCAGAGGGAATCTGAAGGCATCTGAGGCTGCCCAGATTCGAATACAACATTCTGCTTGGCATCTAAGTATCAAAAGAGAAACCTAGGAGGTGATAGACATGCAATAGATGGAAAGAGAGAAAACATTTTAGATAGGCAATAATGAGGAAAAGTATATTTTCCCTTATTCAGATGGCACTAATTGCCTTATGAAATATTAAATTGTATTTTACTTGTATTCTTCCAGATGGGTTTTTTCTCTCAGCACAATGTTGTATGCATTTTTTAACAAAGGGACAGAACAACATGCTTCTGTTGGCATCAGGCTCCAGACATGACAAACATCACTGATTTGGTCTTACCGATTTCACACAGGCTTGAATGACCAAGTCAATCCTGGACATTGGGAGTGGAATGGAGGAGAACCTGTAACCTACATAAACTGGAGAAGAGGCTCCTACCACTTTCCAAAGAGAGGAAGAAATTGTGTATTGGTGCAGAAGCGAGGAAAATGGCAAGCAACTGACTGCAGGAAGGTCAAACGGAACAGCTATATATGTTCAAGAAAGCTGTAAAGAATGGAGGATCCCAGTGAAAGCATGTGGACATTCATGTTGTTTCAGTTTTATTTATCTGCAGACATCTGAGGGTATGCAGTTAGAAAACTGTCCTAATTATCAGCAAGGTTTATTTTATATGCTGCCAGAGGTGCAGATGCAGATGCATTGGACTCTAACCAAGGAATAGGGGTCAGTTGCAAAGATTAAGTCCAGGTTAAGGTTGTGAACTCTCCCCAAAGACATTTTACAGTATTACACAGACTAAATGCAGACTTTTAATGTACTTTTACACCAAAGAGCTAGGCCTGAAGGCTTTAATCACATTTCTGTGTAAAAATACCTATTTAAAAAAAAAAAAAGTAGCACATCAGTTGATTTGCTTCACTCTTAAGGAGGTGTTGTGAATTGGCAGTTGCTTTAATTCGTTTGCAATAAAAACTGCAGTTTCACCTTGCAGTCACAAAAAGACGACGACTGTTGCGGGTGGAAATGAGGGCAGACTCTGCTGGCTAAAAACAGGTCCTCTTGGGTGATGAGGGGAGGGACATTATGTGAGGAGACTGGGGCTTCTTTGGTGGATGCCCTAGTACAGTGTCTTACGAAAATACCAACAACAGGATTTAGTGGCAGAGTACCAACAGGAGCAAAGCCTTGTATTTCTTTTTCTACCTCCCAAGGCCAGCTTCAGATCCTAGTAGATCTGCTCACACAGAGCTGCATATTGTTTCACATTCCTAACCAAAATTGTTCAGTGTTTTTTGGAGTTGCAGGACGGTGCTGTAATTTTTAGTGTAATTAAATAATGGGACCTCTGTAAATCAAATGCTGTATCAAAGGATGATTTACACAAAAAAATTAATACTGAAGCTTAATCCTAGAATATTATCTTGGGATATTCAGTGATACATGAACATCAATAGGATTTATATGTGTGTATAAACCAATGTAATCGTGAGACATATTTTGTACTAAAGCAGCTATGGCTTTTGAAAAGTATTAATCTAAGTCCTTAAAAGGGATTTGAGGTTTTTTAAAATAATAATGAAAAATCCAGATTTAGTTCTGAGAAAGGCTTAAAAATCAGCATTTAATAGGAAAAAACAGCTGCCCATAACTTAGTTTTAACTTATTTTAAATATATGCAGTTGCAGTGTTACCATTTCATAACATGATAGTAAATTTATATTTGACCTGGCAAAAATCTTGCTTTAGGACCTTCTTACTGCCAGCCTTAAAATTAAAAAAAGAAACAAGTCATAAGCTTCCTAAAAAAAAATTAAAGCTCCTCTCATACCCTCCCTCTGCCCATGATGAGTGTGTGACAGTTGGTGTGGCACTGAGTAGGGTGAATTTGCCCTGTACCTTTCGAACTCTCATCCCTCCCATCTGCCTGCCTGCTGCCAGCGGTCGATTCTCCCCTCGTCCCCTGTCAGCTTGTCTGTTCGGCCAGCCCCTGGATCAATTGCATCTGTACACTATTTGCACCAGAGGTGCAAAACCTCCTTCTGGGGTTCCTCACAGCAATTTCTCAGTCCTGTGAGGGACCGATGCAGCAGAATCACCTCTCCCCTCTGGGCTGAGGGATGCTGTTCCAGGGATTATTGCTCCTTGCCTCCTTGCCTTTGGCATGCGTGGGTTATTTATCCTTCCTCCTTGCCTGGGACACATTAAATGAATATGCATGTGAGTAGCTGGACAGTCTTTATATAAAGGAGAGAACCTTTCTGAAAGGACTGTTGCAGATAAGCATGAGTGCATTGCAGAATTGGAGGAAAAATACTGTGGACAGAACCTCATCACCCTTATTGTTGGTATCAACAGATACAGACAAAAATATCTCCAGGATTTTTTTTTTGTCATGGTAATCTTTTTGCCAAGCTTCTAGACACTTTTGCTAGACACTAACACTTTTTCTTAAGGACTTTTCTAGATCAACATAGGTAGGCTAGTTGTTTCAAGAATTCCCCAAACCAAGCACCTCTGAGTACCCATTTAGACCTGTTTTTATCTCCGATAGTTTTCACTGCAAAAAAAATTAGGATCTAAAAAAGCACTCTTGGGATCTTTTGCTGTTGTGTTCTGGAATTCCAGGGAAAATTAACTAAGAGAGCTTGGTTAGACATGAAACTTTTATTTCTTTAGGGCCTTCTTTTTATAAAAACTACTGAGTTTATTGGTGCTATCTTGATAAAACCTGTCGAGATTATTTAAATACCTCTCCTAATTATTTAATAAATGAATGGCATCAACAGAGAGGGAATTTTGACCAAGGTGCTTGTTACTTGATCAGTAACTAATAAAAGACTCATGCCTAGTCTGAGACAACAGTGATCTCAGAGGTTTGTTTTTGTGAGAAGAGGGGAGAATTTCCCTTTTCTGTATTTCATTTGAACTACTTTAAAGTGATTGAAGAGTATGAAGATTTCAGTACACAACAGACTGTTAGTTGTGCAAACTGTATTTGTTTACTGGTTTCATTAGATCTAATACAATACACTAATGAAGCTAAAATTCTTATATTGCAGTGCAAGGATATTTCTGCCCTGAAAGGCTGCTGAATTGTTTTTCAATACAGTAGGCTGTTCCAAACATTTATTTATAAATTTTAATTTGTCTGTCCTTAAAAATGAAGTATTTTTTCACAGATTTTTACAGCTTTTATTAGAATACTGGAGTTCAAAGAATACGACATACTCAAACAAGGGAAAGCACAAATAAATCACTTTTTCTGTTGCCATAGGAAGTTGTTGTCTTTAAGAGGTTTAGTAAAGAAAGGGTCTAAAATCCTGAGAAGACATTCTGAATTTTTCCAGTCTTCAATACTTTTGAATTAGACTCTGAGTAAACTCAGGGGAAAATCAGTATTCAGAGGGTCAGCATCAGCAGGGGAATTTCAAGAGGCTGAAAGTAAGAACAAGGAGCATGTAAATTCTGGTGTTCACCTATGGATGCCACACTTTCTGGATAAACAGAGGATTTATTTCACCAGAACTATCCATATGCCTTTTAAGAGCAACAGAACCAAGAAACAGCAGCTCAGTCAAAATAACCCAGCAGTTATCCTAGTTTTCTATAAAGGGATGGGCAATGTGAGCTCTTTGTGTGTCTGTCGCTTTTAACCACCTTCTCTCTCTGTCAAGTATCTTTTAAATCTGTTGACTAATTTCAAACAAATTTGACAAAGAAGTAGTTGACTCAAAGACAATGGTTATGAAAAACGATTGTGGTTATTGGTTATGAAAAAAATTGATAGGCAGCTGGCCACAGGAGCACTTCTTCCAAACTAAAATATTCTAAAACATTTGTGTTGTTATTAACTTCACGGAGAACAAGTTTTTAATCTGAAAAAAATCAGGAAAGTTTTCCAGTTCTCTTTTGTACACACTGAAACTTACTGAAGTCTTTATTCACTCATTCTAAAATTGTAATAATAGCTTTGAGGGAATTATATATATAATTCAGTGAATACTGTGATTCTACATTATTTACATCACAAGACTGGTGCTATTGTAATTCTTGTATCCAGAACACTATATATATTGTTATGTTTAACTTTGTAATGTGTGTTAATACAAAACTGAAACATATTTTGGTGAATACGTATTTCTTCAGTTTCATAATCTCACAAAAGCTTTTTTCCTAGACATAAAAAACAGTGTTGGGCATAGTAGAAATGTACTTACAGTTAAGCATAATATACCTACTGTTTACTCTATGCATTTTCTGAATTCTGTTTCTTCTTCTCCATGAGTATATTCCTGAATTAATTCTATAACAACATTTGTATTGTGAGCAAACCATTTTTAAAAGAGAAAATGCTGTTAATTTTGAGAAGTAAATTTAAGAAAAGTTACAGATCTGCAAACAGATATACAAGAGGAAGAATGAATTCAAGAAAGACTGTCAGCCCATAAAAAAAATTTTAATATGATTCTTGACTTAAAGGAGAATGTGAAAAAAAGTCATTGTCCCTCAGTAACCTCGGTCATCTTCATGGAAGAGATGCAAATGTCAGTTCTCCTCTCTTATTACCCTTTAAGAAGCTATGCTGCTTGTAATATGGAGAACTCTGCTACTCTAATTCCATTGCTTAACTACTGTCCTCTACATCAGTACACAAGCAGTATAAGGTTAGAAGACAAGAACACAATAGGGTTTGTTTATTTTTATAGTGTTGAGATAATGTATTTTTTTCGGTCAGAAGTAGTCGTAATGAATAGGAATCTGGTATCTGAAGTACTGGATATAAGCACAGTAAGCAAAAGAATATAATTTTATTCATACAGATGAAATTTTCAGATAAATCTAAATATATTTTTACTTTAATAAAAGAAACCTTATCTGCATCTTCTTCCTTGGATTACGCTACAAAAATTTTCTTGGTGTCAAACTCCTCAGTGAATCACCACTGCTCTCTCAAATTATTCACGGCAATCTAAGAAAGATGTGTCTTCCTGAAGACTGAAATGCCTCTTTGCCCAGACTCTTTCTCCCCTGGCTCACTGTCCCACAGCTTAACAAGCTGAAGCAATCAAGTACATAACCAACATAACTCCCCAGGCTGGGTTTGGAATTGGGTACGCTCTCAATTAGGCAGTACATGTGTGCCAGTACCATTCAGGAGATGCTTCAGGAGGTGGACACCTGTCCAAAATCTACTAGTCTGAGAATTGTAATAGAAAGAAAGCCATCCAGTACATCATGTGTACATACGTGCCGCCATGAGAACATGGGCCAATACACATGAAAGGACACTTATCCTAGCCCCACTGGTCACACATGCGAACATTTTCAAGAGTGAGCATCTACATTTTGGCAGCAGTTTGAAACTTAAGACTCCAGTTCTGTTGCTACAGCACAAAGAAAAGAATCAGAGAAATGTGAACAGGAAGGTATAAAATGAGTGAAGAAAGAAACAATGCAACAAAGGACATGAAACTGAATAGCAAAAGGGGGAATTCATGATGTACAGTATCTACTGTTGAAGGTACAAAACTATACATTTATTGTCCGTTCTTTCATATCATACCTTGTAAAAAGCCTTTTGGTTTCATAACTACTACTTTCCCATGAGGCCTGTATGTGATCTGTTTCCCCAAAACTCAGTAAAACAAAGACCACAGATGGCTTGCTTTGATAAGTACAATAATTGGAGAATAAACTGCATAGTGCTAATTCATTAGTTCTGAGGTCTTCATATGGGTTCTGTAAAAGATATATCTGGCTACGAGTTTGTCTACATAGGATGTGTTTCGAAAAGGATAGGATATTGAATTGGGTTATAATACATAAAATCAATTTTTAATGATTTAATCATCAATCATGCTATGATGAGGCTATTTAGCTCAACAGAAGGCAAGTAATTCAAGCACTGCCTAAGAATTATTTTTAGGCATCAACTGGCAGTGTAACTAATTACTCAGTTTATGTCCATAATGACTGTATAAACTACGGCTCTGAAACAAATGAATAATACCACTTTGCATTTGCATAGCACTTGTCATCTATAGACCTGACAGTTTTAAAAGGATGGGCAAACATTCACAGTGACTATTTCTAGTGAAAACAGAATGTCCCAAATACATTGCTGCTATGAAGGCAAATCAAAGCCTGCTTGAAAGACACCACTGCATTTAGCCACAAGATTTAACAACCAAAATACGGTGAAAACATGTGCAACGCTTATATGAAAGGGTAATCAGGCAGGAAAACAAGTTTTTATAAAAGATACAGCATTGCTTTTTGTAGAAATCTGAGATTAGCTGTATTTGGAAGATAATGATAATGTGCCCAGTCCAATCTCTGTTGTCAATTATTAGTCTATGCAGTTGATGTCACCACAAAGAGACTTAGAAATACTATTTTTAACTTCAGAATGATTCTCCAAATTTGCTATCTGAGCTGGGATGCCTTCCCGTAATGCAGGCAGGCTCCTGGCTGAGCTGAGAGGCTGAGGATAGATCTACTACCTGTGCACCGCTATCCAGGCAGCTGACTCCAAAACAGATTTAGACCACGTGTAAATATAGAATCATAGAATCACAGAATCATTGAGGTTGGAAAAGACCTCTAAGATCATCGAGTCCAACCGTCAACCC
>NW_008794774.1:4589148-4603298 GCF_000699145.1 Aptenodytes forsteri | reverse complement strand
CCGTACCAGACCAGGGAGCTTCCTAGTGATGTCTCTGACCCGGGCCCCAGGGAGGCAGCAGACTTCCCTGTGGGATGGGTCCGGTCGGCATATTGGGCCCTCTGTTCCCCTCAGAAGGGAATCGCCTATGACAATTACCCTCCTTTTTTTCTTAGCAGAACAAACTGTGCCCAGATGTACCAGGTCCCATTTCTTACCAACTTTGTCTCTTGGAAAGCAGCCACAGCTTACTATCATAGGCATGAAGGAACAGTATTAGATTGGCCTGACAGAACCAGAGCTGGCATGCTGCTTTTGGCTCTCATCAGATCTTAGGTAAAACCCTCCAAGAAAACCCAGGAACTAGAGCTAGCTTGACCTAGAGGAGAAGAGAGTTCTGTTTTCTGCCTTTGGGTCACAGAGTGACTTGCGGAGTGACTTGCTGACACTGCTTTGCTTCAGCCTTCTTTCCTACCCTTCTGTAAATAATATTTTGTGCTTTTACATCTGAAGCCCTCTAAGGCAGGCCTTTTTTCTTGCTGTATGTTATGGGACGGAATGGTATGTACCATGACTGGATCCTGATCTTGAGCAGTTTTTTTTCAGTGCCATTGCACTGCAACTATACCACTAACAGCTTAACATCTACACATATATGCCAATACTGAGGTTATTATACATTCCTTGTTAAATATTTGCACTGCGCCAATAACCCATACCAGTTTAGTTCAGATAGAAGTGTCTGTGCAACCCAATCATTCCCGTACTACCATTTACTTAATTTTTATCTGCACATTGACAGAGACATCCTTAAATCATTTGCACCATATTTGCTGCTTGCAATGTGATTTATTCTTCGTGAAGAGCTGCAGAAAGAACCCTCTGTAAACAGCAGTAATAAAATTATTTTGCTCATATTCTTGCTACAAAGAGAACCCTCCAGCAGAAACTAAGATGCTATCTGGGCACCAAACCATGCTTCAGCCACATCAGATAAGAAGGGCAGAATACACCTTCACACACACACAGATGTTTCTTTCTTTCAGGGCAGATAGGGGTAAAATTTAACTGAGACTCAAAGCCTTTCCTCTTTTACCTTGAAGGTGGTGGGATTTTTTAAGCAGGCTTTGAAGGGAGGTAAATTGGGTCTTTCAGGCACTTAGTTTTCAATTCTGTAAACATACACGTGAGTAATTTAATGCAATTTTGCTTATATGGATACAGTTAAATACAGACATTACGGGATCAAGACCACAGCTGGAACTTTTAAATAGAAAGAGCTGGTGTACCATTGGTCTAGACTTAGAGCAAAGGCACTTCCTGGCAAAGGTAGTGAAAAATAACTGAAACAGATAAAAGCAAACAGAAAGAACACTTCTGTTGTGTTGCTATAATCCAGAAGGAATCATCTTTAAATTGTTTAAGTTAGCATTATATTTTTAAATTCTGAAGCAAAGAGCTGCAAAAATATACATTGCTTCAAACAGTCAAATCTTGTGTTTGAAAAACATTGCCTAATGTGTCAGACTCTTCTGTGTCAATATAATACAATATAATACATAGGTCTGAGTATCAGCCCAGTCTTGTAACTCTCTGAGCAACTAAAATAAAGAGGAAAAAAAAAAGGAAAACTCAAAATGTAATGTCCTTATCTTTGCTGAACAATTTTGAATGACTAGTACCAACATGCACCCGATATAAGGAATTGTAGTTCCAAAGGTCAGCTGCTTCAGTTCAACTTGCTGGCCAATAAAGATAGGATGTGAGGATTCAAATTGCACTTCTAGGCTACTTAATTAACTATCTACCATCAGATTAATCCTCTTGACTCATTGTTGCTCCAGCCTAACGCTGCACATGCTTGTGTAAATACGATGCAAGGACTTTTTGCAGGCACACCTCAGAGCCGATCTTGTTGCAGATGCCGGTATTTTCTATGATTTCACTCCTGATGATTGTGGGAGAATCTGCCCTCCCAGGGCACCCTTGAGAATTCAGAAAGGCACCAAACCAGTGGCAGAATTAAATTGCTCTTGGCTGAAATTACAGAGCAATAAAGCTTGTGCTTGAGGGCTGTGCTTCCCTTAATGAGATCATCCCACTGAGGTCAAGGCACAAATACACTCTAATGTTGGTGTGTGAACCCCATTCTTGCTGGAGCTCCATGCACTTCTGTCTCAGGATGGACCTCAAGATTAGAATAAATTTTAACTCAAGCGAATTATGCAGTAAGGAAAAGCTCTAGATCTCCACTAACTTTGTGCTAAAGCTGTAAGTCAGTGCCCCACAAGGATGTTGCTAGTCAATTAGTTTACTTCGATTATCAGGCAATAAACTAATTCCCTGGGAATGAAAGTCAAGTAACTCCATACATCTAGTACAGACCACCTGAGTTTTCAAGACTAATGAACAGATTAGCTACAAACTTAAGAGTCTATTGATAGACTCTTCCTGGTAGAAACACGAGTGTGTAGAGATTAGAGTACCTAATGGTAAATTATCAAATGGCAAATACCTTTTAGTACTTTCAGCATCAATGTTTGTGACATTTATTGAAAATATCTTTTCCTTCTCCCAAAACTTTCCTCTGTATGATGTTCTATCAGATTTTTTTTCTTACATGTTGCATAGCATGATGATTTTGCAAAAGATGCCTCCAGTTTAGGAGTCTTCAGGTATTTCTGTTGAGGCATTGATGTCTAGAATCATAAAATATGTCAGTTCTAACATGTTTTGCTTAAATCCTCTTTTTGTTTACCAACTTTATAGGATGCTCTAGTGGCTTTGGTGCCTGAACAGGATGTAGCAGTGTTAGTTAATCTTTGAGAATCTGGGGCGCAGAGTTTCTTCACCCTGGGACTTTTTATTCTGGGCTAGTGATATGCCTGCACTCCAGCAGCTGCAAACCTGCTGTGAAGGAGGTGAAGCGAGGGCTAGTGCTCTCTGCCAGATTCCTCTGGGTGTGTGAGCATCAGTCTGCCAGTTTCCAGTGGTGCTGCTGCAGGCCTTGGGTCATATCCCAAATCTGAAAGACAAAAATTAGACTCAACTTTCAAAAACATGGGCTGATTTGATGTCTCCAGATCCAGCTTCATGTTTTAGCAAACTTTAATTAGCTTGCCTTTTCCTGTTGTGATGAAATAACACTCCCTGTTTTGACAGTCTCTGGCTTTGTGGAATGGAAAGTCAAAATAAACAAGGAAGACCACACTGAACATGCTAATACACAACCTCAAATGTTTCCTTAATTCCTAGGCCTTAAGCTAGACAGCTTATCCAAACATTTCCTCCTGTTGACTCCTTCTGTCCCCCACGACATCCTGGGTTAATAGATTTTAGATAGGAACTTCTAATACACATAATCCAGATTGAAAGCAGAGTTTCATTAGCACAAACTCCCCTATCATAATTGTAATCTACAGTAAATGAATGCAATTAGCCACACCAGGGTCTCCCCTGAGCCCTCCCCTCCTCTGCACACAGACAGCAGCCATAAGCTGACACCAGGCTCTTGTATAAAGCTAGCACACTACGTTCACTGCAATAGCAGCAGGTCTACAGGGTTGCACTTTACAGGATCATGTCACTGCTGCTTCTTCAGCTGTTAGTGCTCTCATGTTTTGGAGCCACAGAGCCACAGGGAGATTCACCGCAACGGAAAAGCAGAAGGCCATTTCAGCACCTTTTCTATCTGGACAAAAATCTGCCTGACAGTCAGAGTTTCCGTGCACTGGTGGGGGAAAACCCAGTAGGTGTTGAGGAAACCCTGGGAGAACCAAGCTTTTTTGTAGCAATTCCACAGATGGCACCTGAAAGTGAGAAGCAAGAGGAGAAAAAAATGTCCAGATTCATCCTTCCCAATGCAGAACTCCATGCAGACCAAGATCTGAGAACCTGGGCAGCACCCAGAGAGATCTCTCCTGTGGAAAACTTCTCTCCATCCCACTCTTCCAGCAAGAGGGAGGCTGAACCTCCCTATAGAAAAGATGCCAAGAAATTTTGGGACCACTTCATGTTAAAGAAAAATTCAGCATCTGAAGAGGTTGTCCTGCCAATCAAGACCAATGAAATGCACCAAGAAAACTGCAGAACCCTGCCTTTTTCCCAGGTAAGAACAGGTGTCCAAGACCAATAAACATGTCCTTTCCGCTGCCTCATGTAATCAGCACCTAAAGACACATGGGTTAGTTCATTTACTAAGTCACAGGGCCACTTCAGAACGCTCACACACGGTAAGCTGCTGAAAAACACCGCTGAAAAAGGCTGAAAAAGCTTTAGTCTGATGAGGCAAACTGCTAAATTGCAGCACTGGAAAGCCACACATTCAATTTTCAGAGAGTTATTTATTCTTTTTATGCAAAGATGTTCTGACCTAGCCTGAGCAGGCAGGGCAGTGGTGAGTAATTACCTATTCAATGAATATACATCTAAACAGTTTGTATACATGAATTACCTAGATATATATATGTATATACATATACACATATGCATATATACCAAAAGAGTCCCGGGGCAAGTATTTACAGGAGAAGCTTGTTGTTTTCTTACAGCTAAGCAAGGATTCCTTTCTGCTATATTAATCGGAAGACTGATGCATATATCTAATTCTGTGCTAAGAGTGCTGGAGAACTGGTAAATTGTCCCATGCACAGATGAAGCCATTCTGTCATATTGTAACATCAAGACAAGCAAATAGTATAGCTAAAAGTGCTATATTCCTCATAAGGCAACATCTATTCTCAGTGTTTCTATAATCAGTCCATCAAGGACCACGTTTTTTCACATCCCTCACTAAATTTATTTCACTGGCAGACATATGTAACTATAAATGTGGTCTAGAAACTTGTACCATTTTACTTTTTGTGCCGTGTAATATGGCAAGCTTTCTCCAGGATGGCTGCAGTTATGCCAATATAAAAGTGCTAACTTCAGTCTAGCTTTTTATGGCTTGGGAGTTGACATAGGCTCTCCTGATACAAGAAACTGTTGTTCTTGCAAACCAAGAGATTACAGAACTTCCATTGCACTTACAAGATTTTCATTAAAAAAAAAACTGCTAAAGAACATTATGCCTCTTCTACATGGAGACAAAGCTTCAGGATTACAATTGATTCCAGCTTGTGGTTTATATACAAGAACGTTGCGCCAAAATGATGTTTTAAGTCCTGCTAAGTGGGTAAGACTGCTTAACCATGTCAGAAATGTAGAACTCAAAGAGCAACTAAAAGGTAAATATGAAAAAAACACCTATTGGATTTTCCCCTCTCAGCTCATAAAGGCTCTGATTGAAGCAGATTTTGCCTTTGTTGTTCAATCTAAGAATTGCCCATAGGAGCGCTAAAGTTTGCTTTTAAAAGCTCTTACGTTTTACCACTTGCTTGACATAAAAAATAAACATATTTAAAGTAAATGTTCTGAGAAGAAAAAATAAAGTATCTGGGGGCTTTTTTTTCCTTCATGCCTTCTAGCAAAGTCCATGGTCCATTCATGTGCCAGGAACTTCAAACTGCTTTCTGTTTCAGGGTGTTACTCATGAGAGCTGTGAGAAGGTGACGGTACAGAATAATCTGTGTTTTGGAAAATGTAGTTCCTTTCATGTTCCTGGTCCAGAAGATCGTCTTTATACCTTTTGTTCCCATTGCTTGCCCAGCAAGTTCTCCATGAAGCGCCTGGATCTCAACTGCACCAGTTCTGTCCCAGTGGTCAAAGAAGTCATGATTGTAGAAGAGTGTAAATGTGAGACTCAGAAGATTAAAGACCCTGCGATTGTGTCTCTATGGTCAGACTTGCATGCAAATGTACATGAGCACAATTAACCTGTGCAAAGTACTTCTTAATTCCTTGATCATAAGAATTTGCCAATGAAAAAACCAAAGAACTAAAGCTTTCATCACACTGGCAAACAAAAATATTAAAGATGTAGACTTTCTACTTGGACTGCTTCTCTGCTTCAACAATAACTTTACCTAAAGTGTAACAGATGTTTCCTTGCAGCTGTTAAAGAAATGGAGACGAGATTACTGGGCTTATGTGTAGAGTTCTTACTTTAACAAGGGAAAACTTTAAAAAATTTTCCACCCTTCCTATCACTGTTTATAGGATGCTAGTAAACAACAGCTGAAGAACTAGCATGATTTATCTGTGCAAAGCCCTGATGTATTGGCTGGTTTACATTGCCTTTGCTTGCAGGGACTGCCAGTATAGCTCTATTGGCAACACAGATGAGGCTTTAGTCTCTTCCTTGCAAAAACAGGTCTACTTTTACATCAAGACAGTGGCTGGAGAGTGTAAAATATAAATGGTCGTAAGGCATATAGAGAGCTGTGACTAGTTAAGGTCATTCTGATTGCTCCCAGCTGGAGTTCAGTTCCCCGTGAAAACTAATATACCTCACAATTTACACACTTAGATAGTGGTTGTGAAGGATATTTTGCCACAGAAACCACTTACTCTTCTCCTACATGCCTGCATTTGCTCTGCTTGGTTTTTTAATTGGAAATGTTACATAGTAGAAGAAGAAAAAAAAATATAAAAAATGGTATACTCCCACAGAAAACATCATAAATGAATGGATTGTTATTGTTATTATTTAAATTTACTGTGGAAAGACAATGCATGTTTTCCAGTCTGATGAATTTTAACGTTGTCAGTGACACCAAGATAAAGTTTAAGTAATGTTCTCAACACCCAAACTGAAGCAGAAAAGGCATTGGTGTGATAGAAAATCTGCAGAAGGATTTTATCGGCATGGCAATACCTGTATAGCTTTATAGGAACAGCCGAGAAAACTCTCTGTTAGGAAAGGCCTGAGTCTAGTGCCAGCCAACACAGCACCAGTGGCTGTTAGCCGAACTGCTGGCTTCTCTGCTCTCTCCAGCTGCTTCTCCCTGGATTTGTCTTGCAGGCCTGGCACACCAGACAGTGATCAGCTTCCAGCAACTCGACTTCAGCCTACGTCTAACCCAGCTCCTTCAGTCCTCTAGGAATCGGCTCCATGGCTATTACCAAACTCTCAGACCTGGGCCCCTGTTGTTAAACTATCCACAGCTCTTTTTTGGGGTATTGGAAATCAGTATTGATATAGCTGGTCAATTCAAGGGTTGTGTAAATGATTCCCTGTATTTGAACTGCACTGTGATCAGAAGTGTCTTAATATCCTGTCAAAAAATATGTTCAGCGTGGCTTTGGAGTGCAAGGCCCATGTTTAATATTTACCGAAAATTGCATCTGAATGATAATTCTGTTACTGGACCTGAACTGCTGCAATAGCTGTTTGCTTCTGCAGGTCACCTGCAGTGAGCAAACTGAAGATTAGTATATATTTTTCTTTCATTAGATATAAACCTGTTTTTAAGTAATAAAAGTTGTATACTAAAACTAAAGAAAGCCTTCTCTCTATCCTTTTACACTAAGGACTGATGTGCAAACTGTGTAAGGCTGTTTGTATGTTTTGGCATGATATATGATGTCATTCCAAGTAACAAGCTGTCAAGGTCTTATCATCCCTGTATTGAATGCAATAAAGGAAATACTTATTTTAACTTAATATTTATTCTAGCTTTATAATGCTGATCGATATTCTCAGGATGCTAGTGCAATGAACTAGCACCCAGATTCAGAAATTTACCTTCATGTGTTAGGCTGCACTGAGCATGAATGGGCTCAGGTTACGACCAAGGAAAGAAAAGCTTTTCTAATAGGCAAAGTACCACCAGCTAGCAACCGTATAGTTTCAGAGAACAAAGTAATTCTTTACAGCTCATGCTTTTTTCAGTACCAATTCCTCCTCACCGGGCATGTCCGATTGCACAGTCAGCCCTAATGACTGGTGCTTTGTTAAAGCATGCTGTATGCAAGTGGAAAAGCTAAGAAACAACTCCCTGCCTTACCAGAAGGTTCAAACCTTGGCACCTTATCAAACCTTTGTGAGTTATTGTGTGTGATTATTAGTGTTCATTTCTAATCAAAGCCGAAGGAATAAAAACACACAAAGCATCAAAGTTCCCAACTTTTTTCTCTTTATTCTCAACTTTATTTTTTAATCTGAAAAAGCTGAATCTTCTGAGGCTTCTAACCCCTGATGTTTTAAAGCTGTGTGAATATATAAGAATGTTTGTCTACATTTTCTTTTTTTCTGAAATGCAAGTATGTTTTAGGTTTGACACTTGCAGACAACCACTTGAAGGTAGGACCTACATACACTCCCAGTAAGATCACAAGTCAATTAAAAAGAAAAATCTTCCAGTAATTTTGACATGACTGACTGCTAAACTGTGACTTTTGCACATAAGGATGGCAGAACTGAAGCTGTATTGTGGACTGTAAAGTATTCAGCCTAATTTTTAAAGCTCATTCTGTGTGCTGAAGCATTATTGCAGTCAAAGAAAGCTATTCATGCAAGGAGTTCGCAGGACCAGATTCTTAGTGTGAATTTGCACAGCTTAAACGTAGGTGAAAAGAGGTAATGACAGCTGTAGTAATTGCTAATTAGATTAGTGCTGTAGGTCTGTTGGATGAATGTTTAATTAACCCAGCAATGACTGGTTGCATGTAATTAGCACAGTATTCTGCAAAATCAAGAATGTGTTAATTGGATCAGATTTCTCAGCCTTTAAAAATTCTGTGTTAGGAATAAGTTGTGCCCAGGGGCTAACAGGATTTTGTGCTCCCAGCACAACTATGATGGCCTCTACTAGTATAATGATGTGGGTCAGAAAGGTGAGGGGTGTGATCCATATCACTGTATGGATGCTTCCAGTAGTAATGCCGTTACAGCAGCAAACCTGCATGACTTCAACTAAGTTGTGTCCATTCAGAGGTTGCATGCTTTCTGTAACGAAAGCTTTTCCAGTGTAACTGTGCTTACAATGGAAGTACTGTTAATGTGATCTCTCCTGTTTCAGAGCACTCCTTGTGCAAACCTATCTTACAGAACAAGACTAAGCCATAGTTGCAGAGCTCTCTGAAAACTGAGCTCAATCCCAAGTGGAGTTTGTGTGCTTCTGCCATTTTATTTGACCTACTGCCTCTCTTCCAAATGAGTGTGCTTTACCTTGAAAATAATTGAAGTGCTGTTTATTCTAACTGCTTAAGCAAAACAAATCTTCAGTACAGGCTATTTTCTTAAATAAGGATTTTATGCAACCAGCTTTAATGCCTGTAATTACATCAAACGCTAGAGTTAAATCAAACTCTTATCGAATTCTGCGCAACCATGTATTCCAGGGAAAAGTCTCTGAAGTTGCACTCAGTACTTGATGCTGTGCTTGGTACTTCATTCACCATTTATGAAATATTCACAGCTAACCTCATGGCTGTCAGCTAACAAGCTTTAGCGTGTTTTACTGACTGGTGAAATCTCTTGCAGTACTTTCTCCTAAATGTACTAGCTCCTTGCCGCAATAGCAAGATGACGAGATTCCCTACTCAAGAGAGAAGCTCCCTGCCAGTCTGTACTGCTGCACAATCACATCATGTCCGGGAGCGTGTGCGGTGCAGGATGGTGCATGTGAAGAGGTGTGGGGTTGAGGCTACCTCAGGTCCTCCATCAGGCAGCTTGCCAGTGGAAACAGGAAACGTTGATACTGAATTATAAATATTTTGCATTTGCTGTTTTGCTAAACCTAACTCCTTGAATATCTGGTATGCAGCCACCAACTTCAGCTCCTCTGAAATGTCTCCCTGACAGCTGCGCACACTCCCTCTGCTCAGATAAGAAAGAATGGGGATGAGAAGACTCTGTAGTTGGCCCGCTGCAATATTGATAAAAATGTTGATCGTCCACACTGAGAACAAAATCATCCTGTTTAGTGCTTCATGCTCCGTGGCATGAAGCAAAATGCACTTCAACTTGAAAAACAAAGAATGGACCAAAAACTAAAATGAATACTATAATAAGAAAAGTCAGGGCCAGCCTTATGTTTCTCTAAGGCCTTTCCTGAGGCATTTTCATTTTCCTGGTTTAGGGTATTGCTATTACCAGCCATTTCGTCTGATCTTCTGCTGGTGGCTGCAGCCTGCAGTCAGGGTGTTCAAACAGAGCAGGCATGTACCTAAGCTGCCCTTCAGAACAAGGCAGTACCTCTGCTTAACCCTCTGCTGCAGCTGTTTCAAACTCAACTCGCACTGCAATAGATACGGAAGCGTTCAAGCAGTCTGTTGCCCTGCCTGGCCTTCAGGCAGCAACTCCTGGAGGGAGAAAGGCATTGCAAGAGCTAATGCTAGGACATCTGCAGCTGGACGTTATCTGCGCAGAGCTCCTCACACCACTGAAGTGCCTTGGATGAAAATTAACTCCCTAAATTAGACTACTGCCTGGTCTAGCTTAGCCCCCATGTAACATATCTGTGCTGGGGGATCAGTAGATTTCACCATGCCTACTACTGAGGCAGACAGATCAGAAAACTTATCCTGCCTTTGACTTTTCTGCTGATTAGACCAGAGAGAAAGTGGAGCCCGAGGGACATTTTCCTTTACTTTAACATCTGTTGCCTCATCCTCAGTATGTGACATTGTGACTGGCAAAACTTCTGGGCCAGGACAGGTTTTGTTTCAGCACAGCATGTCATTAACACAGACCTCCGTCTTCATGACATGGATCTTCCTGACATGAAGAATTTTGCTCCCATTCTAGAGTTAAGAAGTGTCTCCTATGTACATCAGCAAGGTTTACAAGGAAGTGAGCAACGCAACGGTGCTGCAGAAAAGAAGTGGCAGTAACGAATTGTACAATTTAGAAGGACCCAGGAAGACGAGTACTGTTGAGAAGGCTGATTTCTCAACCCAGGAGGTATCTGTGCACAGGCAGCACCCCTTCTGCACATCGATCAAGGGGCACAATTGGGCTCGAAATGAATCCTGGAAAATAGTCTCATGAAGCAAGGGGCTTGTAAGCAGTAAGAATCACGGGAGACACAGTGCATACCTCTCTCTTGCATGTGCTCTCCATAACAGAGCATCAGCTGTTACTGCACATGGCTTGATTTTAGCATGCTGATTTAATATTTGCAGAGTGCCAATAAAATTTATATGATGACAGCTGGTGGCTCCTGTGGTAATTTATAAACAGCAACAACAACACAACACAGCCATCTGAAACTCCAAGAGGAATTCTACGCTATTGTGCAATGTTCAGCACTGAAGATTGTGGGTAGTTTTCTGATTTTCCAGACTTTTAATAATTTCTGTGTAATACACCTATATTGGACTTTATGTAAAGTCCGTATTATGCAAAGTTAGTATTTCCCCTAGGTATGTTTTTTCTTTCAGAATGGAGTTCACCACAAAGACTCATTATCTACCTGGATTTGATACTCTCTCAGAAGTGTTGGGTAATTTCTATAGTCCGAGCCTTTGCACGTTCAATTGGGAAGTCCACAGATTGCCTGCTTTTCCTCCTGCGCTCTGCTTCCCCAAAAGAAATACTAACAAATGGG
Source organism: Aptenodytes forsteri (assembly GCF_000699145.1). Classification (NCBI taxonomy): domain Eukaryota; kingdom Metazoa; phylum Chordata; class Aves; order Sphenisciformes; family Spheniscidae; genus Aptenodytes; species Aptenodytes forsteri. Next base: position 4,591,884 of record NW_008794774.1, on the reverse strand, counting down.
AACTGCTGCGCTGATGACTGAGCCAGAAAAGACTACTGCCTTTGTTCCACAACCTGTTTACTCTGCACATTCATTAGTAGAAAAGAGTAAATTACAATCTATCTGACAAGACTACAGACCTAATGACTGGCCATTATCAGCGTACCACTACAGAAACGCAAATACCTGGTATCTGACTAGACGATGACATTATTGACTGATTCTTTTTCGTTCTACAAGAAACCTTCATTGATCATAGTATCTCTCTTTGTTTATCTTTCCATTTTATTTCCCAAGTCCTTCATTTCTTTTCCACTCCTTGTTTGTTTGGTTGTTTTCATCTACATTTATTCTTCAAATCAGTGAAAAGTTTTCACAGCTTATTATGTCTTTTACATTTAGGCATAAACTCATATGTGAAATTTGCCATGGAACAGAGGCAGAGGCTGTTTTTTATTACAACCACCTTTCCAGTGATTCTTTTCCCCATGTTTTTTAATAGTCCAATTAACATGTATATTATTTTCAGTGTTACCTGTTCCTAGGGACGTATGTAGGTTGTTCTTGAAGAAGCGCTATCTTCTGGTTTACCTGAAACATGCTTCATTCTCTTTCCAGACAACCTCCAGTTCCTGCTAAGAATACGTATTTTCAGGTCAGAGCAACTTTAGCTTGAAATGTTAACAATCGTCCTGTATAACAGAAGACTGTGGACACTGAAAAATAAATTAGGATGAGGTCCAGAAGTCTCGAGAAAAGCTTGAAATCCACCTAAACACTGACTTTTTGGGTACTCTCTTTTCGGAATAATCATATTATGATTAAGTTTTAGGAAGAATGTTATCAGTAATAAAGAAGAGTTTGCTGCATTGGTGGTGATCATCATGTTACTCTTCATCCATTTCATCCATCATTGTGTAGGAAAAATGCTGCAGGACAAAAGCCCATCAATTTACAGTGGGAACCATGCCACTCAGACAGATGGGGATACCTTTAGGTAGCCAAAAGATCATGTATGTGCATCAGCAATGGGTGCTCAAGGCACGATTCCCAGCTGGGAACACTGAAAATGCTGTCCGTTACAAGCTGTCTGTGGCTCTTAGCCACTGCTAATCCCTTGCGGGTCAGAATTATCCTTTAAAAACAAAGATTGGCTTCTGTGTCCATGTAAGGGCCCTCTGTGAGCAAGGGGCACAGCACAGCAGGGGACCCGAGTATCACGAAAATTTCACAACTGGCCTGTGCTGACCGAGGACAACGCAAAGTATAGAATTACAAGAGTAATTCTTTATTCATGCGCATGAGGTGTTCCATTCAAATGGGGGCACACCGAATGTGGTTTTACACATGGTTCTTATACTTTTCAAGCGTTCAGATACAACAAGATTTGACCCCTGTACTCGTGTGCCCTGTGCTCCTGTACTTGGCACTGGTGAGGCCGCACCTCGAAATCTGTGTTCAGTTTTGGGCCCCTCACTACAAGAAGGACGTCGAGGTGCTGGAGCGTGTCCAGAGAAGGGCAACGAGGCTGGTCAGAGGTCTGGAGAACAAGTCTTATGAGGAGCGGCTGAGGGAACTGGGGTTGTTTAGCCTGGAGAAAAGGAGGCTCAGGGGAGACCTTATTGCGCTCTACAACTGCCTGAAAGGAGGTTGTAGCGAGGTGGGTGTCGGTCTCTTCTCCCAAGTAACTACCGATAGGATGAGAGGAAACGGCCTCAAGTTGCACCAGGGGAGGTTTAGATTAGATGTGAGGCAAAATTTCTTTACTGAAAGAGTGGTGAAACATTGGAACAGGCTGCCCAGGGAAGTGGTTGAGTCCCCATACCTGGAAGTATTTAAAAGACGAGTAGATGAGGCGCTTAGGGACATGGTTTAGTGGGCACGGTGGGGTTGGGGCAAAGGGTGGACTCGATGATCTTAGAGGGCTTTTCCAACCTCAATGATTCTATGATTCTATGACCGCTCAGTACTTAACACACACACACTACTATTTTGAAAAACAACTATAATTCTATGGTGCCATCATCCATCCGCTTCTTTCTTTATCTAGGTGTCCCTGGAGTTGGTCTTGCTACAGTTACTTATCTATGATGCCAGATAACGGGAGGTTTTCAGAGAGGTGTTGGAGGGGCTGGCATGCTGATGTTATCTTGGTAGTCCAGTGGTACCCTTTCTTCTTTGTGGATGGCTCTAAGATTCCGAGATACAAAAGGTCCTTATCTTCAAGGTGGGGGGGCTGTCCTTCTCCTCCTTGCAGTGAGCTGGGGCCCTTCAGTTATGCTGACTTAACCATGATTATGCAGTATACAAGGTAAAATATGTATCTCTTAAGAAAGCTAATACGATTTCATACAGTTAAGATAGTTCACACAGGTTCATAATATAAAGACTAATTGGTACAGTGGTTAGGGAATGAGATTCTCCCAACAGGAGCCTGGAGACCGAGGCAGAGGCCTTGCCTGCAGCGCTTACGTTTTATCAGGAATTGCAAAGGGACACTACACGTAGAGACGGAGGAGAGAGAAGGACTCATCTTGACTAGCGTTAGTCTGCGCTCGGGAACGGGCCTGCGCCAGCGAGCTCCAGCACCGGAGAAAAATCGCCGCACGCTCAAAGGCGGATCGGGCAAACAGGTTTCCGACAGACTCCCGCCGGGCCGGCGAGACCGTCCCTCCAGTGTGGCTCCTCCCGCCCGCGCAGGGAAGGCAAGGTGCAAAAGCCCCCACGTACCCTCCGTGTCCGGTGCGAGGCAGGGCA
>NW_008794774.1:4577033-4588867 GCF_000699145.1 Aptenodytes forsteri | reverse complement strand
GAGGGGTGCCCCGTGGCCAGGCCTCTCCGGAAGTCTGGTGCCCGAGCGCTGCTCTCGAGGCAGGGGCTCGATGGTGGGGCCGCTGCCGCCCCCCCGCGGCGATGGGCTGGAGAGCGCCGGCTGCCCCTCGGGGCGCGGTTTGGCATGGGCCTGGGAGCTGACCGGTGTGGTAGGCTTTCTCTGGGGTGCGCTGGGGGCCTCCGCATCGCCAGTCTTGGACGTCAGCTTTACCTGTGTTAAACCTGCGTTGCCAGTCTGGGATGTCTGCTCTTACCTGTATTAACTTTTAACTTAAGGAATGCTGTTTTCTGTGTAGAGAGCTGGGGGAGGGAAATCCTTAGCAGACTTCATCAGTCTCTCCTTGTCTACGAAATAAATACTGTTGTCATTTTCACGAAGCTCCACGATGCTGCTTTTTCTGCTAAATGATGAGGAGGGTGTTTGCTGCTTTTGAGGTGGGAATGGAAGAGGTGCGTGGGTTTTGTTGGCTGTGCTGCCCCTCGGGGCGCGGTTTGGCATGGCCCTGGGAAGGCTGACCGGTGGTAGGCTTTCTCTGGGGTGCGCTGGGGGCCTCCGCATCGCCAGTCTTGGACGTCAGCTTTACCTGTGTTAAACCTGCGTTGCCAGTCTGGGATGTCTGCTCTTACCTGTATTAACTTTTAACTTAAGGAATGCTGTTTTCTGTGTAGAGAGCTGGGGGAGGGAAATCCTTAGCAGACTTCATCAGTCTCTCCTTGTCTACGAAATAAATACTGTTGTCATTTTCACGAAGCTCCACGATGCTGCTTTTTCTGCTAAATGATGAGGAGGGTGTTTGCTGCTTTTGAGGTGGGAATGGAAGAGGTGCGTGGGTTTTGTTGGCTGTGTGCTCCAGCAACACAGTGCAAGGAAATACAATGCCCTCTGACCTTTCCTAGTTTCACACTTTCATTTTCCAGCTCCAGTAGTTAGTAAAATGAAAGTGTAGGTCTTCGTTCCCTTCGCACCGAGGTTCCAAACAGCAATGTGCTTCAGTAACATACATTATCTGTCTACAAGTAGCTGTTTGGTCAGCAGTAAGTGAAGATACTTGTCATGGATTTGTGAACGACGAGGATATAGCGTGTATACATTAATCTCAAGCCACGTCCCAGTCCAAGCCCGTGTGGCATCTTTCATGAATGCAGTAGATGTTTACAGGTACGCCTTGCAAGATCCTATCTATAAAAAGGAATTGGGTGGGAATGTTTTGCCTACCTTAACCAACCTGTGAACAGCCACCTAAAAACTGTGTAGTGCCAAGGTCTCTACTAACAACCATCTACTGTATAAACATGTGCAATGCCAGGTACGTGGGGTTTTGTCATGGCAAAAATACGCTGCTGCTTGTATTAACTGGTTATTCGGATACTAGTTTTGTTAAACGGAAGAGCTGCAAAAGGCGTAATAGTAATTCTGTTCTGACACTTGGTAACATCACGTGACTTCTTTAAAATGTAGTTAAAAGTAATTTAGTTGACAAGTCCAGTTTTTTTTTTTTCTGGTGAAGTGTATTTTTAGTTTTATATCAGTAGTTTTTGGCAGTAATTCTTAAGTTTTCAGGGAACTCACAGATATAAAACCACAGCTGGATCCACAAATTGATGGAGGCTGTTGATTGTTATGGCCTTGCCTTGGCTATCACAAATATTATAGCAAGTGTATCTCTTGTATGTCTACTCTCTGTTCCTTTTTCTGTCTGAATTGCTTAGAATACAGCCTTTTTAGAAAGTGGAGTTTTTCTCACTGTAGAAGTGTATTTTATAGATTGTAGTATTGTTCAGTTTGCGTGGGTCTTAAAATTGTGTTTCACAGTGAGCAATACTATGAATTATTGATCTGTGTCATTCTGGACTGGTTTAGGCGTTTGTGAAAAGAGTTCTGGAAGTCGGATTTCACAAGTCTTACTTTTCTTACTGAAGTAGAAGTCCAGGGCTAAAGTGAGGCAGAATGTATAGGATCTTGGTTTCTAGTTATGTATCAGTGCAATGGCTATTAAAGTGCAAGGAGCAGGCTGTCACCAGAGCTGGTTGTCATGCTGCTTAGGATGAGAAATTGAGTAGTGCTTGTACTGGGTTTATTTATGAAACAGAATTTTCTAAGTATGTTTTGGGACAGTCTTGATACAAAATTTTGTATTTTTTGAAGTTTGCATTCAAACAAGCCACTAAAACAATCTTTATTTCATGTTAACATTTCTGGTTAGTGCAAAGCTTTCTCATTTCTTGGAAGTGACTTTCTGCCTGCCTGACTCATTCTGTGCTCTCATTATTCAGTGGACGTCACATCAGAAGGTGTATTGGAGGTGATTGTAGTGAACAAATACAGAGTTTATGATACCGTTAATTGAATTGGACAGAAAGAAAAGGGTTAGGAAAAAATGCTGTCTAGGCATCCTGTAGTAAAAGTATTTTTTGGAAAGGCAAGAACAATTCTTGATCATGTAGGAAAGATTCAGTCATGGTTTGGTAAATCTGAAGCTTTTCACAGCCACGGCTACTGTTTGCTGTCAAATGCATTGTGTTTGAGGTGTTTATTTAGAAAAAATGGCTATAAATTAGGGAAAGAGGGAAGAAAACCACAAAACCTCCAACATGAGTGTTGTGTATTTTATCCTAAATTATTTCATTGGAAAATTTTTAGGCATTGCATGTATGAATACTGAGTGTATATGGATATAAATCACTTCATTTTTTCAACTGATTTGTTGTAAACCTGCTCATAGCCTTTCTTCCTCTACTTATTGTAGCTATTCTTATCAGAAATGATGCATCCTAAAGAGATCAGTCTTCTTTTCTTTTGACATTGTATTTGAAAGAGTAAATACAGATTTTTTTAAAAGTATGTTTAAGAAGAGAAGACTATAAATTCACCTTGTCTGTGAGTTAAATTGGAATCTAGTACTTTCTACCTAATCATCAGAATGTGCACGTGTTAGGTTTTCTTTACACCCCTCACCCCCCTTACATATTTCTGTATGGTACATAAACCAAGAGGGAGCGGGGAAAAAGCTCACTTTGCTGGAGGAAGTCAATGTATTAACATTGTTTATGCAATATTGCTGACAAAAGTATAACGAAAAATATAAAACTTAATTTATCATTACAATAGGCATGCAGGAAGCAAGTGTATCACAATTTAAAGTAACTGAAACACACTGGCAGTAGTGCAGTTTTGTATAGACCTTTCTCTGAACACTCCCATCCTTTTAAATCTATGTTAAAATTGTGAAATGGCCTAGAAGTGAAATTTGAGGAACGCTAGTTAGAATCAGCATGTCGGTTCAGACATGGGAGGCGAAGGATCTGGATATCTCTGTGAATAGCTTGGGAGGAAGCTCTACTTAGGCCGAGGTGAGGTATGAAGAACAGAATAGAAGGTAATCTACGATATGCTGCCTTTCAAACCAGTGATGATGATTGATAGAGTATCGCACTCTTTTCTGTCTCTTTCAGAAAAGATACAGAAGGTCATGATGAAAAACCTCCCTTTCTTGAGAACGGGGCCTTTTTTTGCATAGTTCCAACTTAATTGTGGAACTTGCCATCAAAGGTATGGGTTTGGGGTGTGTGTGTTTGTTTTTGTTTTGGTTTGTTTTTTTAATTATAAAAGTGAATAATGTCATGCAGGCAAAAGTTAGGCATGAAGTTATAAAAATTTGGGATATATTTCCATTATAGGCATTCTTACTGTTTTGTCCAGAATCTCTCTCACTGCCTATTGCTCATATATTATACTTAGTAGGTCACTCAGAAACAAGTATTTCAGTACTTATATCTCTCTGTTTTGTTTGTTGAGCTGTTATTTCCCCTTCTGAGGAAGTGCTGTGAAGTCATGGAATCTCTGCTGCTCTGGTAAGATGGAAAACAGACGGGTTCTTCAGTGGTCAGCAGTGTTTCTAGCTGCCTCTGGGTTTTTTGGCCTCTCTGTTTCTGTCAGTCTGCATGATTTCCCCTTTGTAAATACATGCTGGCTACTCCCAATCACCTTCTTGTCCTTCATGTGTTTGGAAACAGTTTCCAGGATTATTTGCTCCACCTTCCCAGGGATCAGGGTGAGGCTAACAGGCCTGTAGTTGCCTGGGTCCTCCTTCTTGCCCTTGAAAACAGGGCTTTGACGCTTTCTTGAGTCCTCTGGAACCTCACCCATCAGCTTAAAACTTTCAAACATGGTTGAGAGTGGCTTCACAATGACAGGGCCAGCTCTCTCAGCACTCATGGTGGCATCTCATCAGGTCCCATGGAAGTGTTATGTCCAGTTTGTTTAAAGGTTTCTTAATCTGATCCTCCCTCACTCGGAGTAAGTCTTTCTTGCTCCAGACTTTCCCACTGCTCTCAGGGGTCTGGGATTCCAGAAGGCAGGTCTTACCCGTAAAGAGCCAGGTGAAGAAGGCGTTTTGACCTTTTTGTATCCTTTTACCAGGTACCCTGCCCCATTCAGCAGCAGGCCCACATTTCCCCTAGCCCTCCTTATGCTGCTTGTGTACCTGTACAAGACTTTCCGTTTGACCTTCATATCCCTCACCAGATTCAATTCCAGGTGGACTTTGGCTTTCCTAACCCCATCCCAGTACACTCAAATGGTGTTTCTGTATCAAGTGTGTGCACACACTTGATGTGGCCCCACTTCACCTCTGTTTTGTTGATTTATAATCAACATGATTATATGTTGATTATAATATATTATATTATGATCTCTATTGTCCACATCACCCTGCATCCTTTGCTTGCAAACCCTGACCACCACTTCCTCCCTTGATCATAGGTCACCACCTCCCTCTCTCATAGTTCCTAGTTTAAGCCTTCCCTTAGCAGATTGACCAGCCTGTTGGCAAAGATGCTTTTACCCCACATAGTGTCAGGTGGATCCGCACCGCCTCCCCTGCAGTTCTTGATTCTCAGAGGAGGTCCTATGGATGTAAAAGCTGAGTCCCAGCTTTTGACACAAGCTGCACAACCACTTGTTGGTCTGTGGGATCTGTCTACTCCTCAAGTCCTTCCCCTTCACCAGCAGGATGAAGGAGACACCACCTGGTCCCCAAGCCCTGGTCCTCATACTCCAAGCCACGTAGTCATGCTTGATACGCTCTGGACTCTGCTGGCCATATCTGTGGTGCCCATATGGAAGAGCAGCTGAGCTTAACAGTCTGAGGGCCAGACTACTACCAGGCTCAGTAATAGCCTATCCGTGGTATCCAGGACCCAAGCCCCTGGCAAGCAGCAAACCTTGCCAGGTGACGGGTTGGGCTGGCAGAGGTGCCTCTGTCCCTGCCGCAGGGAGTTTCCCACCACTGTTCCTTGCCTCATCCTGCCCGCACTGCCACAGGACTTGGGCACCGCCAGCTTGGAGGCTTCATTGGACAGAACTCCCCGTCTTTGCCTGCTGCCAGGGCTCGGAACCTGTTCTGTAGATCAGAGCTGCAAGCGGAGCAGGAACCGTCCTCCTGGTGCCAAAGCTCACAAGCTCCCAGGCTTTGCCAGACTCAGCATCTCCATGCCTAGCCTGACAAGCTAAGGCTCTGCCTGCATCTCCTTGGTGCAGTGGGTATTCTGTAGCTACAGGGTCTCGGAGGGGATCTGGTCCATCTCCTTTTCATCATCCCTGATGTGCAGTCTGTTCACCTCCTCCCCCAGTTTCTCTGCTTGATGAGACAGATCCTCCATCAGTGCATGCTTAGAAGGATATAAAAAGTTTTTTACTTCTAAACCTGCTGGTTGCCAAAGCTAACTTACAACAGAGACACATTAAGAACTGGCAGATTCAGGAGGATAATACTATATCATTTATATGTCTAGAGACTGTACATACATGTGTAGTATATTAATACCATGTATACAACAGACTATGGTGCATGCATGCTACATATAGTGAAATTAAAAAAGAATAGTAAATATAGGCCTAAATAGTTTTTATGATTATCATGAACTTAAAAACAGTTTTAAGGGCATAGTAGCTGTGTTCAGTATGCAACATGGGTTCGTAAAACAAGTGTTAGTGAATTTGATGCATTTTTAGGATAAAAATAAGCAGTTAATACTCTGCTATACTTGAATGGGAACACTGTTGCGCTGGAAGACAGCAAACAAAGGGTTATGATAAATAGTGCATAGGAGAAGTGTGGAAAAATGTCAGATGGCTTACTTGGGTCTGATTTTGATTAGAGATCTAGAAAAAGAAGAAAACGACATTAATGAAACTTGTGGATAATATTAAGCAGAGAAGTTGTGAATGCGAGTGAGGATAGACAAACAGGTACCAAGTAAGCAAAACCCCTGGAAACAGAGATGTCTGACTGATAAACAAGATGAAATTTCAATGCAACAAGTAGAAGCTGAAAGGAATGGAAGGAAATCCATCTGAGATGGACAAGTCCCCTGAAGCCGAGAAATCAGGGAAACTGATGGGTAGGAGAGTAGCTTGGGGTTTATGTGTGTGTTGCAATATTAAGATATGTGTAGGAAGGCAGCCTGGCAAAAGAAGTAACAGTAGCAATCCTTCCCTTGAAGGTTCTGCTGAATAGTGCTTACGACTTAGTGCTGTGTTTTTATGAAGATCAATTTATGAAGCTCTGAAGTTCATACTGTAGGACTTGGTGGGGTTTCTTCAGTCTAAAACAAAAAAGAACCCAGCAAGCTAAACTATCAGAATGGAAACCTTCATGTTTTAAGTGTGATTAATAGTGAGAAAACTTACTATTGTATGATACCTCTTAATGATCTACATGAAAGATGTTAGGGTAGTGTAGTTCCTTTCTCTATTGGTTTGCTATAAATGCTGTGAAGGAGGTTTTTTATGCAGGGAAAAATGACAAATTCCTAGGGAAGCTTGTGACTGTTTCAGCATACAAGCTTTTAAAAATAATCTTGAAATACAGTTGGGAGACTACGACAGATAGGTGGGATGAATCCTTGTATAACATAAATCATTCCCTGTATTTCTTGTTTGCTTTGCAACCTTTTTATTTTGATGGGAGACTTCTTTCCTTTAATGTTTGTATCCTTTGCTGCTGCCAGCTGGCTGACCGTTGCTTGCTTTACCTATTAATAGTTTTCCCAGGTACTTGTTTTACTTGCACCTTGATGATAAATGTTACTTTTTAGCAAGATATAACTAATTAATGAAACCATAAAATTTCTCTTCCTGGTACTTGAACAGTGTATGTGAAATGTCTGTAAGTTTTCATTTAATTCCTTACATCAATAACTGACAGGGGTTTTTTTTTCCTATTTGAATGTATGTGGAACCCTGTAGGTTGCATGGTACTAGTTAATTTACTCTTTTTTTTTTTTAATTTATCTCTCTAGGATAATCTTTTCTTCCTGGGTCGTGACAGATTATTACCTGTTTGTGTTCGATGGGACGACGAATTCACTTTGTGGTTGACCCTCAGGGTTGGTGCTGCATGGGCCTGATTATCTTTGTCTGGCTGTACAATACAATCTTCATTCCAAAAGTCATCCTTTTTCCTCACTATGAAGAGGGACATATTTCAGTTGTGGCAATTTTCTGTAAGTCAATTTAACTTAGCCCTTTTTTCTGCTAGTAAAAATAGTATCTTTGGGCACTAGTTAACATATATGAGAAAGGTCAGAAAATACAGAATAAGGTAAAGGATAAAGACAAAGGATAAGATAAAGAATAAGAGTACTGGGACACATCCTACATTTTTGTGTTCTGAGAAGTTGAGACATTTCATTCATTTCAAAGGTGTTATGGTAAAACTTGTTTGTGTGGAAACTGGGGAAAAGCATTAATATGGCTTTCAGATCCTGTAGCTAGAACTTTTTGAGAATTTCAGGCCCACAACTCTTAGTGCTTGTCAGAATTTGGGGTGGTAGTACTGATGGTTGACAAACGGAGTTTTGTTAGTTTTGTCATACATCCCTGGATGGGTCAGCTAATATGAGTTATGCTAATAGGTTTTGCTGGGGAAAAAGCTTGGATTATAACTGGAACCAACTTTGAAGTGAAGGTGGACTATTGAGAATGTCCTTTCACATAGAGGCTTTGAGGTGTAGAATGATTGGTGCTTATTTGATAAGACAGTGGAGGAACTTCTTAAATATAGTAGTAAGGTCATAGTGGCATCCTGCTGGTGCTATCAAAACAGTGTTCACTGCTACCTTTTCCTCTCCCTTTTTAAGACTGGGGAGTACTTAATATTGTAGACTGCATAGGACCAAAAATGTATCTGGAATTGAATGAGAAGGCTGAGTAATTTCCAACTCATGGATGGATGCTGGAGCATCTATATTTTTGATGCAGTGTATTGTAGATATTTTGTACACCTGAAAAAGACTAACAAAGGCTTATTTATTTTTTCAGGTTATTACTTCTGCTCATTGTTTTGTATAGCTTCATTACTAAGAGCCTCAGCAGCTGATCCAGGAAAGCTACCTGAAAACCCAAAGATACCAATTACAGGTACATTAAGTTGTTTCTATATAATTGAATAATAAAAATTCTTTTAATGTCCTCAAAATAATTAAGAATCAATTTGGTTTTGTGAGATTTGATGGAAACCATGAGCTGTCTCTGCTGAAGCATTGTTAATGAAATTAAAATCGGCATGTCACTGTTTGTAACTTGTAAATTTCTAGCACTTTCCCTTGTGTAGACTCAAAACTTCTTTTTCAAAAGTTGTATTCCATCGGAAGTTTAGTTATGTAGGAACTTCTGCTAGGAAGGTTTTTCCATGGGAAGAACTTTTTTGCATTCTAGGCTTTCAAACATATTGCATATACTTCTAACTTGATAATATTTAATAAAAAATGTTTAGAGATGGTTAGTCATTATAATTCTACAGCTTTTTTCTAAGTTAATTTATAAGATGTCGAAAGTGGTCGTAGAAGGTACTCTTACACTGGATTTTACCTGTGCATTTTTTACACATTTTTTTCAGTGGCTTATGTTTGTATGGGCTGTTAACCAAACAAATGTGATGCTAATTACATTGCATTGCTATAGAGTAGCAACTTAACATGTGAGAATTCCCTTCTGTCCTTGTGAATTTATCCCACAATTCCTGTATGGTATTCAATGCTCCAGAAATTGGAGCAAATTTGAAACCTTAATAATTCTCCACAGAGAAAGCCAATATTTTTATGAACTGTTTGATACTATTAAGGTGCTTGTCTAATGCATAGAGCTTTTATGCAGCAGTTTAGAATGGAGTAGGGCTATTAAACAGCATGAGCTTTGTCACATTAACAGAAAATACTTTTTGAATGTAGAAAATGTATCAAATGCAGTGAGGGGTGAATATTTCAGTCTTGTCTTGCAACATGGTGGATGCCAGGAGTAACATTTTGCTCTCTCTTCCTGATGTTAGTGAGAACCTAGGATGATGTGTTTGGAAACATGATCTGTGTAGCCTCAGCACTGATGCTACCATATGCACAAACTGGGCGGCAGATAGTAGGAAAGGATGTATCTCCCTGGGATTCAGATGTGAAACAACGATTGCAGAAAATCTCATGTTGGTGTTCTTTCTGCTCCTGGTAATTGAGCCTTTGATCCAGTAAAATGAAAGGTGGCTCAGACTTGGGTTCTGCAGTCAGAGTTCTTGCTGCAGGAAGAACAACATGGATTCTGCAACCTGACCTGAAGAATGAAGACACTCTGTACAGTTACAGACAATTACATTTATGACTGAATGTTCATTTACCTGCAAAATACTAGGACCAGTACAAATTTCCTTTGTGTGCAAATGTTTCTTTCTCTTTTAAGTGATCCCTTTGAATAGCTCTCTAACCTCTTCATGCTCCATTCATTTTGTATGGCAGTGATACTTCATAGATACTTCTGAAGATGGAACACTTAGACTTGACTGTGACATTGATATTATGATTTGGTGTGTGCTATATCAAGGGGTTTGTACTTTCTAAAGTAGCACTTCAGTTCTCTGGTATTCTCTAGGTTGACAGGAAGATACATTTTTGCATGGTATAAATTGTATTCAGAAATGAGGTTGGGGTGTTTCTGAACTCTGCTGGTAGCTACCCTATTAGGGAGTGACACCTTTGTGACACTGGATTTATGGGAACAGATTGTAAATCAGTTTCCATCTGGCATTATTACTAGTTTAATGATCTCAGATGTTGGGCTTCCTTACTTCCAGTGTCCAAATGTTATTTTGCAGCAAGAAAGACAAGATTAGAGCTGCCTGCAGGTGGCTCAGAAATACTAAATTTAGCTTTATTTTGTTTATATAGGGACAATGCTTTACCATATAAAATTTCAGAATGCCCTACTGTAAAAACTAAGCTTATTTTTTTTCCCCTGGGATTTAAGAAATTTCTCTGCATCAAAAAAGTTCTATTTATGTAGAAACAACCAGTCAAAGTATTTAAGATTCTCAGTCATGCACCTGTTTTCCTTAAAGACAGAAAATACTTCCATTTTGTGAATGGAAGTATTACAGTGTTGGTGTGATTTCTTTCCCATGTGAAGATGAACTTTCTGAGTATTATAATTTGAATTCTCATTTTCAAAGGCTTCCTCTAATTTGGGTGGTGCAATCTGAGATAAATTATAGCTAAGCTGAGCAATAGTAGCTCCTGGTGGTTTCAGCTACTCAGTATCTCTGGACATCAGCTTAAAGAATCTCACATTGGGCATCCAAAAATAGTGTATAATTTTGAATACAAGCCTATCCTCTATCTGTTCTTTGGTTGCCTTATGTGTAAAATTGCATGTTGAGAGATGCAGGTCTTAAAATGCTTTGAGATGGAAGATGCTCCTGAAGTGTTCATTGCATGTTTTATGTTAGTTAGCTAGCTTTGACAAATTTGAGTAGCAGTATTTCCTCAGGAGGTTTTGGAATGGCAGGGAGGTTGCACGATGGTTCTCTAGCAGATATGTTTTTTTACAGTAGATGTGTAAGAAAATAACTGAATTACGGTCTTCCTTGTTTGAGTGACAGCTTTTGCGCTGTAATAATTATTCCCTATAAATATATAGGAGGGGAGAGGATTTTGGAGAAAACTGTCACAGAGTGGCAGTAATATATTCAAGTTTAATTAAGGTGACAGTGGGAAAAAAGTTTTCTATATGCTGCTTACCCTTCTCAGATCATAGTAAGAATTTTTTTCTCTTTGAATCACTAGCATACAGATTTATCATGAGCGTGCTGTACTGAGTTTAAATCTCTGTAAGGCATCTTTACATTTTCACCTAGAACAAGAATATTGGGAATTATGTAACAAATGCAATATGATGAGACCAAAGCGTTCACACCATTGCAGTCGTTGTGGACATTGCGTGAGGAGGATGGATCACCACTGTCCATGGTAAGACCAGGACATTGGGTCTAACAGTCTGCTGTTGTTTTAGTGAATCATTTCAAAGTTCATGGTCTTGACTATTGCTCATTTGTCATATTTTTTCCCAGTAGTGCTTAATCATCTAGGAATTTAGAGCAGGGAAAGAACAGCTTTGAGCCTTTGTTATGTCTACAAATAAAACTGACAGTAAGAACTGTTGCAGTGTTACATTTTATCATTGTCAAATTGTTACATGCCATATAGTTTCGGAAAATTCATGTATTTTGTTTAAAGAATTGGAATTTCTACTCCCAGAACTGATCTCAACATAATTAATTTGTACATTCCAGATTTATTTCATTTGTTGCAATTTAGTTTCTGATGCTGGAAAAAAGTATTTTTTGTAGGAAATTAAACAATATGTTTCTTGGATTGAAATAAAAGATTACAATTTCAACATAAGAGGGGATGCTCTTTATAATAATAAAAATAGATTATGGTTTCAGACAGTTTTGTTTTTAGTTTTTACTCAATGGCTGTTTTGCGTAGAAA
>NW_008794774.1:4560308-4576459 GCF_000699145.1 Aptenodytes forsteri | reverse complement strand
GGCTGTGCTGAGTAGAAAATGTTATTGACTCATATCATGCCCCACTTGTCATAGCTTCTCTGATTTTGTAGTGAAATTGCCTATTTTCGTGTTCTCTAACTAGTTTCAGTCAAAATGTACTAGTCTGGCTAAAATTCTCTATTTAAACTGATTGTTTGTAGCTTAAAATGAACACAAACATTTCTGTCAGTAGTTCTGAGGTATAATTTCCAGCAAGACAGCAATGATGAACTGCGGAGGACAGAATTGACATCAGGATCCTCCTATGTTGATTTAGCCATTTTTCAAACTACCCTTTTTGTCAATCACTACTTCAGAAAATAGTGCCAGTATGGTGGTTTTGTCATTATGGCTTAGCTTGGTACTGATGTCTGTGCCAACGCTTGCATGAAATTGCACCCCAGCCACATTTTTTGCATCCATGTAACTTCTGTGAAGCAGACTAGACATAGATTTCAAAGGTTTTGAATCCTGTACTTAAGATTTCTAGAATCCTTGTGATTCCTTTACTCCTTTATGTTGGAGTAGGCAGAAGGAGCTTCTGAACAGAGATGCCTGTTCTGTCTTCTGTGTCTTAGGCCCATTCCTAAGTCATGCTTATTTGTCATTGGGGTACCCTGTGACTGCATTTATTTCAAACCATTCATTTGCGATTTCAAAGGTTTTGAATCCTGTACTTAAGATTTCTAGAATCCTTGTGATTCCTTTACTCCTTTATGTTGGAGTAGGCAGAAGGAGCTTCTGAACAGAGATGCCTGTTCTGTCTTCTGTGTCTTAGGCCCATTCCTAAGTCATGCTTATTTGTCATTGGGGTACCCTGTGACTGCATTTATTTCAAACCATTCATTTGCAGTTTTTGGACTCCAAGTAGTTCACCACCACTGAAATATGTTGAGTAGCAGAAGTTAATACATATTACTGTGAAATTTTACATATTTTTTAAAAATAATTTTGTTACTTGAGTATTACTTAAAATTGTTGGAGTATCTTTGCTATATGAAGGTATGGAGAAATATGTCTCCTGTTCTAAGCAGTGATCTCAGTAATGCAACCTACACTTTTAAGTGGCAACGTAAGGAAACTACTCTCTACAGTAACTGCTGTCTCTAACATAGAGACCATCACTTCGATTAAGAATGGAGTGATTAGTCAGTAGTTCTTATGTTTGCTCCATAAATAATCATAACCGCTCTTATTCACACTATCGTAACTGCAGTGTTAAAGTCTTTATCTTTCTGTCTTTATATATGCACTTTGTTTCTCTGCAGGATTAATAATTGTGTTGGTGAAGACAATCATTGGCTGGTTTTACAGCTGTGTTTCTACACTCAGATCCTTAGTTCCTATACGCTGATACTTGATTTCTGCCATTACTACTACTTTTTGCCTCTGAAAAAGGAAAACTGGGTAAGAATCTGTTTTCTCTACAAAGTGAACAAATAGCTAGTACTGCAATGTAATTTATTTTGGTATCTAGTTACTACACTTTTCTTTTGTTCAGCTGTTGACAGTGAAAAGAGTTCATCTAGATCTATGTTATCAAGTGAGCAAACTGATTTATGGTAAGTAACAAAATATCATTCTAAAAGGGTATATGATTTCTATGCATTAAAAACACATTAGTTTTCTTAGAAATCTAGGAAAGGAGGACAGAACCACTTAGGTTCTTTTAGAAGTCATTAGTGAATACTGGGAAGAAGCAAGGTAACTACTTCAGGTGTATTCAAATTTCTTTTTACTTTCTCCAAAGTAAATTTATGCAGAGTGTATATCTATCCTAAGTCCCTATTTAAAAATGCTGATATTGCCAGAAAAAAGAGAAAAAACATACAATCATTCTGAAAGGAGAAAAATGTACATTGCTTTTGAAGCAGTATTTCGTGTTGCTTTGAAAAGGTCATGTGGGTTAAGAGAGAATTAAGTTTGGTTTGTTTTACTTGGACTCTATGCCATTATCATATTTCAACGTCTTGTCATCAGCAAAACGCAGCTGAACTCACAAACAGAGAAAATGGACTTATGGATTGGAATAGAGTAAAAAATTATGGAATTTCGTCCATTATGGAATTGAAGTTGTAAAGTCTCTGTGTCTGGTGCTCATTTATGTCTCTTATCTGTAATGTTCAGAATATTCAAGAGGTTTGCTTGAAAGTTGCTGAGTGCAAAGCTGATATTCTTTCTTTTGAAGAAAATGTTGTAAGATCTTGCTCATAAAGAAACATAAAAACTTCTACCCAAAATCTGAAATGGTCTTTGTATTTGTACTGGACTATAACAAATACAAACACACTAAAGAGAAAAACCTAGAAAACAAGTTTAAAACTTATTCAAAATCAGATAACATTCCAGATGTCCTAAGTGAAGAGACTAAGACCATCCCAGAAATTGGTAGTGTACTCTAGATCTCGTTGACCTTTTTTCCAAGTACTGAAGTGCTGCAGATTTTTTTATTCCATGCTGCTGTGACACCCCAGCATACTCTGCTGGTGGTGTCACACCCATCTTTCAGGGCTGCTGGAGACTGGCCTTTGGTTATGGGTAAGGCAAGTCCCATTTTCCATTTTGTTGAACAACTTAAGTTTGTTGTATTATTTTATATCCTAAATGATATAAAATAAGAATATTAAACTTCCTGAAAAAGTTCTATTTCTGGAAAAGAATGGGGCATAGCCTTCCAAGCTTCTTATTTGCTCCCATATCAGTCTGCAGTGGATGTGATGTTCCCAAGAAAATGTATGTGAAGATGATATGTCAAAGGAGAGCTGAAAATGTATGAAGACTGTACTCCTTGGATCATCCAGAACTGATGAAAGAGTTATATTCAAGTTGATAGATACCAACTTTTTATTATATGGAATGTACCAAAGTTGAGGATTTTTGCAAATCTCTCTTAAAATAACTTCTATTCTAAAGGAATTTCTTTTTTTTTTTTTTTCATATATATGAATATTTCCATTTAAATGGTTTAAGGGACTCTAGAAATACAGAAAAGAGAAGAATTTGCTGTCTGCTTGGAGCATTCTTCCATAGACACTGCCCTGTAAACTGAGACAGACCTGTCAAATGAGTCTCTTGAAATGGAGTACTCACATTTTTCACTTTGTTTCCAGTTTGTTGCAGATGGGCTTTTCATTTTCACCTTGTTTTACAGGCACTGTGAGATCTGAGGGAGCTGTTTTGATTTGCTATACCTGCATTCAGGTTAAAAGGGATATGAAGTTGCAGTCTTTCTCTATTAGTGAAGAAATCTGTCATCTAAGTAAAATTTCTTATGGATATGTTATGTTTTGGGTTTTGGAAAGTTAATGTTTTTGAAGGATAACTAAATGTAAATGCCTTTGCTTCTAGTCTCAGTAGCTTTGTAAACTTCTTTTTAATTTATAAACTAAGTTAACCTACTGCATTTCTGGACAGAGTAATCTTACACTTTCTGTATTCTGAAGGCTTCCCATGCACAGGGTTTGCAGGTTTCAAGTGCAAAGGCTTCTCAATGATACTGATCTGAATACTGGATTGGATATTGCAGTGCTTCTAGGAGTGTTATTTTCCAAAGATAAAATCTTGGTATGAAATTGGCCGTGCTTCTCTAATAGTGTAATTTCATGGTAGAATATTTCCTTTTTATTGCGAGAGTCCCCTGAATGCTTTAACTCACTTCAAGTAATGACACTGTGTTTAGATAACGAACCCAAGTTCTGTTTGTTAGCCTTGCTTTTTAAAAGCAGGATGAAAGGGAACCAAATTATTTGCTTGAAGATGGTCTGTGCAAGAGAGGAAAAGGGAAAACATGTTTCCTTCAGACAGTTTACAACCTCTAAAGAGGTAATAATAAATGGTTATTAATAATAACAGTTCAAAAAATGAATATGTATAAATCTTTGTTCTTGATGGTTTAACTGGGTAAATTTCAAGTCTTTTGGAGAGAGACCTATTTTTAATATCTACCCTTTAGAAGATGTGACGCGTTAGGAGGCAGAATACATACACAGTAATTATTTTAACCCAGTTTAATGTAGTTGCCTGAAGAGTGGATCAGGTTCCCATGTTTGACTGCCTAAATTTAGAGTCATGGAAAAAACGGAGTACGTTGTTCTGTTTAGTTTTGTTTTGTTTTAGCAGTGGGTTTTTTTGCTTATCAATTGGCATATGTGGACACTTCAAATGGCACTCTTCCTGTTGAAAAACTGGATCTGTGTTATGGTATATAACATTCTGTGCCCCAGAGAGATAAATATGTTTACACCATATAGAAAAACTTAGTAGACACAGCAGGTCTGTTCTGTTCTGTCCTTCGTTAAGTTTAGAATTACACTGAATAGTATTTAGCTTTCTCAGTTTTTCAGCTGCAGGATTGGGGGGCACACACTGAAGTACAGAAAACTATTTGTTTGGGTGTCTAGTCAATATATCTGCCTGGAAGATGACATCAGGGCCCCATTAAGCTGATTTTTTTAAAGTGTTGCTAAGGATGTGATGCCATATAACTTCATGCCACAGAATAATTTGTCAGAATTACATAATTTTGACATCAAATGAACAGGACCAGTGAGAAGTTTTGCTTACTATTAGTTAGGTTTTTAGGCAAGCATCCTGCAAGATTCTTTTAGTCTTTGTATATCAATTAAAGCTAAAGTACCACAGCATTCCAGAGACTGCAGTACCTTCTACCTTTCACAGAAGTGCTATTCTGTGTCGAAATTTTGGCCGTAACCAAGAGCTTACATTTTCTGAATTGACAGGGGCTAGTGCTTAGCACAGATTCAAAAAACTGGATAATTTTTTTCTAAACAGCCATCTGGAATTAGCTTACTTCCTGCTCATTAAAAATACTTGTGAATTTTTTGGCGGTGTGCCTTCATCTTAATTTTTATTCTTTGGATATAAAATAATACGTAACACAAGCTGTAAAATTAAAATTGCTTCTAATGCTGTTGTGATATAATCATTTTATCACAGTACTGATTAGTGCATTATGAAAATATGATCACTGTATGCATGTTAGTATGTCCTTCTGAATGAAAATTTGTGGGTTTTATTTTTAAAGGGTTGAGTAAGAAAAACATTTTTAATTAATTATAAGGTAAGGGTGATAGCTTTAAAGCTAATGGAGGAAGCCATTTCAATAGAGATACAATCTTTCAGCTTCAGGTCTTATGGCAGAACATTGCTTCATAGTATTCTTGGCTCTTGTGATTGATACACCGCCAGAGATGGATTGTGTGTGGTTATTGCTTCTGTTTGTCCAGCAGGAGGAGTACCATTGCTGCTAGAAATTAAGGAAGTGGTAATTTTGTCTATGTGAGATCCTAGCAGAAGAAAAATAATATATTTCCAATAAAACAGCATACGAGTTCCTCTGCTAGTTTGGTGATTTTCAGAGGCTAAGCCTGGAACATTCTTAATTTTGCATCTTCATTAAAAAAATCAAGGTCAGGAAGTCTGTATCTTTTAGGAAGTATTCAATCTTGTGGATAGTGGGATGAGAAGAATAAATACTAGTCTTCTCATGACTACATGGTTGCTCTCTATATGGCTGTGCTGGCACAGATTCTAGACACAGCTGGTCAAGTAGAAGTAAAAATAAATGCTTTGGCCGTATATTTTACCTGATTCATAGAAGGCTTTTAATCTTTTCAGCAGAAGTTTTGCTGATACATTCTGTTTGCTAGAAATGTTGCTGGAATTATTGTCATAGCAAAAACCACTGACATATAAAAACCCAAACCCCTTTGCTCAGGTTTAGTTTTATTTTGTTCCTGGTTCTGCAGTTATCCATTGCCCGTTATGAAAATATTGTTACTTAACTAATTTTTAAAGTGTTCTGAGGTCTATTGGTAGAGCGGGGAGGAAACATCACGGAGGAAGCATTGTGGCAATATCAGCCTGCTCTGTCTGGGACTCAGCTTTCTCAATTCCAAATAAAAGGTGTTGGGAAATAGTCATTAAACTTTGTGAGAAGATTGTTTATGGTAATATTTATTTTAATATTATGTATTAACTACTATTAATTAAAATCTGAAAATATGTATCATCCAAAGTCCATTTATATTGTAAAGAGAATCTAAAGGAAATCTTTTCTCTTAGGGTCATGAAATGACCTGCAGGATGTGAGAGTTTTTTAAAAAAATGAAAATACGTCAACATTTTCCTTCTCAGTGTTCTGCAAAACCAACCTATACTCCTCCTGTATAATTATAAGGACAGTACATGAATATTGAATTAAGTTTGGAAAGTAAATATGTGGTCTGTAGAGAAAAGATAGGAATGACCGAGAGGATAACATTTTGTAAAAACTTAGTATATCGATAGTGTCATTTTTATGCGAAGATTGTATGGCCTTTTCTTAAAATCTGTTCTAGTCTGAAATTATTTCAGAATTATCACTTTGGATTGAACTCTGTGTAAACAATCGTTTTTGGAATCGGAGTGCTATTCCCATTTTCACTTTAAACTAAATCAGTCATGAATCAGAGTGGAAAATTACTCATTTAGTAGACCTGAAATAGTCCTGAATAAAAAAAGCGCTTTACATAAATATCATCTCCACAAAAGGGCTTATTAGAATGCAGCTTGTGTTCTGTGAATTAATTTTCTCTTTTTTTTCTTAACATGAGTGAATTTTCTCCGTTGTACCTCTCCTTCCTCTTTCTTCCTGCAAAACCTGCAGTCTGTATTTTTTGCTTCGCTTTTTTGAATCTGACAGCCTGGCTTTGTTCTGTATTCTACAGTGTTTTTATGATAGCCAAGTTGATAGACTGACTGGGATAGACATCCTGGGCATTTGCAACTGAGAATAGACAAGCAAGTTAGCATGCGTTACATGAAGTATCCCTTCCCCAAGATAAAGATGAAGTCTCTTAATATATTTTGTTAGTATATTAATTTCTGTGTATATCATATTTCAGTAGAGAAACAAGATTGAATAAATGAATCTTACATTGTAAATGAAAATTTATGAAGATTGTTTTTCACTTGGTCTCTTCTGGAAGAGATACAATAGTCCTGCATTGGTCCTGCTGAAAGCTCCGTGTTCTGTAGAGTGTGCTGGTTTTAAAGGAATACTGTAAACCCTTGGAAATAATAACCCCATACTGCAAATGGCAGGGACCCGTTAAATGTTTTTATGCTTTTTTTTTCGTTGTTATCAGGGTAAAAAGAAAGTTGAATTTGGAAGCAGTAGCCACATAATTGATCATGATCTTGAGCTGACCCATCATTGTTTTTGATCTCTCTCCTGTATGATAGCATAAAGCTATAATAGCTGTTTTCCTAGACAATGGTAGCATGTTTTGTAGGGTTCATCCTTAACAGTTGATGCTCACAAACGAAGACATGGCATGTGTTCTGCCATGGGGTTGAGGAAGTCTCGTGTGAATCTGACACGGAGACGCTTTCTGTGGAATGTTTTGGTATTGTCTGTTAAGATAAAGATGCCAGATCTCATCATTTGTAATCCATTCCTCAACATAATGCTACAGACCTACACTTTGTTTCTTATTTTGTGACAAGTTTCTATTGTACACATTTCTATCCATTTTTATAAGTAGCCAAGAATCCTTGCAGTTTGACTGGATGGATAGAAGTAGTGGCTAAAGGGAACTTAAAAACCTTTAGAACAGGCAACAGCCTGGGGGCAGGGCACATCTGAGCTGTGTAGGAAATACTAAGTAGAAAGGTAACGGCAGCAACCCATGTGAACTGAAGTTTTGACAGAGCAGTTAGGCTGTGATGTTGACAAAAAGGAGAGGAGAAAGTGGATATCTGAAGGGCAGCTCTCACATTGTTAAAACTGTACATTTAACATCTGTGCCAAGGCCACATATGTCAGCCTGGCCCAGCATGGAAAAAAGCTGCTATGGGACAAAACCCTGTTGTGCCGTGAGAGAGAGTTCCTGCATTGGTGATGTTAGCTTACGTGTGCTTATGCTTTGTGGCTCAGTCTGTGTAGTTCTTTCTCTTAGCACAGATAGTGTGATTTTGGAGGTTGGGGGGGCAGGCTGTCTCAGTACTCACACTGCACTGAGATTGGTGAGTCCCGAATGGTGTTTGAACATATCTCTTCAAAATACATTGAAAGAGGAATTGATTAATTATTGGCTAAGTCTTGGGGGTTTATTTATTATAGTTTTGATTGGTTTTCTTAGCTGGGAAAAATGTTTTTGTCAGTTCTGAGAAGAAATAATAAAAACAAATTGGGTTGAGCTTTTATGTAAAGCAGCAACATCCTAAATGTATTATTATTACCACTACTATTACTACTACTGTGATTTAAATAGATTTTTTAAAATGGTCTTTCTTCTATTTTCATGGAGTCACATGTTTCTATTACAACGCAGAATTGTGAAAGTAGCTCTGTTATTGAGGTCTGATTACCAAAAGACTATTCCTGCATATACTTTGGTTTTCTATAGAAAAATGCTGTTCTGTCTGTACGGTTTGCGAGGTGAGGGCCCAGTATTGATTTCCAGGTCATCATTGCCTCAGAGACTTTGATTCCCCTAGGGTTGTGTAATGGCTGGAAAAAACATTGGTGATGTCACCTCTTCTCACTAGTAATTCAGCAACCCCCAGTCTTTTGTGGTAGATACTTTAACCTTTTAGGGAAGAAGGAAGGAAGGAAGGAAGGAAGGAAGGAAGGAAAGGCAGAGTAGTATTCCTTGGTCTTCACTTCAGTATGAAAGGTCTTTCCTTTTCTGTACCTCTAGTTTTAACATGGGTTAGAAGGGCCAAAAGCAAAATGCAGTGTGCCTTCTTTATGCTAGGATTTTCTGTTGTCAAGCGTTGGGTGATGTCTCTTTTTCCCGCTGAAGATGATGCTCAAGAGAAGGAACTCTTCTAATTAGAGTGTTGGGGGGATGCCAAGAGCTGTATTACAAACTTTTTTTCTAATGAAGGAGTGTGATGCTAGATCCAGAATGCAGCTTCACTGTTGGCACTCTTCTCTCACATTTCACTGTTTTCTGTCAAGTTGAGTTTGAATACATTAAAACATTTCTGATATAATAAAACAACACACCTATGAAGATACAAAGAGAAAGTATTTTACAGCTAGTAGAACTTGTGTCTTACCTTGCTTTTCTTTAAAGCTTTGGTGGGCTGGTGGAAAGGGGAATAAAGACTGGTATGAATGCTTTTATTTTGAGTTGATTTAACTTTGAATTAACTTGTTAACTGAGTAAGAAGAGTTTAAAAAAAAAAGAAATTAAGCATATATTTTCTACAGCAGCAAGAAAGGCCAATACTAACAGGAAATTGCTTACCAGTTCAGAAAAGACTGGTGAGGTTTGCTTTTTGTTTTAGCTGGTTAACTAGTGATTTCTTCTTGTTCATTAAATATTGACTTTCTTCACAGCTTTAGTAGCTGGTATAAACTTTTTTCCTGGGTTTATATTTTGAACCTTCATGGAAGTAATTTAAATTTAAAATCAGACTTTTTTACTAAATCTAATTTGCTTTAACTATTCTCTGTTTAATTAAAACCCAGTATTCCTGAACCTAAGAATTCCTCTTCCTTAAGTCCTACTGGTGAACATAAAGAAGGAAAGTTCAAAAGCGGTGGTTGTTTTTTTTTTTCTCATTCAGTTCACTTTTATGTTCTGGTTGTAATTTAAAGTTTACTTGAGAGGTTTTAATAGTTTCCTACTGTGATCTGGCTTTTCTAAGTGGAAAAACAGATGTGTACATTCAAAAAACAGCTTTGAGAACACAATCGTAACTTATAAATAAGAGAATGGGTGTGTTAACTCATTATCAAAGGGTAAGATGGGGTGTGAACTTGCAGTACATCTACAGTAATCGCCATGTACAAATGTTTTCCTGTGATAAAAATAAGGTGTTTTATCCTTTGAAAAAGATCTATAAAACTGTCTTACACTTTTGGTATTTTCTGCTGGGTGAGAGCAGACTTTCCAGAGCAGCTGATACAGTAAATTCATGTTCTCCTGTACCCTGAGGCAACTTGGTTGTGCACCCATATGCACAGTTATAATAATCCATTTAAGGCCAAAATTTAAAAGTTGAAGATAAGTTTATGTTGCATAATAGACAGCATTACAGTGAGACCAATCCAATACAGATACTTGGATTTTGTAGGTACCATCTTCAAGAGTCAGGCTAGGAATGTTGTTATTTTTATTACAAAAGAGGTGATGTTAAAATGAAATTTGCTGTGGCTGGGAGCCAAGATATAGGAGTCTTATAAATCAGACTGTTTAACAGAATGATTTTCTTACGTTTTGGAGCTTGTGTGTAGCAATCTGGCACAGTTTGAGATGGAAGATTCAGGAATAACCCATTTGAGCTCGATCTATTCCCAAACCGTAAATACCTGAATGAGTTTTTTTTAACAGTCTGGCAAAAAACCCCCAATTGTTTACATGTATAAGTAAAAGATTATTGGTTTATAATTTTAGCATATAAATGTATCAATGATTTGCAATGTATCTCAAAAATCCAGTATTTGCCTTTAGCTTAAGTCTTTGGAAACAGCTCTTATCTAGTATTTCCACTCGGTTCAAAGACTTAAATTAATTTGTAAGTGCTAAAGTCTCTCTCTTCTTTCTGTCTTGTTCTAGGATGTTTTTGTATTTAGGCATGAACTTGCTCTCCTAAGAATATCTGCCTTCATGGGTCTAATAATATTAGGTGGAATAAGTGGACTCTTTTACACTCAGCTAATGGGTATTTTCACTGTAAGTATCTAATTTTAGAAGTATATATTAGTTTTATTTTCAATAAAATTAATAAAAGCAGAAAAGCAGATTGCATTTAAGGGAAGAATAGAGAAACACTTGGACTATGAGGCACCTATTTAGTACGTGCTCTGTCAAGACTTGTCTCCAAGGAAGTCTTAAGAAGCCTTCTAACAAACAAGTGTCTAATAATTCACCTATCAAGGCAATTTCCTGATTTGTATTAGTAAAATAAAACCATACATTGTCCTGGAATTGTGCAGTGTACAAGGTACGTATTTGTGGGTTTTGATTTTTGTTTTTATTTTAAACTCTTATGTGCCTGGTCTCATTGTACTTTGTGACAGTGAGGCCCACTGATAAATCATACATTCTGAGAACATAGGTTTTTTGTTATGTTTTTTAATAAATATGCTTATTTTCATATCTCTTCAGTTACCAAACTGTGGAGTGGAATCACGTACAATTTCTAGTCCAAATGCATATTCTGTATTTAAAAGTACAGAAAAAAATCCTCTGCATGGAAAAATTTTCAGTTAAATGAATTTGGTAGTGTAATAAATATCTACAAGAAACAAGCTTTTGTTGCTGTAACATCCTGTTCTGTACATTAGAAGTTAATCACTGCCAGTGAATTCTTTAAAGTTATCTTGAGAATCCATAGAAGTCTTTGAAGTACTGCAGTGTTGAACAGAGAGAGTACATTAGTTGGATCTATACATGTCTGAAAGGGTGTATGATCTGGCCTGCAAAACTTTTTTTTTAAAGACAATAACATACAAGATGACAGCATCTTTGTGACTACAACTGATTGAGATCTGCCTGAGATTTCATTTCGGGATTATGAGGGTTTACACAGTATTAACCTTTGTAGGTGCACAATGGAAAACCTCCTAACTGTATTATGTAATTCCTTTGTATGGAATAAAGGACAAAAATTACTGTATAGTTTTTCCTTCTGTTAGATAAAACAATAATATTGCTTATTGTTTTTATTGTATTACCTTCACATAAGTTTACTGCCTTCTGCTCTTTGTGTGACTGTAGCTATGCTGTGTATTATTTTTGCTATCCTCCAGCTGCTCTACCAGACTGCTTTCTGCACTTTCTGTCAACCGCCAGGTCTACAGATTTACCTTTGTGCCCCTTTACTGCGTGCCTGATTTCTGTTCCAGGGTCTTGCTGACAGGTTCTCACCTCTCTGTTTAAATGCTGGCACACAAGCTTTGTGTCTGCGTCCTCTAGAGTTCGGATTTTTTTTTCATCCGATACTATGCCTTGCTGGGTATCTAGCTGAAGTGGTGCAGGCACCTGAATTCTGCTCACCCTCACTCCCAGTAGTGGGAGAGACAGAAACTCAGGGAGCCTTAGAGTTCAGATGCCGAAATATGAATGTCTTTTTAGTCTCTGTTAAATGGATATATGAGAAGGAACAAAAAGCCATGTGATCGGTGCTACACTAAAACACAGAAATGATACAGAAGAAAACAAGGAACAAAACCTAAGTCTACCATTCTGTTCTGTGTGCTGCCAGAAGCTGGACTAAATTTTGGCAGTGGCCATCAGCATCTGTTCAGATACTATTAGTATACATGAAATAAAAACTCTCAGACTGAACCTGATTCTGTCAGATGCACCTGAAACTTGAGACATTTCTGTTCTGACACAGGATACCAACTGTGCTGCCTCTGCAACAGGCATGAATTCCCAGTATGTTCTTTCACCGTTCTGAGCCTTAACGCTGTCAGGCTGCTACCACCACTGCAGACTCTTATAAAAAGTGCTGTAAAGACCCTTTATTCTACGTCAGTTGTATAATATACTTTGAAGTACATCCCATTGCACTTACTTAGCTGGCCGCTACCCTGGAACAGATGTGGGCTAATAGCATTTTCAAGTCCAACCTCCTTTTATGTGCTCAAATCATAATTCTGTGGGTTGCTGAGCTGCAGTATGCCTGGACACTCTCTTTTGTCCTCTTTGCCAAACTTTGTGAAACAAACACACCACAGTAATTGCAGATATGGATGGACTATGAGAGGCAGATGCTGGAAAGTACAGATCTTCTGCATTAGCGCCTCTCACTGCACCCTACCTGTAGCAGAGGGGCTATTGCGCTTGGCTCATATGGACAAGTTTTTAGGTTTGGGATTGTTGGGTTGGGCTTGCTGGGGAAGTAGAAATCCATTACTGGGATCTCCAAACTCTTAATTCATTCACACTATGTGGATGCTATTGCATTGACTCATTGAAGAACGTAGGTCATCTAGTCCATCCCCGTTCAAAGCACAATCGTCTTCTTCCTTTTCATTTCTTTCTTCGTGAGTATAGAATTAGCAAGAATAAACAATACAGTCATTTTGAGGAAATCTGCTTGGGAACAATTAGTCAGACTTCAAACGAACAAAGCCAAATCTGTTTGGTGAGGTTGTGCTTAGTGCAAGTTGTGTCAGAAAATCTTTCTGTACAAATGGTTTTTGATTGTCGGAATTGTAGTGTGGGGATTTGCTTCCTCCATAAGTACTTACTAACAGTTTTGGCTAGCCAATGCAAAAGGCAGAGGAGAGGGCAGCAGGTGAGTGAGTAGTTTCTCTGCAGGCTCCCCAAAGAGACGCCTATGATGCATAGAATAGGGAAACAAAGAGGCTGGGTATACCCACTCACAGTGCTGAGCACACAGTGCTGAGCGCACAGTGTGGAAGACATTCAAGTCCTGTAGAAGCAATGAACCGTGATCACTAAAAGACAGCGATGTTCCTACTGTGTACTGTGCTGGGGTTACTGTTCAGCATCTAACCTTCCTGTATAAACTAAGCAAATTGTGTCTGAAATGAGCTCTATTTAAAATAATGAATTAATAATGAAATTAAGCTTAACTTAGTATAAGGTACAGATCAAAATTTATTTAACAGCAGAACAATCATTGAAGTGTGATAGTGCAGACTTGAGGTTAATTCAAAAGAAACTCAAACACTTGACGGCATAGATATGCACGGTTAAAGCATTCTTGTTATATTAATTGCTCCATAGCTATTCTTGAGAGCATTAATTTCGGTGATTGCTGAAGCTGCCCAGAGATGTGTGCAAGAGAGGTGGACAAGAGCATGGGCCTTTTGAAAAAGGTGAAGCAGAGCAGCTCTTGCTTGTGCTTGTACAGGAAAACAGACAATAAACATTTTCCTAGTTCATCCTCCGTGCCTGTGTTCGCAGTTTAACATCAAGCCAAGATTAGTTCCACAACTCCTGGATAAAAGTTATTTTTAAATAATAAAGACAATCAGCATTTCAGCTCTGTGATCTAAACATTGTCTGATACATACTGTTGCTAAATGAGTCCAGCAAGTTCAGGTTTGTTGAGGTTTAATGTTATTATTTACCTATATTTCAAATGCTGCCAAAATTGTATTTTTTGGAAAGAAAAATAAACTCAAGATTTATCAAACTTCGGCCCTTTTGTAGCAAAACTTCCTGATTCTCCGTAAGGTAAATTTGCTTCACTGTCATTATATAATTTTCCAGAAACGAAGCCAATAGTTTCTGTTTCGCCTGCGTAATATAAAGCTAAGGCTACTTTTTTCCAGGAATATTGGACATGCATATTAAAAAAATCCCCTGTTCTCGGTCTTTTGTTATCTTCTACATACACAGAATGTGCTCAGCTTACTGTCAGTCTCACAGAAGCAACCTGGGATAATGAAACCACAGAGTTGTTCGGTCTCCTTTAGCATCATAAGTATCAAGGAACTAGGACCTGAAATGGCAACTTCGTGCCTCATTGTTTATGGTTGATTTCCACGGTCTGATGGCTCTGCTCAAATGTAAATGATTGGAATGTAGCATGCATTATGAAGCGTGATGTGTACCCTAGGTCAGAGCACTCGTGCTGATTCTTCATAGTTACAGAAGTTTATCCTTTTGCCACTGCAGCAATATAGATAAATTTGAATGTATGGAACTAATTTGCATTAAGTGACCTTTGTATACAGCATTTTTATAAGCAGAGTTGCTCTTTACTAGAATTGAGCTAAGTGATAGCTTGACAAGCCATAAGAACAAGCAGAAGTTTTTCGTAGGATTTAAGGGGAAATATTGGCATTTTCTCCTCTTCGACAAATTTTTTCAGAAGTCAGAAAATGTTGTCCAACTGAACATGTAATGGAAAGGATATATCTGATATACTCCTGCATGTTTTTCTGGAAGAGAGCAGTAGCTAAACCAGGAAAGCAAAGAGGCACATTATGAAGTGCAGGTGAGATATTCTGCTGTGTGTGCCGGCACTTTCCAAAATTCAGTGGTGGTGTGCAGTTGACCACCTGTGCCTATCATTGCATAACTCTCATTGGTTATAACAGTAGATCCATTATGTAAAAGTTCTTTAAGAAAAAAAGGCATGTAATCTGCTGTTATTCTGTTACATGGGTGTTCAACAGATACTAAGATGCCTGGAAAAAATGTGCTCTCTGGTAAAAATGAAAATTTTATAACTTGTGTACTCAAATTTGGCTCTTACACAGAGAATGTTCTTAAGGCTGTACTGCTTGAGAAGGTGATTAACAGACCAAGTTACCTCATGTGCAGTGATTTCTCTGAGTAGATTTACCACCTCTCTTACCGTGTCGCTGCTAGGGTATCATTAGCACAAGGCTATTCATATCTCATGTGGAGGTCCAGGAAGCCAAAGAGCAAGGGAGGTGATTTCCTACAATGAGAAGAGAACAGCTGGTTGGCAAAAACTGTCCTTAGAGGAACTTCTGACATGAATTGTTCTGATGAAGGGGGGAGCTGCTGAGGTGGCCTCTCTATATGGGATTAGTGCTTTCTCCCTAGAAGCTAGCATGTGTGAAACAGTTCTAGCAGAAGGGGCACATGGCTCTTTTCGTCCTCCTTCTCCAGTTGCTTTCCCCAAGCTCTGTTTGCCTTTACTGTCATCATCATCCTGAATTTTAACACTTCTTCCAGCATGTACCTGAGATCACTCTTGGGGAACTTTTTTTGGATACTTTGGAAATAGAGGTATCTAAGTTCTGTCTAGTAAGTCTTCTCTGATTCAGAAGTCTCTGAAATAGGGACAAATTTAAGATGCTAATTTAGGAATGCTAGGATCCTAAGAAGATACTTTTCTTAAAATCTCAGCATAACAATTAGTCTTCTTACTTATAATTTTCATGTTTGTAGAGAAGTGGGTGGAAGAAACTAGTTTCACCCATGAAGAAAGCACTGTCTGATGTCATTTCCAAAATGATCATGCATTTATATTGAAGGCCTGCTTATCTTCCGTGCTTGGTGCTTGCTTTTCCAGTCCTCTGTTCACTGTCATTGCTTGTAGTGCAAATTCAAATTTTATATTCCTTAACTGGAAATGAGCCTGTATTCTTACATTCCCAGGCAGCATGATGTTTTTTAATGACTTTGCTTGAGAAGTAAAAGCAAGCTTCACATAAAACAGTAAGTAAAAACAAA
>NW_008794774.1:4548076-4560071 GCF_000699145.1 Aptenodytes forsteri | reverse complement strand
TTTTTTTTTTTTTTTTTTTTTTTTTTTTTAACATACATAGTAAAAATACTATTTATAGATAAATTATAATTTTCCTTGAGATAGTTCCATTTCAGAAAGTTTTTAAATTTTCCACAAAAACATCCAAAATATACAGTCTTGTGCAACTACATACTAATGACATTGTATTGCAATGGCAAATGCAAAGTTTATCTAGAAAAGAATATTTTGCACTTAACCTAGAAGAAAATCTTGAGGAGCACATATCTGTGTTACTCAATTTTATTTCCAATTACTTTTTTTCTGTAGTCATCCTCATATCAAATAATAAAATTTAATTGGAAGCTAAATCAAATGGTATCCAGAAACTTGTTTGCTTTCTCAAGACGTATTTTCTTGACAAGCGTTTTTTAAGAAGTCCTCTCTCATTTGATATTTTTATATGTAACAGACGCTTGTTTTCCTAAAAAAATGCATAACTAGGCTAGTTATTCATTTATTCATACAAAAAGGCATAAATTCACCTAGGAAAAAACCCCCGTCTTTTATCAACTACAGATTGCTTCTGATCTATGGTTGTGGGAGGTAAAGAGCTGCAATTCATGCTCTTTTAAAAAGGTGGAACTGTCAGGATGCTTGTGTCTATACTAGTACAAGACTAGCCCTGGCATTTGCATTTCTCTTGCTCATGTTCCACTTTTGCTTTAAGAAAGTACTTCTGTATGTCTTTCACATCACTTTAACAGTGAAATGATGTTAAAAACCAGCTTTTCTATTTATACAGTAGGATTCTGACATCGGTCGTGTTTGATCTACAAGGCATTACTGTCAAACAAGTAATAAATAATATGGCATGTTTTTTTAAACAATGACTTGTCAACATTATGTTGATATTTGTTCATATCTAGTGAGGTTTTAAATTGCACCAGACACTACTAAGAAGTATTCAGTTTGCTGACCTTTTTTAAGGCTGGTACCTTTTGCATATGTGAGGTTTTCTTCTTCTCGAGATCTGTGGTGGTCTTTATTTTGTTGGCTGCCACCTGTCTGAAGCAATCAGCCGCTTCTTTCTCTTCCTCTGTACAAAAGGAAAATCCCATCTTCCAATGGATGGTGGAAGGTAACAGGATAATCAGTTCAGCAGTGATCCTCTGATGTCGCTGTGGGAGCCCTGTAAAAGCGGATTATCTGTGACCCAGATAAAATAATTAGAAATTACTTGGATACTTAGAAATAACTGATTTTCTAATCTCATTTCCAAAGTTAAAAAAGGCCTGTCTCTCAACGTAACACTACCAGATGTTTCCGTTAAACAGCATCCTTTGCAGAGACTAATCTGAACCCTAATTTTAAAGGATTACCTTTGATTGTTTTTTTATTTCAAATGCTAAACAGTTTGTGTTTTCATTTTTCCATATGTTCAAACAAAGTATTTATATAGAATTAAAGAAATTTTCTTCATTTTTCCACTGTAGTCCATCAAATATGATTTTATGTGACTTTTGTGTGTTAGTATTGCAGAGAAAAACTTTTCATTAAAATTATTTAATAATTAACTTGTTTCTCTGGCGCAAAACTATGTAATGGATGGGCTTTTATAAATTTAATAGATACCATGTGGTCTCTGTGCAAGGTAGTAGCTGTATTATGAACTAAGTGGACAATGACTTTATTAATTTAATTAATGCTACCAGGGTTTCCTGTTAATTAACTGAATGGTGTACAGTGATATGCCAATATCCTGGTGCATCACTACTGTGTGGATGCGATAGAGAGAAATTTCCCTTTATTTGCTTTGGGGAGGATGGAAGGGAAAATAGTTTAACAGCTGGTGTTCAGCAGTCTGTCTGGTGCACTATATGATGCCTACCACACAAATTTTTCCCCTTAGAAGTATTTTATAATGTCTGTATTTGTTAAGTGCTATGTTTTATTATTGTTGCAGTTTCTCCTTTTCACCTTCAAGTAGCAAACATATTTCACCAGCTATTTTTTGTTGTTCTTGTAAACAGATCCATCTCCACATGAACGTCTTGAACTTAATAATTCATATATTTTAACTATTTTTCTTAATGTGACTGATACTTACAGTGAGCATGTAGTAAGGAGCATTACTCATTTTGCTCAAGTCTTCTTTTCTTCTCAAAAGGACAAAAACATCCTTTTAAGGAAATCGGAAAAAGATGGAAATTGTACAAATCAATTTTCTGATATATTTATATATCAGGAACATTTTCAAGCAGTTAATTTTCTTTAGGAGTATCATTTCATTTAATAGTATAATGCAAATTGAAATGGAAACAATAAAAATGCCAGTGAAAAATTTAAAATTCTTTGTGTAATCAGTAAGTCAGACAAAATTTTAAAGGTTGAAATGCAAAATAATGAAAATGTAATTGCAGTTATTCTATTAATAAAACCAAAGGCTTTTTAATTCTTTGCATATTTTGTAGTGTTGATCCATTGCTGTTTTAATATACAGAGTGCACAAGTGATCTAGTTGTGCTAAAATGCTTTTTGTCTTTAAAAATAAGTATCTTATAATTAAAAATATTTGTAAAATCTTTAATCAGATAATCTATTAAATACTGTTTCGATTAGTGAAATACTAAGGGCTTTTCCTGTTTTTTTCAAACATGGCAGAAATGTAATCAAGGAACTATTAATCCTCATAATTAAGTTTAGCACAGAAGAAATTAGGATTGGAAGGGGAAATTAGGATTCCCAGCAAACGTATTCTTTACCTTGCTATAATAAAGTGTAAGGTATAAAGTAATTGTAGAGGGAGAGCAAAAGATATATAAAGTATAAAACTACATAGTAATTTGAAATTAGAGATGTAACAGAAAATAAGTTCATGTTAACGTTGTCTGTCTGTATCTTCCCCATTATTCTTATCCCTTCACCTTTTTCTGTCCCTACCTTTAATCCACCTATAGGTAAATCTCCTATTAGAAGACTGCGTAAAGTCCTGTAAATTAAATTGTCAGGAATTAGTGATGCCCTTGTCTTTGAATGGGATTTTGTTAACTGTTTAGTCTTTTGTATCTTTACCTTATTTTTCTCAAATAGACTAGCAATTGGTTTAACATTTTTAATTAATGTATCCTGACAGTCTTACACACCTATTTACCATCAAAACAAAATTTCAGTTTATTTAAAAAAAACTCCTTCCTGAGCTATTTAAAATGTAAGAATAAACTCAAGTGTAAGACACACTAAGTGGCAAAAGATCTCATCTGTTTTATTTAGATCACTATGTAGTTTTAGGTAAAGCAGGGATACTTCTATTGAAATTAATTATTTACAATATTATTAAGGAAAAGGGTAAGTTAGAAAATTTAGTCAAAGAGATTTTATACTGTGCAGAGAGTCAGAAATATCATGCCAAAAATACACCCAGTTCATCACTCAAGGAAGAAGTCCTTTTACAGCTCAGTTATTTTTCTAAATAGTAAAGGAAGTACCTTTAACCAATTGAAAGTAAGTAAAATAATGATGTGTGAGTGTTCTGGGGGCTGAGTACATTTTGTTTAAATGTTGCTTGTCAGATTTAGACATCAGACTATTAAAATGGCATCTGTGTGAGGAAGGTCAACAGCTAGCCTTCCTGAGAATTTTTTTCTTAATATTTTTGTCTTAAGAAGGTATTGGTAAGTATCAAGAAAAATAACACATTTTGTAATGTGTCTTCCTGTCATGCAGTTATCTGCACCTAACACGCCGTGGATTTTGACTGAAGAAAAGAGGTCTGTTTGCATCACCTTCTTTGTAGATGTGTTCCTAATTTGTTACCAGATGTTTTCATTGAATCATTTTCTAATATCTGACAAATACATTGGAAATCTATTTAACTAAATTTATCAGAGCATAGAGGAATATAGGAGTATTCCCTAGATATAACATAGTGTAGCTTCATTTTTCATTTTGCATACAATTCTCTGATTGAAGGATTTAAAGTTAAAACTGAACTAGTAATTTTCAGGCTGAACCTGATTGTAATTGATAAAATTAATCATATTATCTTATGTGAGAAGTCTAGATTAAGAAAACAATGCTAAAAAGTGGCCAAATGTAAACCCAAAATGTAATTAATGCCAAAAAGGAGAATTTCTGAAATATGAAGTACTCTTTCTATGAGATGTTCAGTATTTTATACTCTTCAATTGCTTACCTGTCATTTACATACACACAATGAAAGGATGTTAGGTACAAGGAATGAAAAAATGTGTTGTTCAGATAGAGGATATGTTGTCTTACACTTTCGGATAACAGCAATGGCTGCAAACCCAGGAGGGCTTGCAGGTTTTGTTTTTTTTTTCTCTTTCTGCTTTATCATACTTTCCTGCTGGTTCTGATATACTGAGTATTTGAAAATACTATATTAAGAAAGTGTGGCATAATGCTTACATTCTTCTATTGCAAGTATTAAATGGAGCTGTATTGATTACATGTCACTTTAAGCGAACACAGAAGAAAAATTGAACCAGAGTTTGTGGCTGCGTGCTTTGGAGTTGGTTCTGTGAGTTACAAATTACAGCTTCTCCTTTGGAAAACATGAATCAGTAAGAGGAAAATATTCTTTCCATGTGCTTCTTCCATGATAAATTAGTTCATGATGAATCCCATCCTATAGCACAGTTTGTTAAACAGTGCGTGTGATCTTTTTAAAAAACCTGTTTTTTCAGGCAGTTGGTTGTGCTAATTAAAAATATAGATGTGAAAGCTGTATTCCTCTTAGTAGCTAACACAGGTGCATTCATTTGCAAATGAATCTTAAGCTGGTCTGCAGAATTCCGTCGGCGCTGTTACATATGTCTCTCCATTCCTCGTGTAACAGTCTTAGCTGTGGCAGTAGCTTACTTCACTTAGAGTAGGCAAGCTGCTCTTGCAGACTTGTAGTAAGTCCTCAAAGCAAAAAACAATTCCTCATCTCCTCAGCAGAATCTGAAGCCTTTGCCCGTTTCCTCTTGTTTTAAAGTGATATGTTGTTAATGATTGCTGTGTTTATTTCCTTTAATTTCTTTTGCCTTTCTCACTAAGGTATGATTTTTTTTTCCTAGTTGCTTTAAGATGCTTATCAGTGGGTATGTATCTCTGAATAACCAGGTGCAGGAACAATAGTTGTTTCCAATCTGGATGATGACTTTGGGGGTCCAGATGACCCATCGTGTGAAATTAATCAGTTGTGGGTTAGTCAATTTTGTCTTGATTGCAATTGTAAATTTTACGGGATTTTTGGAGATAGAGATTACTAGGACTCCATAGATATGCCATGTTTGCCCATAGCAAGTTATTTTCAACTTTTGGATGAGTGCCAATTCTCCAAAAGATTTTAACATCAGCATTAGCTGTGAGTCTGGGGAAAAAAAAATCTTAGCAGAGATCTGTTTGTATTAATAGTAATCCAAGCTGATAGTAGATGCAGACAGCCAAAGCCTCTTACGCTGAACACAGTAATGCTGATGTTGTAGCAAAACCTTGGTATACGTGAAATGCATAATTAAGACAGATGATATTCTGGTTGAAAGCCATTCGTGGGACGTGTTAATGAACAGAACACCTTGTCGTTCAGAAGAATAGTGGTTATTCTGGTCCTCCTGTCTCCAAAAGGAGAAAAATTCATCAGTCTGAGAAGAAAGCCTTAAATAACAGGCCAAAACTCAACTGTGGCCCTCTCTCTTTCCTTCCTCTCCTCTCTCCAGAGGGGCTACTGAGTTTCCTGGGGTGCTGTGAAGTTTCACTTTCATGTGAAATGGTAAATTGGTTCATTCTCAAATGAAAGTACATTTCAAATGAGCCCAGCTGTTTTGCAGCACTGTTGGGGGAGGGAAGCTGTGAGGGGAATTTGGTTTCTTAAGTTCAGTCACCAGCACTTGCTAAGCAGCTAAACTTCAGAGGGAGATGTTTCCTCCCATTCCCTCTAGCCCTAGTTCACAGCTTTTAAAATGTGGCTATAAAGCTTTTTTAATTCTGAAAAAGTATCCCAGAAGCAAAGGATTCACTGCTCAGTCCCAATTCCTTTACTGTAAAGCAAAAGTATTCTAAAGTAGATGTTGGCATTTTAATGGAAGAAGAAGGAAGGGAGGAAGGAAGGGAGGATTTCCTTTGACTTCCTATCCAACTAAAATCCTTAGTATGTTTTAAAGGTGTGGAAGCTTGACAGTCTTTTCTTACGGTCATTTTCTGCAGTTCTTGTTTTGATGCTTTCACTTAGTTCATTAATTTAATGGGTTACATTTTTGAGAGAAGCAGACCCTGATGAGCATCTTTCAGGTCTTGATAACGTGCCATGATAACAATTAAAAAGGAATACAACCCCCAGTTCCCAACCTGGGATTTCCTCCAAAAATCTCAGATACAGTGTTTTAGGGAGCCGTACAAATGTAGTAATGAATAAACAATGTGGAGAAACATAGCAAGAAGCCATATTTAAGGTGTTATTTTGTTATGTTACTTCTGCACCCAAAGCTGTTTTAAGGCTCCTTTTGTGAAATGATAGCATAAACCTTTGCTAACTAGAAATCAATTATAATATGGACTAGCATGCTACTGCTGTACAAAAAATCATTAGCAATCATTGCTTTCAAACATACCAATATTATTTTGTAATACTATCAGGTAGACAGCTTTGAGTTGACCAGAGGATAATTCCTAGAGCTGAGATATTTTTGCAGTTATGGAAGGAGCTACAGCATCTCATGAAAATGCCGTTACAACCTCACCGAAATGTCATGGAAGTAATATCTGTGTTTATTTAGTCCTTTTTATTCAGAAAGCTGTGTGTGATTTTTTGTGGTAAGAAAAGGTGGTGTTTGTTCTGACGAGAGTTGGATGAAAAGCCAGCCCAAGGAAGCAGAATGTCCCTTGGCTGTGCAGTCAGGTCCTGCCCTAACAAGGAGAATGGCTTGTGTCTTGTAATGCTTTCCTGCCACCTGTGGCAGGTGAGGGGGAATACGCTAGACAGGGCCATAAGGTGGAGAGGAGAAGCAGTTTATCTATGGGAATCGAGACAACAGGCAGTATTTACAGCCTGCTGCCTCCAGTCCTGTCCTCTCTCACTATTGAGCAGTTGTTCAAATCCACCTAATGATGAGGCCAGAATGGTTGAGATAGTCTGCTGTGGGCATCTCCAGCTCTCTCACTATTGAGCAGTTGTTCAAATCCAAGTTTGTGCCTTCTCTGCACAAACAGGGAAGAACTTGTGCATCTTGGTGGCTCGGCGTGAGGAGAGGGGACTTCTCTCCTTTGCCGTAGTGCATCTGGAATTCAGCTGGGTAGGTCATGGGCAGAATGAAGATTTTTGCCGTTTAGCATGTGGTAAGGCATCTTGTTCCAATCTCACTATTGAGCAGTTGTTCAAATCCAAGTTTGTGCCTTCTCTGCACAAACAGGGAAGAACTTGTGCATCTTGGTGGCTCGGCGTGAGGAGAGGGGACTTCTCTCCTTTGCCGTAGTGCATCTGGAATTCAGCTGGGTAGGTCATGGGCAGAATGAAGATTTTTGCCGTTTAGCATGTGGTAAGGCATCTTGTTCCAAAACTCATCAGAGCTGGGAAGCGGATTTAGAAGGAGAAAATTTGGCAAGGGGAGTTGAGGCCACCTGTGTCTGGTGAAGCAGGGAAGCAGCTTCCTGTGCATTATTCCCCACTCACATTTCACCCTTCCCCTTCAAAGCTTTATGAAAGATGGTGGCAGAATCCCAGCAGTGCCTGCACTGAACTGGATGCACTGATGGCAGGAAGAATCAAAGAACGCAGTATGGTTTTATTGCTAGGTAGTGTTTCCAGATGACAGTGAAGTTGCAGGCTAATTAAACCACAGCCCTTGTGTCTCTGCATGGCTGGGACAATAGAGACTAGCGCTCAGTTTCATTCAAACGCTAGTGTAATCTGACAGGTGCATTATGTGCATGCCTAAATCAGTGCACAGTAAAGGGAAATAGCAAGCTGCCATGAAAAGGAGATGGAACCATGACAGATATTTCAGTTGCTGTATTTTGGACCTCATGAGTGATTCTGGGACATAATGAACTATGAAAGTGCATTGAAAACACTAACACTGCTGGAGTTAAAATTGAAGTGATACTCGCTTACAAAGCAAGCTTTTTGGTCAAATTCACAGTGCAAAAGTGAGAAAAAAGTACTATTGGTAGTTTTAAAAGTTGTATTTGGGGATGATCTACGCTTAAATTGATTTGTTAATTATAAAGCTTTGTGACTCATTAATCACGTTCAGAAAAGTAAAGTATGAATTCAATTTGCTGTTAGCTGCAGGGGTGCCTTCACTCCACACATTATGTAGTTTTTGTTACATTTTAAGAGAATAATTTTTATATTTGGTATTTACCTGTAGGCACTATGGAAACTGATGGTATATTCCTAGTGGTGCTGTTTGCATTATAATACTCATAAAGATAACTATTTTAAAACTTCTTAATAGCTCCTGCTTTTCAAAATACTACATCTGTTAATAGTTGCATTTTACTAAATTTTCCTGTGGTCATCTCCGTGGACTGTTCCAAGTCTGGAATGGGTGCTTGTAAAGAGTATGGCAAGAGTGTACTTTACACACGTTACTTCTAAATGTTGCATGAATTAATTGTAATACCTGAATTAATTTTAGCTGTAATAATGTTGTAAGTTTTTGTTGACATTCTGTGGTATGTGCTATCACATACAGTGATACATACAGAGTATAGTTTCACATCATGTTTTTAAAAATCATTTAACATACTGAGTAAATTTGCGCATATAATCTCACAGCTGTTTGAAACTAATATGGCATATGAGTAATATGTAACCTACTGGACTAATGCCAAAGCAGTGTACGCTAAGAATGGATTCCCTGCTTTATTTAGTTGCTTTCATAATGACATTTT
Organism: Aptenodytes forsteri; assembly: GCF_000699145.1. NCBI lineage: Eukaryota > Metazoa > Chordata > Aves > Sphenisciformes > Spheniscidae > Aptenodytes > Aptenodytes forsteri. The sequence continues at coordinate 4,551,212 of NW_008794774.1, read as the reverse complement.
AACAGTTAGGAATGTAAATAAATACTTTTTCATTGTGTTTTCTTTTCTTCAACAGGACACTACAAGTATAGAAAAAATGTCGAACTGTTGTGAAGACATGTAAGTGCTGTAAAATGTCTACATTTATTTGCTGAAAATCTAAAGGAGTAGCTGCTTTTTTTAACTGTGTGAGAGAGAAAAGGAACTGAAGGCACTGTTAGGATTATTTTGCATGGTACTGTGCCTTGTACTTCCTATCTCTAGCAGCAGCTCACTAATCTTTTAATATTGGTTGTACCCAAAGTAGCCTCACATTATTCCCGTTCCTTCCAAAGCCAGTGAAACTATATTTTCTTTCAAAAGTACAAATGAAAAGACACTTTCTGCTGTGTCTTGACATAGGTTTCATTGATTCTGAGGTTCTCGTCTGCTTCAAAAGTTGCCTTTGGTTGATTGACAACACAGATAGTTTCTGTTCTCCAAAGTTAAGTCTCAGCTGCATGCCATAATGAAAGAAAAGCTGTGTTTGTGATGCTGGGACAGAATTCATCGGAGTCCAGTAATGGATCCCCAGCCAACCTGCATTGTTCTAGCTGACTGAAGTGCTCCATGAGCGTGCTGTCTTTCACTAATAATGCTGTCTTCCACAGATCGAGGCCCCAAAAGCCATGGCAGCAGACCTTCTCAGAAGTTTTTGGCACTCGCTGGAAGATCCTGTGGTTTATTCCTTTCAGGCAGAGGCAACCGCTGCGAGTTCCCTACCACTTTGCCAATCACATCTGAACAGATGGATGGTGGGCACAGATGGGTCCTCCATGCTGGAAGTGCGTTACAGGTTTTATGATAATAGGACTATGACAGTCTTCAAGTCAATTAAAATCCACCCACCAATCGTAGGCATCACAATGTGCCCCCGGCGTTATTTTAATAGTGGTCTCGATTCTGTTCTGAGATTAATACAAGTTGTATGTTTAACTTTAGGCGTATTTACTTTCAAATTAGCTTTCCAAGGGGATTTCTTTAGTCTTTGAGGTTAATGCCGAAACCAAATGACTGGAATGCAGTCTTACTCTATTTGTTTGATACTGGCTCTTTTGACTTTTTGGTAAAGAGTTTTGTTTTTTGGTAGGAAACACTGAAGTTTACATTGGTTGTTAGCTTTCCCACTAAGTGTCTTATTCTGCCTTGATTTTTTTTTAGTGTTTTTATCAGTAGGTCTGTCTAGATAATACTCACGTCTTTTTTCTGCTACATGTGTTTAAAATTCCCTGATACTGCCATTTATTTACGGTATGCAATAGTAATCCTGCAGCACCGCACTATAAAAGGAACATTTAAAACTGAGGCAGACTTCTTCCTAAACCTTTCTCAGAGAGCTTTTTATCAATACATGTAAATGTATGTGTTTATATATAGAGATCTTACATCTTACAGTTATCTTTCTGCATAGATACGATCTTAGTGAAAAATGTTCATGTCTTTATGTCCACAAAAGCGATAAAATGTTCCAGGGTAAAATACGCAGATAGAAAGCATGTTTTCCCTATATCCCAAGGATTTCTTTGCAATAACTCAACAAAGAAGTTGTATGGTGCAAATACTAGAATGATTACTTTTTAAAAATACAGATTTAATTAGCATAATGTACCATAAAGAGGAGTATATTGTCAATAAAGTTATAAATTTTATATTTACTTTTGTTTAGTCGTGATTAGCTGGAATTGGTCTAAGTGTTTGTATATGGGAAATATATGTGAAAATATTTTAAAATATTTGTACCTAAATGCAGATGTTTGCTACTAACCTGTATGGTAAAGTATATTCACTGATTTGATAGGGTACTGTGTTGATGTACGATAGCTTGTTGTGGGCCCTTTAAGTATGGAAGTAGTTAACCAAGGAAAGCGTCCTTAAGATTACATCTGGTAAAATGACAATGATGCCCAAAGTACTGGCTCAGCTTTCCTGTATCTGGAAAAATTATGCAATTTATTATAGCCCTCTGTATCTATTCAAGTATCAGCATGTTTGTGATTTTTGAAAGTTGTGTGAAGTGTTGGGAGAAATTCACAGCTTCAGTGTTTTCAGTTATGCTGCTTACTGCGTTTGTTGTCTAGCCTAACAGGACTAGGATCCACCTTAAATGACAGCCATGCAACAGGATAATAAAAGGCACAAAATCGGGATGTGACATAGGTAGGCTGTGTTTGGAGAGAGTGGTAGTTTGTTTGTGAACAGTTCATTCAAAAAGAAGGGCTAGATTTGTCACGAGTGGTATTCATAATGGACTTTTAGATCAGCTCTTTCAAAATCTTAACACAGTCACTGCCAATGTTGGGTGCCCCTTTATGGAATTAAGAGATTTTGATGATCCGTTGAAAGTTCCAAGAGGTGCATCTTAAAGATCACTTGGATTTTAAACTTTTATAAACTTACAACATTTGAACCGACTTTACGTTCCCTCTCCTTTTAAAAACAGATGCAATATTTTCTTCATTGAAGTTTCAAGCCTAATGTTCAACCATTTTTTTTAACGGCATTTTTAGAGGCGGGCTTAGACTTTCTTTAAGATGGTATTGGCAGCAATATTTAAACAAAAGAAAGCTTGAGGGAAGTGAATGGAAAGGCTGGAGCAGTGCCTGAAACTAAAAAGAACGAGCATATACGTTATAAAGTAATGGCTGTATGCCCTCTTTTTTTAAGGAATTCCACTGTTGTCGTCTCCGTGAAACACATCGGGGAATAATAGCAGTTTTGTTTTACGTGCCAATATTTAAATCTGTTTCATGAGCAAAACACCGTAGTTTTTTTGCAGTTTTTCATGCTAATCCATTATCATAGTTAGCAGACCATACAGTTCTGAAGCTTATTAAGAAAGAGGACCGAGAATGTAACGATTCTTGATACATTCACTGTGGGGGCATAGAGTTACTCTTTCTGTTTTCTAGTATCATTGTTTCAGTCAGTTTAACCGCGCACGGGGAACCAAATCCGTAACGCAGAGCCTGCTCGACGGTAGGAACCTCGGTTGTAAGCGGCGCGTTTAATGTTTGTACGTGATACACAGTGGAGTAACGGGACCGTTAAATGTTGCCGGCCTTGCGGGGGTAAAAATCCGCCAGCAGCCCAAACGTCGTGCTGGCTGCGACGTCCCAGC
>NW_008794774.1:4540681-4547738 GCF_000699145.1 Aptenodytes forsteri | reverse complement strand
CTGCGGGCCGCCCGCCGCCGGTGGGAGCGCGGCGTGCCAGGTTCGTCCAGAAAACCCTCGGAACCGTGCGACTTCCCTTCCAAGCAATCAACTGCAAATTAAAAGCCCGTGAATTCCAGGGCGCTTACTTAAGTGGCCGAAAGGAGAACCTTGAGGCTGAAGTATCAGGTATACGTTTAAGTAAACGATGAACGCGAATGTCTTGCCTGATTCTCAAGTGGAAATGGTAATTGCACAGCGTCACAATTTCTCAAATGTAGTGCTGGATTTTTTTTGGTAAATATATTTTTTCTCGCTCTCCCACTCATCCTTAACATTAGGAATCGATATGTAATATGATTAAGGCAGCTACTTCATTTTTTATCCCGTTTCCAAGCATGTGGAGGAGAGAAGGGAGAATTTGGAGAGGCTTCATTTTTAGGAGGCGCTGAGCTTTATTCTTTGAATGACGGGCCTCTAAAAGTGTAAAAGCAATCATAATATTTTTTTAAATTTTAGCCAATGACCCTATCATGTTATTAGTTGATTAATGCTTCTGAAACTGATTCTCAGAAAGAGTTGTTCCAGCAGGAAAAGATCAGGTAGACTTTCATGATCTAATTTGAAATCCTTTAAACCTTGAAATCCTTGAAATCCTCTGAACCTTTGCTTTGAAATCCCACTTCTTTCCCTCCAGCTCTCCTTCAGGATTTTTTATTTTAGTAGAAACTGCATTCTTAAGACTATTTAGTGCTTGTCATTGTTACTCATTTAAAAAATCTTCTAGAGAGTATTAATGAATTTCATCCTGATATAACATCAGAACTACACATGCTTTATCAAGCACAGTGGATATTAGCTATGAACTTAACAATATTTGATTTCCTGAGGGGTGAAAAGAGAAGCCAAAGCACTAATGGGAAGCAACCTGAAAACATTTGAAGATAACTGGTTTATTTGCAGTACGGGGTAGCTCCTGATAGGACTGAACAATGCTACCTTGCTGTCTTCTCATAATATCAGAGATTTGAGATTTCATTTGAAAACTCTTGATATCTAAAATAAAATGTTCTGCATTAAATAATGTTTACCAACCTATCCTCTGATCTGTTGGTTTGAAGGGAGGTTCCATCAAACAGCTTGCAGAGTAGCTGAGGTACACAATCATTTTCAGTTTGAGGAGGATTCATGAGTAAGAAACTGTCTAAGAACTGAGTGGCAGGATAGATTTTGAACTAGGCAGCTTCCTCCCTGTTTTGAATCTAAAGTGGGCTAATGTGAAGGGAAGATTCATAAAAGCACAGAGAAAATGGAGGTGGGGCCAAAAAATTTGTTCTGATTCGCTACCAAAGTTTACCAAATGAAGTGAGATTGCAAAGAGCGGGAGTTGCGCAGTTAAATACACATGCCATCATTATATGACGTCTTTCAATATTCATCTTACAGTTGTCCAGTTTTATTCAGTAAATGACACTTTTCAGAAATTACGAGTTCATGCTTTCTTTTGTGCTATAGCAGGCCGTTGTATGCCAATGTAAGGAACGTAGGTGGCAAAGACAGGATTTCTGCAGTACTGTGAAAGAGAATCTTTTTCAAGTCAACTTTGCATTCAGATGAAACGTACGATAATAAGATAAGTTTTCTGGTAACCTGAAATTGTTAGTTAGCATAAAACACTTTTTATGGAATGCGTTATTTACTGTATTTGGCCAGCCTTCCTGCCATCACTTATAGCAGAGTGTTTCTGTCACGTATTTGAGGATGCTGCCACTTACATGTATTATTTAACTTGGCTATCTCCACCCTTTGTCTTCACCACGCACTCAGTTTTGCTGCAGCTCACAAATAAGCCAATGTAGCTTTGTTGGAACAACCGTATCACGAAGACAAATACTAGTGACCGGCTCTTCTCAATATCCCAACTGGAAATATCATTGCATTCCTTAAAAGTGTTTTCTTTGTATGGTGGAGTCTTCATCTTTCCGAACAAAAATTGTTGCTTATTCTACATATATTCCCATCAATAATACTGTATTAGCACTTCTAAACTATTCCTAAAATAAAAACTAAGTGTACTTCCTGAAGAATGAGAGTTGCATAAAACAACGTGGATCTTAATTAGTACCACCTAGTACTTCTCATTCAATCCTGTACTTCTACAGTTGTGTTATGTGTGCAAGCATAATAAATTGATTTTTTTAGCATTGTGTATAAGAAATACACTTTTACTCATAGTCTTGTAACCAATTGGAAGTTGACAGTCAGAAGACAAAGGTACTATTCTGGTTTTTGCACTTCAAGAAATTACTAGCTTTTGTTTAACCGCAGAACCTCATATCTGATGTTAAAGTCTGTGGCCAAAGGTTTGAATCTAATGAAGTGATTGGACTGAGCATTGTAGCTGTCCAGTAGCGCCGATAAAAATAATCTTAGACAGGTTTGGATATACGTAGCACAAGCCCAACGTATATGCTTCTCAGGGCCTGTCCCTTCTCAGTCAGACCATTTCCCTCTGAAAGGATTTTTCTTTTCTGCCCTCAATATAAATTGCTGTTAGTCATACCTGACAGCCACTTTGTAGCTCTCTGTTAGCTCATAACTAGGTTGAATGAGTAGTGGGGACACGGTGCGCTTTTTCAAGTCCTGACGGGCCTCAACTTAGTATCTTCCAGCTGCATCAGGTTGGTGGTCAGAATAGGCACTGTGGTAGAGTAGCCAGGGAAGGCGTGGAGATAGGGAGTATTGGTTTGATTAAAAAAAAATTATCTGGTTCCATTTGGGTTTGGGTTGAGAGCAAGCAGTCAATTGCTTAAGAGATTTGAAATCTGTTATGGATTCTGTACACTGAAATACGCAGAAAGAAGTTGTCACACCTCTTTATGGGTTTTGAACAAGTGCTGCCTTTTTTTTGCTGTAATAAAGCACAGCTGGAGCTTTTCGTAACCTTAAGCATTATTTTGTATATAATTCAAGTTGTTTTTACCTTCTTGTTGCCTGAGTCCGTATCTCCTGACCTAGGGCAGTACATGCAATGTTCTGGTGCTGCCACAGGTACATTTAGCAGCTGGAGATCCATGGCTCTTGTGTCAAAAAATAACTATTTAAAATTGGTCCAGTTGTGAGACTTGAATTCTCACATACTGGGAATTTTAAGATAAATCTAATTCTCCTATGGATCAGTCTTTATTAACAGACATAACTGTTTTTAAATATATGTTCTGAGCTGTTCTTCAGATATTCCTGATAATTTATTTTTACTCATGTGTTATAAACACATGGTTAATAAAACACCAAGTGGGATGTCATGACAAATCCCGCTGTCATTCATATTCAGGATAATTCAGGATAATTCAGGATTCACATTCACATTATCGCGTTCAGGATAAAACAACAAATGATATTGATTTGGCAATTGGGGTATGGATGCAATCTTTTGCTTTACAGTCACTAGGAAATGATACATGTAAAATACAATGCTAGAAATACTTGTCTATACAAATTATTAAAAATCTTTGATTAAGTGAATGTACTTATTTGAAAATACACAGGCATTACAAAGGATTATTTCAGTGCTGTTTGAAGTTATTTAAAACAGACGAAATGTGACAAATTCCTGCTTGGTATGCTGTTTATTATGGTAATATAATTACCATTGTTACTACTACACAGTGTGTCAGGCACCTCATTTTCATGTTGACTGTTTTATATATGTGGTTTTTAAGGTTAATAGTTTTAATAGTTAGGAGTGCAGGAAATATACTGGGAGTTGTCTCCTGCGTTAGCAAAGATAAATTTAATTATTTCTTTTACACTAATAAGTTGAATATAATTCTAAATTAAACAAAGTATCAGGACTTCAAAACTGTCTGAGTGATGGTGAGTGATGCTAGGGATTGCTTTTGGGAAGAATTGGTACTTCTAAATACAGTGTCCGTACTCATGCGACATACTGCGTGACTGAATACTTCAGAAAGCGTTGTTCTTCAAAAGATTTTTTTACTACTTTCTCAGTGGCTGAGCATTTGAACTTCAAGATTCATTGAAGTACTTGTATCTGTGAGCTGCGTTAGGCCTAGGACTTCAGTTCTGCTGAAATTGCTCAATGGCATCTTGTGTCTTGCCAAACTACGGTGGAGTGATTAAAGTTGGTTGTTGCAACAAGGGCCATCTAAGTATTGCCTGTATAGCTGTAAGAATAATTCAGATTTACAGTAGAACACGTGCTTTTTGAGTTAGAAATTACAAAACTTAAATTGTAATTTATGTGTGTTTCTGGGTGAATAAGTATTTCTATGCACATTCCAAGACTGATATACTGTAGATCACAGCGTAGTTTATAGATAGAATATCTACAGATCACTCTGTCTCCTTAACAGCTTCAATCTAAGTGCCAGGTAGCAAAATAATACTGATTTTTGTAAATTAGCATTCTGAATTTTGTAGTTCACACATGGGCATGTGATTGAATTTTACTAATTTGTTCTTTGTTTGATCTTGACTGTTTTCAAACAATGCTGAATAATGTTTATACTGGACTTGCTGAAAATTACAAGGTCTAACACTGGTTATGCCTGAATGGGTAATGTATGAGGTGAATGGCTAAATAATATCAAAACAGGGAAACCTACTCTGATATTCTTTTAATCAAATCTAAAAGTGCAAGAGTATGTCCAGCTGGGAAACAATGTATTGTCTTTTATTTCTCTTTCTTTATTTTATTCATGTAATATTTCTTTCTTTCCAATTGATTTAAGTTATAGATTATTTTTTCATTCCTATTGAGATTTCTGATGTGCTATATTTTTTAGACATGTTATTTTTAAATAAAAAAAATAAAAGTTTCTTCTTCTCCTCTGGATTTCATTTACATCGGTTTAAAGTTGTGTAAATACTTCGGTAATACTTTCCAAACCTGTTTTTAGATTTTCCTAATTCTTTTATAAATTACTCTCATTAATCAGTATTTTATATTGTGACATGATTAAGCTATAATCCCAAATGATCGTTTTGGAAAACTGAACTGTGAAAAATCACTGAATAGTTAGTGAGGTACTTACTTATTATCTGAGCTTTGTTGTTTGTTTTTAAGAGAACAACTGAGTGTTGGTGGAAGCACTGAAAACTTTCTCTGTTAGGAGCATCTATTGGTGTAACAACGCTAGTTACAGTATTGGTTAAATTTCTTGCCTAAATAATTAAATTATGTGTATGCAGCTATACTGATGCATTAACCCTCCTTCCCTCCCCCCCCTCCTTTTTTTTTGTGCTTTCTACTCTTGCTATGTAAGATAAAAACAATCAAATCTCTAAACCATGCTGATCAGGGGGTACAAGCATAGGAGACCCAGGCATCTTCTGGTGTATTTATGCCAAGACAGAGTTCACAGTTCTCTGTAACCCCTACCAGAGCAGGAGCTTCTGATGTAGGTATAAACTAAAAATTATATAAATTGCCATTCTTCGAATTGCAAAAATAGAGTTTTGGGTTTTTTTTTTTAATCTTTGGCTTGTATGTTTTTATACAATGTATTAGATCATTGATAATCATTCTTGGAACACTTTTTGAGAGAGTTAAATGGATCTGAATCAGCAGCTCTTCTGTTTCGTGTACATGTGAATTTATGTCAGATTTTGATGCAGAGAGGTTTCACACATTTTGGTCTCTTTCAAATGAGATACTGGATTTAGATATGTAAAAGGTTGTGCAGAAGTATTAGTGGCCACAGAAAAATGTAGCAGAGAGTAATAAAATAGCAGCTGCTGGGTGTGGTGTGAGCAGTAGTCTCATCTGTAGAAGAAGTAAAGGGAAGATTTTAGACATCTGGGAAGATCCACTGCAAGAATAGTGAGCCAAAGAAAAAAGCCAGTGGTTATGCCTGCAAGGAAATGATTAAAATAGCTGAATTGTGGCACTTCATGAATAAGGGAGCACGAAGTACATGATGACGGATTGTGGCACAGGGCTTGCATCTTTTGTTTCAACCCAAGAACCGGATTCTGGTAACAACCATAATAAAAATCACTTCCATACTGATCCTTCCACAACAGTGTAAAACTGACCCGTAAAATTCTGTGTGTATTTCAGAAAAAGCTGTTCTTGCCTGCTGCCAACAATTTCAGTTTCTCTTGTCTGAAATTTCAATGGTCCTCTTTTCCCCACATAATAATTTCAAATCTGGTTGATCTCTGCTATGAAATTTATTTAATTTAGTATTTACAAATTAGATACAACTGACTTGTGTGAGTGTGTGCCTTCTTTTTGATGTGTGGAAACAGAGATCTGTTCCCACTTGCCCATAAAAATAATTGTAGTGTGTACACTGCAGTATTTTTAATGCCTAAAGCTCCTGGAAGTATTTCTTGATGTGTTTTCTCCTTTTATAAACTGAATGAAACAAAGTATTCAACAGTACTTTGAGTCTATAAATTCATTTTAAGAGGCTGCCAGGTAGTGCAGATGAACAAATGCATGCAAACACTGCTGTAGGCTGACCAATTACCTATACGAGCCGCAATTATATTAGCGTGCAAGGGCAATTGGAGGAAAAATTGGACCCTGTGGACATCCAGCTGAGTAAACAGGCTTGAGGAAGGATGGAGGATGTGTTAGTCTGAATAAAATACAGCTAAGCTAATTTGAAAAAAACCAGGCCAGAATTTGTATCAGTCACAGCACATTCTTTGTATGTCCTCTAGTTTAACAACATTTTTCTCATTAGACTTCCCCTCTCAAAAACATTCCCTTTGCTGAAGGATTAGTTTAAGATCAGACCCATGCAGCAATAGGCTTTGTATGCAGGAAGCTAAAAAGCTGTATTTCAGTCACACCGAGCTGAACGTAAAATGAAGTGGACGGGTGCTGCTGAGCCGTAACGACTCTTTCAAGCCTAAGTAATAGAATCATAGAATCATAGAATAGTTTGGGTTGGAAGGGACCTCTAAAGGCCATCTAGTCCAACCCCCCTGCCATGGGCAGGGACATCTTCAACTAGATCAGGTTGCTCAGAGCCCCGTCCAACCTGACCTTGAATGTTTCCAGGGATGGGACATCCACCACCTCTCTGGGCAACCTGTGCCA
>NW_008794774.1:4474817-4538765 GCF_000699145.1 Aptenodytes forsteri | reverse complement strand
GCCCTCCTCGGTGCCCTAAGGATCTTGAACTCCACCATTTCATGGTTGCTGCAGCCCAGGCTGCCCTTGAGCTTCACATTCCCCACCAGCCCCTCCTTGTTGGTGAGAACAAGGTCCAGCATAGCACCTCTCCTCGTTGGCTCCTCTACCACTTGGAGAAGGAAGCTATCATGGACGCATTCCAGGAACCTCCTGGATTGTTATGCCCTGCCGTGTTGTCCCTCCAACAGATGTTGGGGTGGTTGAAGTCCCCCATGATAATAGTTTATCCCCAAATATAACATGATCTTGCTGTTTAGGATATGCTTCACAGCCTCACTTTTTTATTCCATGAAGCTAGGACTTTCCTGGAGCTGTGGCCAAAATCCCTGCTTCCATAGTCTGTTGGCTGCCATTTGGGTGATGGCTCCTCTTTTTTTCCAAGTGGTGTTAAGTGCAGTAATTCGAGCCCTACAAAGGTGAAATTTGATAATTTGTTTTGATAGCTAATGGATGCTAACCCACCGGGTTAGACCGCAAGTCTGGGACTCAGAAGATCCAGAAGATCTGCCTTCAGTTCTCTGCGTGACCTCTGGTTTTCTTGGGTTGAGCTGCAACGCCGAAGGTGAAAGCTGCGATCCCTTGCTTGAGCACTGCCGTGCCTGCTGCCGCATCCTGTGACACAGAAGCCAAGGCCATAATCCCGCATTGGATTTCCAGAGGTCCCAGGATGACCAGAGCAACGCGTCCCCACTGCCCCGGGCTGCCTCTGCCTGAGGAGCTGCACGCTTGCTTCCCTCCTGCGGGACACTGGGGATCCTTCCCTGAAGCCTTTGAATGATGCAGCCCAAACACAGCTGGGGTGCATGGGCAGGATTTGCCAACTACAGCAGCAGCCATCGCTACATTATGGCTATAGCAAGTGGTCGTGCACATCTTTGAGCAGAGAATTGCAGTTAGAGCAGTTCCCTGGGGTATTCAGTGCTCCTGCCAGCTCTGAGTAATTCCAGCACCCCTTGGGTGCTTGTGATTGCCGTTCACGAAGTCCTGACTGCCACGGTGTCTTCACTGGAGGTCGAAACTCCAGTATTTACTGCTGTAACATTCTTTTCGAGGGACCAGGTAGCAGGTTTTTATTGCATCCAGTCTCCATTTCTTTTTGCCTCTATGGCTGATGCAGAGTAGAGCTACAAGTGCTTTCTGCCTCAGAATTATGCTAAGGCGAACATTGTTAAAGGTGATAAAAGGTTTGGTGCTGTCACTTTTTTATTTCCACAAAATATTCTGAAAAATGAGATGTGAAGTTTTTTGAATGATACTGAAAATCACAAGTGTTGAAGATAATTTTGTCATGCAAGGTTGCAAACTTGATACTTGCTATCATTTGCAATATTGTGAAAAATATGAAAGAAATTTAAAGTCTGCAAGGGCATCATTACAGTTAGAGGAGAAATATGTAGCTGTGTAATAAAGACCTTCCAGCTTTAGAGTGAATGAAACAACATGATGAAAAAGAAAAAAGATTTGTTGTCCCATATGTTTGTCTGATGAGGTTTTGTCATGTAATAATGCTTCTGCAATGAGGCTAGAGAGGGAGAAGCAGAGAGTTCAGAAAGTTTATCTGTTTAATTGACTTTCTTTTTCTAACATTATTTCCAGTTAAGACAGGTCACCGAATGTCCGCTAATGATAAAATAATTTTACTTTCTATCTTTGTACTTCCAAAAGGAAGTTAGAAAGATCAGAAAATAAATTTCCTCTTTTTTCCCACTTCATTAAAAAGGTAATAATTTGTCTTGTGAAGAGGAAGTGGTTTTGAGTGTATTTTAACAAGACAATGAGTAATACGCTTCTCAGAAAATTTTACACTGCAGCGCTCTGGCAGCAGTGCCTGACTTAAATGAACAAGGGAGAACCAATCAAAAAAAGTACGCCTCGGTGACACTCAGGGAGTTTAAGTAAAAATACAAATATTGTGCTTTTTGCCTTGAGTTAAATATTAAATGCAAGTAGTATCTGCAAGTCCTGTTGCACATACGTTAGCTTTCTACATACTGTGGATAAGCAGGTTCAAGTTGCTATGCTGATGTTGATCACATCTCTAAATCGGACTGTTTTGCTACAAAATTCAGGGTTGAGGAGTCTGATTAGGGAGTCTAACACTCATTTCGGCTGGGCTTCCTAAAGACCAAGATTTCTCCAGGCTCTGAGTTGGTACTCAATAATCTGATGGATGTGTAAATATCTTAGAGACTAATTTTCCACAATATCTGTGAAAATAAGTAGCCAGGTGTACAATTTTAGAATTATCATAACTGAAGGACACAGAGCAACTCAAGTGTACCTTACTGACCTCTGGTAAGGTACAAGGGAAGCCACATGTGAGAGATTTCATCAACTAAGATAGTCCCAGAAGTATTTCTGTCTTGTGGCTTTTTGCTTTTTTAAAAAAATATTTTTTACCTAATTTGGGGCCATAAAATTTATGCCATCTATACAGAAGCCTAAAATTGCAAAGTTATATTCTGGGAAGATGGAATGCCATTTTTTTAAGTCACTTTTTGTTTGGAATAAACAAAAATAACCCTATCCAAAAGAAAAAACATCGCCTATATTTTTGGAATGGCTTTATCTTCTCAGACGCACTTCTTGAGGTGTGACTAAAGAAAGGGAAATGTTGGTGATGACTTTTTTTTTTTAATTCCTGAAAGTTTATTTTAATGTGCAAATAACAGCTGTCAACCTTCCAGCTTCCTGCACTTCTGTCAGTCTTCATTATTCATGCCTTGTTTTCTTTTTAGAATTGACAAATGCCTGAATAACTGCACAGACATATTTAAATAATCTTTTCATATTTTGCTGTGTTTAAAACAAAACTTTTGAAGCCTAGAAAAAGTTATTTTCAGACACTGTAATTGCAGAAAATATTTTGAGTAAGTTTTCCCAATTTATTCACTTCATATAATGTCATTATTGTTCTCAGATAGTAAAATCAGAAATTATTGGAGTGATTTAAAAAAGAATGTTCTGTAAAACATATTTGATGTCTGTCCTGATTGCTGAGTAAAAAGGGGAGAGGACTGTTAGGGGAGATAAATCTCACTTTGAAGAGAAAGGCAGAGCTTTTCTCTAAAGCAAGCACGTTGTGCTCCTGCAAAGGGGGGAACAGTGGAAGCCTTGTACGCCCAACCTTACTGGCAACTCTCATGCTAACTGTAGGTGAAGAGGCAGGGGGAGTCTTTGTGTGAGAGAAAATAAAGAACAATCCACGTGGGCAGCGAACAGGAAGTTTGCTGGTAGGTTTGGCAGGGTCTGGCTGGCAGGTACACACATCCCACCAGCAGAAAGGTAAATTGTCGGGAAGGAGGGACCTTTGAGGGGGTAAGGTGTGCGCTCAAGTACAGCAGCCTACGACACTAAGGAGTAAACAGTATCACTGGAAAGCACTCTTCAGCTCTTTTTTCCAGCAGTTGCATATGTAGGAGCATTCAAAGAGGGGAAGAGGGAGTTGTCTTCTGCTAATAATTTAGCTTATACACACCAGAAAACCATTCAAGTAGCATGTAAGTGTGCTGTTTTGCACAGACAGAGTGGAACATTGCGATCTCAGAAGACAAAAAGAAAAGTTTGATTAATGTACTGTGATAGGTATTTGTTGCTGAGAAGTAGTCTTTCTCCAAATACTTCATTTATACTCCTTTACTGACAGAAATTTATGTTCTCCCTCCCACACTAGTTAGTTGCATCATAAGTCTGTAAGGAGTCGCTATCGTTTGGAGATAAGGGGAGAGAAGGTAAAATGTGGAAATCAATCCTAGTACAGACAACCGGTTTTCCGACATAACTGTAAAATTTCTACTCTCTCTCTTTCCAGTTGTTTTTCCTTTCAAGAGCTCAGGCTGATGGACCAATAACCTAGAGTGCATCTGTTCGGACATCAAAGCCACATTTGCAGTGTCTTGCAGAACTTCTTTCTGGAAATAACTTTTTATAGTCTTTGCTCACCTGTCACAACGGATGCATAAATATGTTGTAAATTCAAGATCTTAACCAGGCTTATGAAAAATAGACAATAAAATTTCATTCAGCTCCTCTGCAGTCTCCTAGAAGAGTATTCTTGAAAGTGGCAAGAAACTGGAAATCCATCACTTTACCTTGGGAGCCTGATCCTTCAGTTAGTTCATCACTTTTTTCCATTCCCAGTTTTTCACTGTTCTCATTTCCAACTTGAAATGTTAAGCTTTTCCTTTGAATGTATTGGACTTGTGCTGTTCTTTCTAACTGGAAGAATTCTTGAATAGTCAGCATTTTCTTTACCTAAACTTACTTGTAAAATAAAATGAAGTTGCCTTTCAGCCATGTAATTATTTGATAAACTAAGTGAACGTGCACTTACAGTCTTGCTGAAGGGCATTACTGAATAGGCAGTTTTATTGCCGTGTGATGGCATTTGAAAGAAAGTTACAAATACGGACATGATATTTCACTAAGAGCTTTATTGTGGTCAGTGCCACCCACAGAAGTAAAATCCTCTTCCTACTTAAGCTCGATCACCAATTATTCACTCAACGATCATATTAGTCTTTTTTTGCTGCAACATCATTCTGGGATTTTGCCCACTACACTTCTAAATCAAGGTACGGTTCCCCAGACTTAGCTGCATTCTTAGTTCCCATGTGTAACTTTGCATTTAGCTCTAACAAGGCAAATTCTTTTGAATTAAGTCCAGCTTATTAACTATATCAGCTGTTCCTTTATCACTGTGCTCAACAAATTTTACCAGCAAATTACATTTTTAGAGTGCGTTGGTTCATGTGTTTGATGATATGAATCCTAATACTGCTTCTTATGAGGCCACATTGGCACTATCCCCATTCAGTTATGATTCCTTACAGACAGCTACTTTTTGTGATCTGTTAGCCTGGCTTTAAACTAGTACTGATGCTGAGAAACTATTAGGAGAAGGCAGTGCAGAGTATCTCCCAAAATATAAGCAGATTAGAACTGTGCAGTAATCTTTGTTATAAATCTTATATTTTCATCTGAGAATGAAATTAAGTCTGTAAATATTTGTATTTTTGTTCCCGTTTAGATTAGAAAAAATGCTATAGTGAATCCTTTCATTCATGATTAATTGAATCACCTTTTCTGCTTATTTTTCCTGCTGCTCATCAGGCAACTTTTTACAGAATTTTTCTTGAAAATTATTTAGTGTGGCAGCATTCAAACTGTGGTTAGATATTAGCATTTGTCTTAGTCACTGATAAACCCTCTGCTCTTTGTCCCAGTGGTCAGCCCTTGGGGTCAGTCCCAAGGGACAGCAGATTTTAGAGGCCCAGCACCAGATTGCCTAGAAGCGGGGAAAAGTGAGGAGTGGTGCCAGCACTCTTTGCTATTACAGACACCTTAGGGTGGCCAGGACAACAGTGTGGGGCCAGCAAGTTCAACGCAGCATTTATGGGATACCACTGCTCTTCTGGATCAGCAGCTGGAAGTCAGGCAGGGTAGTGAGAGCACCTAAAATGACGCAAGTTGAGATACCAGCATCACTCCTCTAGATTCGCATTCCTCCTCTGGCTGAGGCTAACACCTCTGTTGGCTGTGCAGTCCCAGCTCATCTCAGAAATGGATGCAAACTCTGGCAACAAGGCCCCTGACAGACAATGTGCAGTACTTGCATTAAGCACTCTCTATTGTTAATCTTACTATCTGAGTTACTGCGTGCCGAATGGGTGGGGATTCGTCACTATCAGCCAGGACTGGGAATTTTAACAGTATGTGTCTTCACTCACCAGTAGTACAACATTGTCAGCAAACAGAGAGGGTAAGAATTCTTCTGGGCAAGCCTTTAAGGATCAGCTCTTCAGCTTTAGTTCAAGGTATTAAATCCTGGCACTGAAAAATCAGGTTATGTTTTCCCTGTTCTCCTACCTTAATACTCCCAGAACACAACAGCCGAGAATTTGTTTTTTCTTAGACTAGTCAAAGGATCTCGCACCCTGATAGCTCTGAAAAAATAGTCGTACAGGGGCAAATGCAACAGGTGCTATCTTCATATCCTTGGGTAGGGAGAAGCCACCGCAACATGTATGGACTGGGAAAGGAGATGCAATGCATTTTCCACCAGTCCAAGTGTTCTTTGTTTTGCATCTTGAAGAGTCAGGAACCTCGTTTGAGGCATAAAGCATGTTTTTTTAACCCAGTGTTGTTTTCAGGTAGAGGAAGTTACAGCACCATCAGCCACAGAACACCAGGCAGGGACAGGGCTGTGGAGGAGTCTATGTGGCTCTGCGACCCTTCTTCCTTCTTGCTCGCTCTTTCGTACGAACAGAGAGGTCTAGCACCATCCTCCGTACCTCAGAGCAGCTCCTCCTTGTAGCTGGGAGAGGGCCTCGTAAAGTCAGGGAGATAAAATTTGTCACCACTGCAGTAATGACAGAGGAAGCAGTTGAGCTGTGAAGCGTGGTGGAGCTGGCTCCCATGCTGATAACGAGAAGGGAGAGAGTGGCTCTGTATGCAGTGGAAGTAGTGCAGGTGGCAATTGTTTTCCCTGTAGGAAGCTTGGGCACTGGTCTGCTTCCCCAGGTGAGATACCTGATCAGGAGTTTCTCTTTTCTCTGACAGACTCTGTAAACTCCTCTCAGGCCAAAGGACTCTTAAGTTTTGTCACTTGAAACAAATGCTTGATGTCAGATGAAACTCAAGCACTCCACGTTTCTGTCATCTTCCAATTAGGCAGTGGATTATTAGCTTGGCAGATATCAAAAGACAAGCAAGAGTTGATAACTGAAGGATTGTAAAATCTCTTCTAAAAGAGCTGCTTTTCTGAAAGATTCACATAAAATCTAAATTATGAAATTCTAACACATTTTTACTGATGTTCTACTGAGCACCTAGATGGAGAAATCCTACAGGGTCAATTCAACAACCTCTATAGCTTCTCAGAAAAAGATAAAGGAGAAGAAATGTGACCATGTGAGCATCATACACCTTTTTAATGAGAACTTAGAACTAATTTGGCATCTCAGCAGCATGGTGTCTCTCTGAGTATCTGCTGCATAAACACAGATTTACTTGCAGCTTTCCAGGGTAAAGGTATGTATGAACCTCAGTAAGTGAATATGAGGAGATGCACACACTGAATTAAATAAAGATTTTTTTCAGGACCTGATTTGACTGTTGACTCAATTTCAGGACCTCAATTTGACCATTGACTGTTCAATGAAATCAGAATGCTATTGAACATCTAATTTTGTGCTGATTAGCTCTAGATGGAAAGTATAAACAATAGGCTTTTTCATTAGAAAACGACAGCTTAAATTGAACTTTTTTTACAAGAAAATGTTTGGTTTTGAAGATTTTTTCAACACAACATTTTTCACATTTTTGAATCAATGCCGTTTCACTCTATTTTCTCACTCAAAGTGAACTTTCTGCTCAGTATTTTTTGAAATCTCAAGTTAGGCACACAGCTCTGCTGTTGGCAAAGCAGTTCTGAAATGACATTTTTGCAGCCCACGGACCTCAAGTTGCCAAAATCAATTATTTTCAACAGCACTGCAACATGCTTGTGTTATTTCAGTAAGCCTCTATCTTCGCTATCACTAATGCTCCCTGACGGTTATTAGTTTGTCTCTGGTGGTACTGCATGGGGCATGAAAGACAATACTTAGTGCCACAGGATAGGTTTGTCATGTTAAAAGCAGGCCACAATGAAATATATTAGAAATATTTATATGTAAAAACTATTAGTAGGTAAAAACAGTGATCTTTTTGTCACTAAGTTCATCTTCATTTACAAGTACTAGCATTTTTAGTGAAAAAAATTCACTCATTTTTTTGTAAGGAAGAAAGCTTTTAAAAATAATGCGTCAGTATCCACTAACCTTTGAAATGATCCATTAATTTATGAAAGGAGTAACATTTTATCTCTAATCAGTCAAATGTAAAGGGAGATAATATAATACTATTCAAGTAAGAAATTTATTTGTATGAGGAAATCAGTTTATATTTAAAAGGAAGAATAACCATAAAGGTGGTAAGATGTCCAAAACTGGCAGGCGTCATTACTTCACACAACGGCTAGATTACGACCACAGTCCACTACTGCAGGTCAGGAAGCAAGTAGCAAATGTTTAATCCGTTGTAACAGGATTGCTTGAAATTACCTGCCTGAACCCTAAGAATCGGCAAAGACAGATTTCAAAATGTGAAGTATATTGTCCGTCTCATTTTTATTTTGGCACTTGAAACAAGAATTCTGACTATACATTTCAACTGGGAGCAAATATATTACCAAAAACTTTCTATCAGTGATGTTGGCTCTTGTACTGTTCCCTGTAGTATGGAAGAAAGAAGAAAGTGCATCATTACAGAAGAAGTTTTGATAAATCCTTCCCAAAACATGGCAGGAAGGTGTGCAGGCTAGCCGTATATTCATAGCAAATGTAAAAGTAAATATGGACAGGCATTTAGAAACATGAGGGGCTGAAGATGGACATTTGGTTTGGTTTAATTTTCTTGAAAGAGATGTAAAGAGCTGTTCCTCCAAGGCGTGACTCTGAATTCTTTCCAATGTCAAAATGCTTCTGGTTCAGAGTGCTGATGAGAGATGCAAGAAGCGGTGCTATTGTTAGCAAGCCTATATGTGAAGATTAGTCTCTTTAACCTTTCTGTTACCATCAGTTCAGATGCTTTTGTTCTGTTAAGCACAACTCCTTGGAGCTTCCCCATGGAACTGCTGAGTTATGAATGGGTGCGTCATGCTGAGACACACAGTCCACTCTTCTCAAGTCTTCTTGCAAATTTCCTAGCAAGCTGACTTACCAAAATTAGACATTTCAAGTCTGACAAAACTACAGATACTTAAAAGAAGATGTAACATTGATGGAATTGTTGAACTTCAGCCACAGTCATGTCCGATTGATCAGATTTCCCACGTGTGCCTTTTTCAAAACAGCAAGATTATTCTTTGTCTGAATGTACTAGCAAGCCAAATTGATATCTGTAGACTTCAGAGAGTCTTCCCATTAAACTGTAGCTGCTGTTTTCTGAAAAATGAACTCAAAGACAATTGAAAAGCCAGAGGTTAATGTTACATCTAAGATGTGTCACTCTCTAAATATCCTATTTTAAGTGCTTAGAATTAGAAAAAATTATCTGCCGCAATTGAAACTAGTGTGCATGTATGGATGCGTATGAACACTTTCGCAGTTTTGGAGAAGTCTGAACAAAACTACTACTCTTCCAAGTAGATCTTGACTTAGGCTGAAAGGGAGATGATACAGAGCAGTATTTAGTCAAAACACTTATCTCAAGAATTGCATCTCTTTTGTTTAAGGAAGTCAACAAAGGCAAATTTTCTTATAGTAATTTGTGGCTGATTCTGAGTAAAGGAAGAAACAATTGGTTTTTTAGCATATTGTTTCAGTTCATCAAATTTTAGGAGAAAAATTATGGGTGTGGGTAGAAGAGAAATTTGCTTTCTCATGAAGGATATGCAGTAAACAACGTTAATGTATGGCTTAAGAGGGGGTGGAGGGGAAGGTAGCATGACTGCATCTAGGAGAATACTGATGAGGCTGTTCTGTTACTTCACATGTCCACTTGTCATTGTTAGGTCTAGTAGAGGTTTTGGCAAATGTATCTTAAATGGACTTTCAGTGATAATTCTAAAAGTTTTTGAATGTGAAGGTCTATATTGTATTACAGTGATAGTTGAGTAGAAACCCAGTGCTATTTATTTATCATATAAAATAAATGGCAAAAAAGCACTGGAAAATTAGTTTGTGAGGAGGACAGCAACTGCAGGTCTCCTAGTTTAGTGAGCTCTTTGCAGGATATGCTATCTCTATCCATACATTTTGTGTAGTTATTTCACAAAGGTCAATAGGCATTTGAGGGTAAGAATCTGTATCATTAAATGATTAGCTTGTTTTGATTATTATCACCCAGAGGGGCTGGCTAGGTGGTTGAAATTATTCATCCAATTTGTCTAATATGTCCTTAGAATTATAAGTTGCATAGATAAATTGAACTACATTATTATCTGAAGGCCTTTCAGAGAAAAAGCTTTAAAAAATAGTCTCTGCTGACAGCCTAGAGCCATTTTCAGACAGATAATAATTTTCCCAGGTGGGAACTGAGTTAAATTTTATGCTTCTTTCCATTTATGCATAGCTTGCTGTTCTCTGTCATAGCTTGCTGTTCTGTGCTCCACTGGGGCATGGAAAGATGATGAACTGAAAGAAATGAGGCTAGCTTCTCTAATGCTGGGTTGCTGAGCTCCCTGTGAACTTCTAATTCACCATGTTTGCTGTTTCCTGCAGGTTTGGGGTATCTAATGTGACAGCAGAGGATTTGTCAGTTTGTTGGATTACTTCATGCTCTACCCACAGTGTGCTGACCTTTGTTTGGTAAAACTGGACAAAAGGAAGACACAGAAACACATGAATAGGAAAAAAACCCAAGCAGGCCAAAATTTATATCAAATCACAACAGTATAGTACCGGGCATTGCTAACATTCAGCACATATAGACAGGTGCCTAAATCACATGCTTATAGTCACGGGGATAATGAAAACTACTCAGTCCAGCTAGTGCTTGCGTTGGGAAAGCTCAACCCTCCCCTCTGGCATGAGACAGGTAACCGTTTGAGGTCCAATGGTCCTGCAATTAGTCCTGCATCAAAACTCCAGGTAAAATACGTCTGCATTGACCCTTGCCCACATGGCTTGCCTACCACAGGCTCCAACTTGAGGAATAAGAGTCTAAAATCAGCACGTCTGTTAGGACAGTGCCAACCTACCAGCTGCTGACCAGAACTCAGCAGGAGGGAATGTGTTGGTGCCCATCCCATTAAAAAGAGGATCATGGCATGTGCAAACCTTCTAACAACTGGACAGACACTGGCACAAAAAGACTTGCTAAGACATTGCGAGCAAAATTCATATACAGAGATTGCTCCTATGCCTCCTGCATGGGACTAGTAGTGGTGATCTACTGGAGGACCAAAGAGTAATTGTCCTTCTGCTGAGGAAGGCATATGCTCAGTTCCTGAACAGCACAGATGTGACCATCTGCAGCAGTAAAGACTCACAGTGCTGAGAATAACGCTGAGCACTTTTTAAAAGCCTCCTGTGCTTCCTGCCTTCCTGCAGCTAGGAAGTAATCTGGGTAGTGCATTAGCATCCATCACAGGGTGGTGCTGGGCCTGGCTCAGCACGGTGCTGAGTGAAGTCAGAAGTCTTGCCTAGTGTCTGGAGGGGATTATGATTACTATCAACAAAAGATAAGGAGGATCCCTTTTGCTGGAAGATGCTGTCCAGAACATGAATCAGTCCAGGGGAGTCAACAGGAAATGGAGCTCCTAGATCTTTCATATATGAGATTTTCTCCCAGCCCTGGCCTGTTCTCCCCTTTTTCTCACCTCTCATGTAATATAACTTGGTGAGGTCAATTGCAGCCATAAAACAATGCCAAACACTACATACAGCTTAACCCCCACCTCTGTAGTTTTCTCTTTACAAGCAAAACAGGCTTTTAGACTGCGAACTGCAAGAGGATGTGAAAGAGCATGAAAATGCTCATCATGGGGAAATCATTAACCATTACTACCTGAGCAGCCACGTGGAATGAAGATAATCATGTGTCTTACTCAGAGATAAGCAGTAGCTACACCGATACCCTAGGTTATTCTCAGCAACACAGTTACATGATGCCCCCAAATGAAGGAGACTCTATTATCTGTGCCTCATGTCTAATTAATAACAAACCCTTTTTATGTCATTTCAGCAAAAACCTTGGAATGAAATACAGAAACTAAATAAAAATTTTCTTGGAAGAAACCAGCTGGAATAGTGTCTTTCCCTTTCTCTGCCTTTTGTTTCCTGAGGAGTTTTGTTTCATCAAGTAAAACTGGTGGAGACCATGTTTCCTGCTCCAGCTCTGCCCTCTCTAGTCCCTGCCCAGCACTCAAATGAAGGCACCCACCATGTCCAGTCCTTCTGCCCCGGGAGCACTGAGCATTTGCTGTCAGGGTCTGGAGCTGGTGCTCAACCACATGGGAATATCCCTGTCCTGCAGCCAGTTGCCCATCATGTTCTTCCCATCCCAATTATGGTCTGCCATACCAACAGGTCACCTGGACAATCCCTAGCTAAGGAGCCATGATTGCTAGTCCTGAATCAACCACCACATCTCCCTACCTGAGAATAAGTAGTCCTCACACCTAACCAGCTGATGGAAGAAAAGCAGCCTACTGAACACATGTGGTGACTATGGATTCGGGGTCAGACCTGCTTGCCTTAGGGAGAGTGGCCCCTGAAGCCCACACACAGAATTGCAAAATCAGTAACAAAGATCTTAAGTCTATCAAACTGGGAGCAAAATATTGCCACCTCTGACTGGTTACAACCAGAGGGAACACCTGAGTTAAAAGGGAAGAAAAGGCAGCAAAGGTCTTGGAGCTAGCCTCCCCTCTTGTCAAACCACCACCTACGCTAAATGTAAAAAGATATATTGGGAACAATTAAAGCTGTGAAAGTGAATGCAAAATGGAACTAAAATGCAATAGGGATGTATCAAAGTAAGAAGGAAATCTCTCAACCTACTTTTTTTCTAAGATTAAATAAAGAAAAAACATCTAGACTTTGCTATAGCATTTAATATGTCCAGTAATAAACTGCGTTATGCTGGAGAAGTCAAGAACTGATTAAAAATTGTGAGATGTGCAAGAAATGGGACAGAGCTAGCTGAGAGAACAGCGGCAGGTCTGCCAGCTGGGAACTGATACATGTGTGGCATGTATGGTTTCTGAATAGGACAAGTGGCATGCTTGCCCCAGAGGCGGGTGTTGGCTTTGAGGGGCCACAGCATCCCCATCACCGCTGCCCACCTCAGGTGCACTCGGCATGGTGGTGAGGGCACAGCATGACACAGCTGTCTTTGGGGACACTTGTGCAAAAGGGACAGCTATGCAGCGAAATGGCAACGAGCTGCTGCTGAGGACCCCATTTGGCTGCCAAACCTGTATTGCTTATGGTGCCCTAGGAAAGGGGAGCAATGAGAGAACAGGGGCAGGTCTGCCAGCTGGGAACTGATACATGTGTGGCATGTATGGTTTCTGAATAGGACAAGTGGCATGCTTGCCCCAGAGGCGGGTGTTGGCTTTGAGGGGCCACAGCATCCCCATCACCGCTGCCCACCTCAGGTGCACTCGGCATGGTGGTGAGGGCACAGCATGACACAGCTGTCTTTGGGGACACTTGTGCAAAAGGGACAGCTATGCAGTGAAATGGCAACGAGCTGCTGCTGAGGACCCCATTTGGCTGCCAAACCTGTATTGCTTATGGTGCCCTAGGAAAGGGGAGCAATCAGCTTTCCTCTTTTTTTTTGCTTTTGGCCAGATTTGCAGTGAAGTCTGGGGGAAGGGCACTGATTTCCCTAGAGCCCTCTGTTGTTCGTGGCAGCGCACAGTGAGCACCAAGTAGGGGTTTTGGTCCTGGCGGATAAGGTTGTTTCAGCAGGCCCTGAACTGGAGATGTGCTGTAAGCAAAGTGCTTGCTCCACATCCAGTTACAAAAGTGCAGTGTATTTGATGAAGCCTATCAGTATGCCCCTCTCTTCAAAGAGAAGGTGAAAAGAATCCATCCCTTTTTCTAAGGAGACTGTGAACAAGCAGCATAATGACTTCCATTTATTACTGGGCTTCTTAACACTGAATCTCAGCTTTCTATGATTCTTGCATGGCTCATGGGGATGAAATCCAATCCACAGATGAGATGGATGGAGTATTATGCTCAACTGAACACTAACAGCCACCGTCCTCATGAAACAGGGCACTTAGTGAATAAAGAACACTTGTGTGAGACATGCAATTCTTAAATACCAAACAATTTTTTTCTTGAAAATGGCAAGTGTAACTCCACCTCCACCTTTGAATAATGGCTTTACTTTGGGGAAATTTTTTTAGAAATGAAAAAAGTCACATACTGCATTTCATAAACATTTTTTTTAAATAACTTTTAACAGAATGCTAGAATTTTAGCATTTCAATTTATTGTGCATTGGCTCCATTATTGTTCATGAATTATTTCAATGGAAATAATGCAAATGAAGCATTTTCTGGGGCTGGTTTAGAATGTACAGTTGAACCCTCCAGTTTTGGGCATGTCTCCACCACTGGCTGTCTCCTGCCCGGGTTGCAAGTTATGATAGCACACAAGTGTGTACACAAGCTGCAGTAGTTCTGTGGACATATTGAAATGATATCATTATTAGTTTTTCAAGTTAAACCATCATATTTGCCTCTGAGTTTGACTGGTGTGTACTTTTAAAAACAGTAGTTTTCACTTAACTGTTTTGCCACATCTGCTTTGCTAATCGACACTCAGCATTTATGATTTCAAAAAGTCATAAATGTTACTTGCAAACAGTAGTTTAGTATTCCTTTCTTTCCTGAATGTCACCAGCCTGGGAACTGGGTCTCCAGACTTTTGGAAGCCAGCTTGTCCACCCCCAGGTGGCACCTGCAATCCTCCATCCTGGATATGAAATGGGAATGTCCCCTTGAGTAGAGACAAAAGGGGACAGCCTGGAGAAAACAAACCTTACAAAAACTGAAACCCTTGGAGAAAAGTCAGGCTGGTAATTATTTTCTTAATTTGTTAGGAAGACAGGTATCTAGAAATGGATGAACTTGCTTGCATCTTATTTCACGGAAATAAGAACCAGATTTTTGTTCTACCAAATGTTATATTTTGATATCTTCTTTTGTTCCTTTGAAAATGTTGAAAAAGGTGCTTAGCCAAAAAAAATTGAGGTCAGTCAAAGCAAATGTTTCATTCAAATTCACTTGAAAAATTCACTTGAAAAATCCAACTCACTTGAAAAATCTAAGTTATTCCAGTTAAAAACCCCCCACCCTTCTACCAAAATGGAAGTTTGAATAACCTTGAAATGCATTGCTATTATGTAACAAGCAATACCATATGCTTTCCTCATAAATCTGTCTTTTCCTGAAAGGAAAAAAAGATCATGTGAAAAATTTTGTCCAAATACATATTTCTCCCTGTGTTGTGTATGACTATCTTCAAGCAGCATAGGAAATGAGATCTCTTCCTACATATTACAGCATTTTAAAAATCCTATCTGCAAAACAGGCATGGCTGGGAGAAAGGCAGACCTCCCAGCCGGCAGGAGAAGGCAGGGGAGCAGCACGTGTCTGGGAAGCATACATTGACCAGTGCTGCAGGCACTGTTTTGCCCCATTCTGAAATCCCCAGAAATCCCCATTCTGCCCTCAGCTAATGCAAGAAGGCAACAGGCAGCAATAGAAGGGAAGGTCATCGTTAACTCTGTCTTTCCTGGCTGCATAAAAAGCGAATATCCATGTGGTGTTTGTGCCTGCAGGAGATGCGTAGTCTTCCTGAAGCTTCAGGAGCTGTGTTCCTCTGGGATGGAGCAGCTCCACTGCTTGCAGGAGGCTTGGTAGAAGAGGATGCTGCAAGATTGGATCTGCTGTGGGCTGGGCATCTAAGAGCAGCCTGGGATCTCTCAGCTAGCTATAGCGTGATAAAACTTTGATCCTCTTTTAAGCACCACAAACTGGCTCACGATTACCTAAAGCATGGGCTCCCACTCCCAGCCGTCACAGTGCTGCTGGGGATTTGTGAATTGCCCTAGTAAGGCAGATTAGTGGCTGAAGCAGTTGGTCTCTTCACCTGTGATCAGACATCAGTGGGTGAGAAACTGCAGAAAATCCACCTCTTCACATTAGTCCCAGGTTTCTTGCACTGGGAAGCATGTTTGTTAGCGGGGTTAGGGGTTATGTGTGAAAGCAAGCAGTAGCATCCTCCTTCTTGTCTGAGGTTTATCTCACACCTGCAGTTGACTGCTGTGTGCAGTCCCACCATGATGATGAGCCTGTTAGTGAAGGCTGTGGGAGAGATTCAGGCTGGGACCATTTAGGACATCTGTCTGTACACTGCCTACCGACAACTGGATAAAACTCTGCTGCTGGTGCTCTCTATACCTTGTAATGTTTATCACAAAGCCAGGCTGTTTGACCAGGATGTAGGGACTGAGTCAGAGTGAGTTAACACCTCCTGTGCACTGTAAGTGTGCTGAGCCATCCCACAGCACCTGACCATAGGCAGATCTTCCAATAACCCAAAATTTTCTCAGATTCCTATTTATCATTGTGACCTAGCTGAAATAAAAGAGAAGGAAACGTCCTCATCTGTTGTACAGAGCTCTTCTAGAAAAAGGGTTACATAAATTTAGGGGACTGGGATGTTCAGAGTCTCCATTAATTCTGTGTCTGCCTTTTTTGATGGTGGCCTCATCAGTGTATTTAAAACAAGAAACTGAGGCAGCAAGCTGACTTTGATCAATGGCACTCATGGAGAAGGGAAAACAATTTTAATCTTTTGATGCACCTGGCGTTGCTACAGAGCAGTTCTGTTGCCAGAGCTCTGGACTTGCTCAGAGAGTAATTTCTTTAGGTGCTGTCACTGTTTCAGGCCTAATTAAATGGACCATGGATGCTGCTCTGACTGTTAGCTGAAGGCGGTAGGTCAATGCCAGACAAACCTACTGCCCATCCCACAGCAATGGGGTGCATGTATGGGTACCCCCATTCATCAGTGGGACCATTGCACTGCTGAGGCAGCAGCTACGGTGGGCTCTCAGCTGTGCGAGTGATTAACTCTGGAGGTGTTAATCTTTTTCTCTTCATGAAAGAGAAGAAGACTGGAGAGAGTGGAAAAAGAAGCAAACGCAAACGTTGGAGCGAAGAGATGCAGCAATGAGGAGTTCTGGTGGGGGCTGTGTGTGCCGTAGTGTGGTATCTCCATACGCCAGTAGTCCTGGATTCTTACTTATGGCTCATGGCAAACGGGGGTAAGGAGCCTGTCGATTGCAAAGACTTTTCAACTATAAAATACAGAGCAAAATGTGGAAGATCGTAAACTGAAAACACAATCAGTAGAGAGATTCTAAGCATGTGAAATATTTGCTTGTTTACAATTATTATTTTAATGTGGTAATTTTAAAAAGACAATTCCTGAAATGGGGGGCGGTGGGTGGGATTTTAAAAAGACAATTCCTGAAATGGGGGGGGGGCTGCTAAAGAGGGACTTGTAGCTAAAGCATGTATAGAATCTGCAATGCAGCGGTAAAACTGACGTTGATTGCTTCAGCCAGGACTAGCAAATCCTGTTCTTTCTGTATACACCCTTTAATGTGACCCAGGGTTTATTGATTTCCTCTTTGTGCTTATATACATACTTTTCCTTTTCCGCAGCTTAAAGTCAGAATTATTTGTTCTTCTAAGCCAGCCCTTCCTTCAGGGAATCACAAATTTTCCATTAGGGAAAAAGCCTTGCATGGAAAACCTTGCAGGAAGAATGCCTTCTGTCCCTGCTGGTGGTAGGTACAACAGGCAGATGACCCGAAGCTGTGGAGGAGGAGGGAGTGATGATTGAGATAGTTCCCTGCCCCCTCGCCTCCCCCTTCCCAGCTAGATCATCCAGAGCAGAGGAGATCATGAGCATCCATGGGAGGGGAGGGGGGAAAAGTCTGTGGCACTGAAATCCTAACTGCAACCCCTCCCCGCTCCTCCTGCCGACTTACCAGCCTTCCTATTCCTCGTTAACGGCTGATTGCAAAGAGTTAAACTGTTTCCATATGTCCAGTGTGAGAACAGAGTTTGTAGCCTTTGGCAACCCCTGCTGCATCCAGCTGCTACCTGTGTGTTCCCCGGGATGCCCGCCTGTGCATGCGTGTGTGTGCATGTGTGAGTGTGTAGGTGTGAGTGCACACACACGTATGCTTGTGACATATGAACCATGCCCCCACCGTGTCCGCGAAACCGATCCGTCCTTGTTGGGGGAGATACTAATTCAGAGCAGTTTCTTTCCCCTCCTTTCTTACGCTCGGAGCTGACCACGAACCTTGTCAAACAATATACAACTGAGAAGAATGCAAATAAACTTAAGTCTGCATAGCCCAGCAATGCAGCTAGCCGCCCACTTGCGAGATACTAAACTGGTGTACACATGATACACAAAGAACTCCGGCTAGTTTCACCAATCCCTTCAGACAAAAAGAAAAAAAAAAAAAAAAGGAAAAAAACCTGATCCTTGTCTTTATATCAGTGAGGTTGGAGTTCTTGCTAATAAAGGAGCTTTTCCCATGATGCAGTGTGATAAGGATTGGCCTACATGTAGCCCAGCAAGCCACTGCTGATGTTTTCTTGATTAGATGTCTTATCTTCCATTGCGCTGCATCTGATGAAGGTTGCTGACAGCGTAATGGCAGGGAAAGCATCAGACAGCTCCATAAAATGGCAGCTATGCTATGACATGTCAGCCAGGACCTGGTGGATGGTAAGTTGGTGTGATAACTTTTTTTTTTCCCTCCCTGGAAGCTTTTTTTTTTCCTTTCTGAACTCCTCCTTCACTGTTGCAATGCACGTGCTGCAAAGTTCAGTGTGTGCTGTTTCCAGCTCCGGCTCAGTGACTCCGCAGAGCTCCTGAACATCACAGTCAGCTAGATAGGGTTTCTCTGCTGTTGTAGTGGCATGGGCCTTCTTTTTAAAACAGCAGCAAGGACAGCGTGGAATTTTCCTTTCTCCTTTTTATTCTTCTTCCTCTCTCTCTCTTATTATTTTTTTTTTTTCTTTCCGTGAAATGCAAATTTTGCAGTGCTTGCCAGGCTAGTTGGTGTGAGAATGTGGAGGTGGAAGCAGTCACGGGAAAAAAGAAAGCAGCCTTGTCATCATGCTCTTGGCTAATTGTTCTTGACTTGGTCTTAAAAATAGAGCAATCTGCCTCTTTATTCTGTTTCCTCTGAATAATTATTTAGAAAGTGTATTGTATCATGTTGTGAGCATCCTCCTAATCAGTACAGGATTGTCCCCCATGCTTCCCCTTAATTTGGAGTCCTCCTCCCTTCCAATGAATGCAGTAACTGGAGCAACTACTGATTAACATGCTGCTTGTCATAATTAAATTTAGTTAATGAGGATATGCATATTCAGTCCATTTTTTCTTTGTTTGGATGAGCATGGCTTTTTTGTTCATATTTATACAACTGCAAATGAAAGCAGGGAGGTGGAAAAAAAAAACCTTACAGAGCTCAGGGAAGGGTGGACCCTGAGAGACAACTTTTTTAATGTTGCCGGGCAAAGGAGCCCAAACTTTATTTAATCAAAACAGTGGGACCGGGAGCAAGTATTTTGGGAACGAAAAGCTTTTCTCTTCAGCAGAGCTACATGAAGTTTTCTCTGTATACTGATTTTGTTGCATGTGGACAATGGTCTCTTGTATGCAATAGCCATGCCATGAAAGGGACCTTCTTCTGGCTAGCATTCCGTTATGAATATTAATTTCATTCTTGGGTTGCTTTGTCTGGTCGTGTATTTTCACCCTTTTCATTCCTTCATTGATTGCCTTTGCTTGTTTGTCTGGATAATTATTATGCTTACTGCATGGGCTGCTTTTTCACAATTAGTACAGTGCTGAGACAATAGGCACTTTATTCTTGGGCGGTGGGTCTGGGGAGCACCAGTGGATAGCGCGTCCCAATGCCCGGACAGAAGGCAGCTTTCTGATTATAACTGCCTTCCTACACTGCTTTGCAAGGACTTCATTATCTTTCCAAAGGTGGATGTTGATAACGTGCCTTCAGTGAGGGTATCATACCTGAAGGGAGTATCTAATTTAAATTATGTTTGCTACTTGTGATTGTTTCTGTACTTTTTGAATACAGGGAAGGAGACATTTTCTGTCTTTGCTACTTGTTGAGCTGCTGCGATATGAATATTCATGTTACTTTAAAAAGAACAGAGGAGGAAAGTAAATGATAAAAAGCTGTTTTGTGAACCTACTTTTTCGCTGGGAGTTACACTGTATAGTACTAAGTTTAGACTGATGTTTATATCTTTAGTCAGACACTTTTATTGTAAGTATGTACATTATTGAAAAGAGCTGTTAAAGTGGCTGACAGATGTTTAGACATAGGCACTATGAAATGTTTGTGTAGCAGATTTGCTTAATATTGCATGTACAAAGGCTTGGGTTTTTTAGGGAGCATGTCTTAAGTTTAATAAAAAGTTCTCTAAGGATAGCTTTCAGTAAGCTGGCATTGCTTCCAAAGGGAAAAGAAAATCAATACTTTCACTGCATGCCGTATTTTATCCTGAATGGTAATCTGTAAAATACAGGTAATGTACATGTTCACTGTCATGACTGTGTATTTCATGAAGACTTTAGAAAGGGAGTTTAAAAATGCTTGACTGTTAAGTATGGGTGAAAATCAAATGATATTTTAGCTGTGCATTCTATTGTGCATCATATTTCTAACTTACAAAGTTGCAGTTGTAGAATCTAAGGTAAACCCATGAACAATGTGAATTGTTTTCTTTCAAAGAACAGAAGTACCTTATGCTTCAACGCCATAGTGTACGAAATATTACCACAGAGTTTATTGTATAATTATTTATAGTAAATTCCTGTCAGGAATATGCAGTATAAGTAAAACCTTAAGACTTCTAAGCAAAAAACCAAGAAAGGCAGAATTCTTTAGTTTTCTGCTTCTGCTTTTCCTGAACGATTGGAAACATTGAATTGCAAATGCCTTGTGGGGAACAGGAAAAGAGGTAATAAGATGGTTACTCATAGTTATAAAAAAGTTCATTAACAAATGCTGTTATGACAGGCATCATTACAAAACTTGGTGTTTTTTCATTATAGATAAGCTCTCTACTTTTAAATTATTTTGCAGCATAGATGTTCAACATCAAATTTAGTTTGAATGTTCCTAAAATAATGGCTTCTTTTTAAATTATTTTTTTTAAAGTAATTACATTGAAACTATTCTCTGGAAAACAACATTCTGTCTTTCTCGTTAAATTAAGTGGAATGAGTGTTTAGTAAGTAAAGTCTGTGTTACCCACCTATGGTATTTTAGTACTACTCTATTGTTTCCTATCTTTCTGTTTATTTCACTCAGGTTCTTTTATTTAGCTACAATAACAACAAATTCATTTGATAGGGAAAAAACAAACAACCTCTCCATCTGTGTTCTCTTGAATACAGACGTATTTACTAAAACACAAGAGGGTAAAAGTTTTACTGCGAATGCAATAAACAACCAAGTGCAAATAAAATTAAACTTTTAATACATTAAATAACAGGAAATATATGGAGAATTATTAACTGATTGTCTCAGTCTTTCAGATGGTTGTAATGAGAACATCTTAGTTGCACATCATCTTATTATTTTTGCATTTAACTTTGTGGTGAGGGAAAGAACATATTCAGGGAAGAGACAGAACCTATATATCAAGTACCATTCAGTACAGCTGGCAAATGATCTAAAATTTTTTTATAGAAAAATCTCCATTTATAAAGTGAGGAGGAATGACAATGAGGGTGATTGAGAGGATGATAACCGTAGAAACACTAGATATTTCTTACTGTCTCTTCATTAATGGCAAAGGGCTAGTTTGGGATTAGAGTCATATGGTGTTTTGTGATTGACTTCACAGATTTAAAAATTCATCACTTCACAGATTTAAAAATTCAAACCTAAGTCGCTATTTACAAAACTTTGTGGCATTGTTGTTAGACTGCTGGGTTTTTCTTGTGGGAAAGGTTTCCAAATATTTACATCTCAAGCACCTATTGAAAGCTATTTTGTTAAATCTGTACCAAAGTTTGAATGTATGTTTCCGGTTGTCAGATCATTTGCATGCAAATCTATAGAGTGTAAACATATATTCTAAAAAATCTCTTCTTTATAATCTTAAAACCCTATTTTTGTACACATATATACATGCATGTGCAGTAGAGACAGAGAATGAAAAATAGTCTGTCTATTCAAAACTGTTGGAAAAAAAGTATTGAAATCGCAGGCTTGTGTTAAGAACAATCCAAAGACAACTAGGAAGTTCTGATTTGTTACAAATATTGCACATTTCCTTTTGCTAAATGGCTTGATCTTATCAAAAACATCTTGGAACAAAAAGTTTGTCAATACAAAGTTTATCACTTTTCTATTCTACTCTATATTTTCACTTTCAGAAAGAAATATTTTTAAAAAGAGAGGTTTCACATAGTATTAAGGCTAAAGTAATCATACATTTGGCATATAATCCCAAATGTAGGCAAAAATAATAACAATTTAGGTGCTATATTTCAGCATTAAAAGAATTATTCTGATCCTAAATTTATTAGTAAAGCCAGGTTTTAATGTACTTCTTGGTTTAACACAAATGTTAATCACATTCCAAGGGAGTTGCAGTATGTCAATATTTTGCAGCAGCACATCTGTGCAGTTTTCTAATTTGGATTAAAATGATATTCATAACACAACAACTCCATCAGTTGTTCAGATGTACAGCTTGTTAATGAATCCTTTGTTCTCAATAATGACTTTTAATTAAATGATTTAGAAACAAATGTCAGTATAACTGTGGACATATTGAACATGCTGTGCTTATTCATGGACCTAGAACACAATATCTTAATTCCACAAATTTCAGAGGGAGGAGTGGGTAAAAGGAAGGGTTAGCTCAAGGTTATGTTCGTCCAGTTTTCTTTACCTACACAAAAATGCAAACAGTGTACATAACTTACTACAAGATCCTTTATTAACTATGTAATGGTTATTCTGAATGATTAGCCAAAAGATGTCTTTTTCAAGACATGCTGTCTTAAAAAATTTCATTTTTAGTTTTTGTTCAGAACAGTTACATTTCAGTCTATAATAAATATCTGGCTCAGGTACTAAGTATACTTAGTATGTCACAGAACTAGATTGTTTAAAATCAGAAAGAACTGCCTGGAGAACTATAAAACTTGAATGCACGTTTGTTTCTAATGTTTAATGTTGTTTATTATGGAACAGGGGAATAATCTTCCTTCACCAAGGAAAAACCTAGAAGTAGCAGGGAATTTAAATGCTAACAGTATACACTAGTGTAGAATAAAGGTGCTGTTGTTCATGTTGATTACTTAAAATCATTGCTGATTTTTTTAAAAAAGTGTCCTTTTAACCAAGAGAAAGATATTTGTGCTTATTCACAAGCACATATTTTTCTAATTCCTCTGTGTCTTTTCCCTTTCAGTCCCTTGCCTGTTAGCTATGTATTTCCAGTTAGATTTGCTACTGTGAGGTGTTTAACAGTTGCAGCAGTAAGAAGAGTGAAACAACTTTTTCTACTTGTGCTTCATACTTGTATCGAGTAAGAGCTCCACACTGGGAGTCTGACAGTGCCTCCTTTTGTCTGCTCATTCTGGCAAAGTTAGCAGTTTTCTTATGAAGAAAGCTGTACATCAACAATATCATAAACATATGTTTGTGTGCACGTGTGCATGCGACTGCATGTCTAAATATGTGTGCACTGTGTTGGCTTAAGGCATGATCCAAAGTTCACTGAAATCAGGAGAAAGCAACTGTTTAATTCTAAAGCATGTTTCTACAGCATATAAAATGCACTTGTACTTTATGTAACATGTCTGTAATGTATACAACTCTAGTATTCAAGATGTAATTAACATTGGTGTTTCATGTACCTGTTCAATAACAGTTTTCCTTTGTAACTTATCTGAACACGTGTTATGATTGAGGAAATGCATGTACCAAGCAAGCTATGGCACCTTGGTGTAGCTGAATCTTCTGCAGGACCTACAGAAATCTTATGCAACTCATAATAAAGTTGCTTTTTCTGTTCTGAAGTTATCATTCTGTTCTTTTACTTTCCTGTTTTTTCCAGATACCTGTTTTCTTTGCTACAAAATTTTTTTTGCTATGCAAAAAAGGTAGTTTTCTAGCTGGAATTTATGGTAATTGGTCTCTGATGTTATATGATTATTGTTGAGTCAAAATTCTGAAGAAATAAAGCTGAGTTGTCTACAATCTGATACTGACAAATTGAAAATTCTGTCAAAACTGGAAACGTATTTACTCTTTAATATATTTTCAGGCTCTTAGCGTAAGACATTAGATTTACAATCTTGAATAAAGCAACTTCAGTAAAGAAATGGAAGACCTAAAAAAGGCAGATAGGTGAAGGTTTCTGCGATTTCTTTTTGCAATTTAAATTAGAAATAGAAGTTACTAGTGAAAAAAAAGGTAAGAAAGTCACTCCATTAGTACTTGCTAGCAATAAGAGGTGGCTAGGTATTAGCTACAATTGACATAGTGTGTCTCAGATTATAGCATCATGACAAAGAGTTTAAAGAAGTAAAAACTGCATTGAGAACAAATAAATTCAGCTCTTTCAAACCTGTAAACCCAATATGATTAGGAAGTAACTTTTGTCTTCTTTTTCAACTGCTACTAACAACTTTACCACTCTGTGCAGTTATACAGTGATACCATTAACTGTCTTGAAAATTTTACTAGAGCTATTCAGAATTCTAAACAAAACCACACAATCAAATATTTTAACAGATCTTGTACCTTGCAATGTCATGTAAATGCTTAAGTTCTTCTGTCCTTGCACTAGCATGCATGTGCAATGACAGATCTGTTTTGTTAAGCAGAGGTTCAATGTAAAATCTCAAATCTCAGATTGTCACTGTGAAATGTCAATTTCTCAAAGATATTAAATATAGATGGGGGAGATTTTATATGTAGCATCCTTTTAAATGATGACTCGCTTCTCAGGGAATCTCAAAGGATATTACCTTTCAATGGAAGTGAAATGCATTCTTTGTAAGTCAAGGAAAGGCTGTGCACAGAGAGATTAGACTAGATGTAAATTTTCCCAGTGCTTAAGAAAATGTGGCATAAGGGTTTTGATTTCTTCCGTATAATAAAGACCTTTGATTTCTTCCATGTAATAAATTTGATCCAATAAAGTTATGTGGTCTTCCATTTAGGGCAAGCAATCTGTAAAAGAAAGCTGTTACCAAAACCTATTGGTCTTGAGAATTGTGGATACAATATAGCAGATATGTTCCCCTTAAAAATTAATAGGGGATCAAACTGGATGCTTTAATACTGGGCTTTTAAACTAAACCAGTTTAGCATTTGAAATGCTTCCTCTTCATATTGTGGCACTGCCAAGTTGTCCTATTTAACCAGTCATATTCCATTTGCTCTGGCAGACTTGTGTTTGTTTGTTCTAACTACCTTTTTCAGGTTTTGAGGAGCTCTGCTTTTGTAACACCTTTAAAATTACCTGTTAATTAACCACAAAAGGATGTTCTACAAGAGTCTTTCACTGGAAATAACTAACTATGCTGATTCCATATATGAACGCATCACTGTGCTAGGTCAAAGTAAAAGTTAACATGGTTTCAGAAACCACTGAGATGTATTGCACCACCCTGGAAGGCTGATGAGGTTTTTATCTGTCAGAACATCTCTGCAGACATGCTGATGTTTCTTAAGCAGAGCTTACTGCCTCATCTTCCCAGCCACAATATTGTTCCTGCATGTGTGTTTGCAAATCAAGGATTTCTCAGTTGCATCTTTGAGGATACTGCGGGGACGGTGGTGGTGGTTGGTTGGTTGGTTGGTTGGTTGGTTGGTTGGTTGTCTGCTGCCCACAATAATGCTATGGTTTCTTATTTCACCAGCCATTGCTTTCACAGAACAGTCTTCTCCCTGGCTTTAACAGCAGTCTAGAGCCCTGTCACACTAAGAAAGGAGAATATAGTCTACGTAAGTCTACATAAACATATTGTGAGGTTATTTGGCCTGCCAGACAAATTTATTTTTGAGTGCATTGTCATGGGCCCAACATCAGAAGAAGGTATTAAATGGATCTGACATGAAGGCTGACATCTATCCACCCAGCACCCATGGCATATGCAGCAGCAGCAGCACTGGCTTCTGCTTTACACCTGGGCTTGAACTCTATCTATACAGGGGTATAGCACAGTCCTAAAGCCCTTGAATTTTCTGTCCTTGGTACTGGTAATCAGCAAGTTCGAGTGGCAGGTGGGGACTCATGAGGCAGAATCTGAACTCAGTTAGCCATTTGCCCCATTTGAATTATTGTTAAAGTCTTCAGTAGCCGTTTCAGTTGACTCCCACCAGCAGCACCATGGCGCCAATGTGCTCTTCACTTTAATCCTATCAGTGATGCATCTGACTCCAATTTCATGTTGTGACTTGTCATACAAATCTGTTCTTTTCAGCCAAACTATGGCTGAAACCAACCATATATGAACCTGGAAATTATTCCAGAAGGGAAAACATTATGAGTTTCACCTAAGGCTCAGACCGCCTTAGACAAGGTGTTTTTGTTAGTGAGAGAAGGGAGGAGAAGTGCTTTTATTCTTGCTCAGGTAAACTACATTACGGCTAACACTGCTGCCCAAATAATTGGTGCAAAAACTTACATTAGAACAAAGTGAATGTGTTAATAGCAATGACACGTCAATTTTGAATTACTAAAAACTCTTACCCAAAGTTAATGTAGTACAGTGGCCTTCAGATCACTTCATCCAGATGTGTTTTTCCATTGCACTACTAGAATTATCTTAAGGTATCTAACTGACAAGTGCTAGAGCAGAATATAATTAATTGCTAGTGTTCTTTCACAAATCAGTAAGCAAACTGATGAATCATTAACTGACAGAATGTCTACACTGAGCGGCATATAACCACTCAGATTTTCAGTCCATCTAATTGCCTTATCAATGTCTCTTACCACAGCAGAAATTGTAGGGGTTTTTAAATTCTGAAACATCTTATTTATTCTTGGAGTGAATAATTTCATTTACATGGTATAATGCCTGGTATTTGTGACATGGTATTTGTAAATCTCTATATCTCAAATAATACTGATGTGTAATTAGAAGTTTTCTGGCATCTAATGTGAAGATTGTCTCCTCCTTGGCTAATTTTAGTGACTGTTTTCATTTGCTGTATATATTGTCAACAGCAAAAAAATGTCCATACAGAAGTACCAAATGCGACAAGCGTGGAGAGGAAAACACTCATTCGTATTAGCTCTTAGGCACCTTTCCAAGTAGAAGGCCTGACTTCATCTTGCTCCAATTTAAACTGCTGCATTTAATAATACCCAGTGAAGAGAGAACTGCAGCTCACCTCTTTCAGACAAAGGTATCCTAATAAATATTTTTTTCTAAAGCATCTTGGAAGTCACGCAGGCTTTTCCTTAAACTCTCAAATGAGTTTTATAACGATAGCGTTAGTAACATTTGTTGTAGACTTCATATGCAGATATTTTTAGATTTGTTTCATTTTGTCAGCATACAAAATCAGATTTACAGTGGT
Organism: Aptenodytes forsteri; assembly: GCF_000699145.1. NCBI lineage: Eukaryota > Metazoa > Chordata > Aves > Sphenisciformes > Spheniscidae > Aptenodytes > Aptenodytes forsteri. Next base: position 4,511,522 of record NW_008794774.1, on the reverse strand, counting down.
CTTTTTCTGCAGTAGTTTGCAATAAGAAACTTGAAAGAGTACAGGAGAAAATCTGGAATATGCATTATTGACTATAAATAGAAAAGATATGTCAGTTTAATTTTTTTTTTTTTTTACTTCATATGTTGTTGCTAAAATGAATTAAAACTATTTAAACTGACCATTTGAAGGAAGTGAAAGGGAGGTTGTGTTCTGGTGGATATTCAGGTAGGGTTTTCTAATAAATTTCACAACAGTGGCAATGCCCTTTGGTGCACGTTTGTATACATCCGATACTCTGGATAGGCCAAGAGGGAGTTGCAATATTAGCACAGGCTTCGACACAAGGAAAGAAATTGTCCAGAATTATTTTGCTCCTCCTTGGCGTTGTCCTTCAAGACACGGATGGTGATTTACCTGCCCTTTACTGTCCTGCACTCTACAGATTGATCCACAATTAACTTGTTACTTGCATCTTGTAATCAGGAGGTCTTGATACACAATGATGAATGTATTAGAGCCTTTCTTTTCCTATCAGCATCCTACATTTTTGCCAACAATAATGAGCTGTCACAGTGTGAGTTCTGGAGACGAGATTAGTGCACGGAAGAATGAGTAAACCTGTACACTAGAAGCATAATTAAATCAATCAGAACATAATAACAAGCACGTTACAGCAGTTTGACACGAAACAGGGACAAACTTGAACAGGCTGCTAAATTGTGTACGTACACAAAACTGTGCTTTGTTGTTACACTTTAAAGATTAGCAGTCTTGGTGGTACCATGTTCATTATCGGCCAACTTTACATAGCTCGGCTTCCCTGCGTGCGCTGTTAACACAGACTATGAAGCGTAAGCCCAATGCTCTGTTTTCCACACACGATGCTTTTTGGCAGCAGAGTGTTTATATCAGAGCAGTGGGAATTGTAACAGCACCGTTTTGGAAATTGGCTTGAAGTGCAATGGCAAGCAGGTATGTCTCTAAGGTACATAATCTGCTTCTGTAGGAGGAGAGGAGAAGCTGGGTGACTGATACCTCTCTAAAAAACCCACTCAGGTTTCTTCCCACATTCCAGGCAGCAGTGAAAGAGAGAAATTCGAGGTCAGCAGTGGGCCCCAGAGTGGTGATTGCTTTGTAATGGAAAAAATTCAATTACGTGAAATATTAGACCCATCTTTGCCTTAGCTCTCCTCAATCTATTTAGGGATAGTCAGGAAAAAAAATGAAACTTCTCAGCAGATGCCTGGCTGCCTGGGTACAGAGAGGAAAACCATAATTTGTCTGTAATCCCTAATGCAAACAGTTGTTCATTAAGAAACAAAACTAATGTAATCTTGATGATTTGCTTGGATTTCTACTCTATCATGGCGTTTTGTACAGCTGGCAGGCTAATATAATTTTACTTAGAAATCCAAAGCAATCTGGTACTCAGACAACACGGTGTAGATTTAGGTAAATTTGGGGCTCAGATTAGCATAATACTAACTAATCATGAATATCATTTGCATTAATTAGAGTATTGGAGAAAGATTGGTTTTAAATGGAAGAAAATTGAAAGAAAGATTAAGGGCAAGAGCTTACAAACCTAGTTTTGCTTTATGCAAGAATATAACAGACGATTTCTGCAATAATGCCTAATATTTTAATGTGTAAGTATTAATTAGAGTATCAGCGAAAGATTGTTTCTAATTGGAAGAAAACTGAAAGAGAGATTAAGGGCAGAGTTTATGAATCTGCTTTTGCTTGATGCCAGTATGGAGCAGATGATTTCTCCTATAATGCCAAAGAGCTTAATCTGTAAAGGATAGGGTGACTAATACATTACACAGTAGAGACACTACAAAGATTTTTTTAAAAATTAGGTTTATTTCATGCTAAAAGAAAACTAGATGTTGTATGAATATGTTCATGATATTGCTAACAAAATTAAACTAGTTGGGTAGAAAAAAATTACCTTTGAAGACACATGCTGTGGTCTAAAATGTGATTGACCCTCAGTGTTTTAGCATTTGGTATAGCTGGTTTCTTAATAATTACAGTACTTCTACATCATCTGAGTGCTTTCTTTAAAAAAAAGAAGGTTGAATATCTATGCTTCAGACTATGTAACAAATATAGTCTAAGGTGCTCTCTGTTTTAAAGCTATGATCCAGATATGCATCACCTCTCTTCCCTACATTGCTCTGCTCACTCAAGGTTTTGGGAGCAGATTTTATGGCTATTTTAAATATCAGATTACGACAAACATTTACCAGGTATGCCTTAGCCTACAAATATTTTCAAGACTTCCCTGTATGCTACTTATTACTATTTATTACTGCAATAGAGTATGTAGTAAGAGTAAGTATTACTATGGTATACAATTCCTTCAGTAGCACCAAAGACTTCTTGGTTAGACAGTGCAATTTCAAAATGATGCCTTGTTAGTCACTGAAATTAAAGTAAAACTGATTTTACTGTGTGTAGTAACAGGTCTAATTTGGAAGAATGTAGGGATATTATATAGCGGGGCAGTGTTTTGTGTATCCCTCACCTACATTGCCTGTTCTTATAGGACTGATAATTATGGCATCTATTCATTTGGAGACATAATCCAAAATTTAAATCAGTCTTGTCTCTGGCTAGACTCTTGAACTTCAGTTTCATTTCAGGTTTTTTATGTCATCAGGCATTGCAAAACTGCTATTGATACACTACCACACTTCTCTCTCCTAGGGGAAAATGCATTTGCATACATACTGTGTGTGCGAAGAGAGAAGGATGAAAAACATTGCAAAAGACGTTGTGTTGTGGAGGTAGGTCGGAAATCATTCCGGTCTTTCCAAAGCAGCCTGTGAGGCTTTTCAGTGTTCTTATAGTAGGGGCTGAAAAGACTTTGTGCTTCTGTCAGTGGTTTGAACTTCTGCATAGATGTGTTCTGTGAGATCAAAATGCAAGGTCAACAACAGCAGCCCGACAGCTTGAGAGATCTTTTAGCCTTCTCAGGTGTCAGGCCATGAGATAGCATCAAAGCAGAACAACCTTCAGTGTGATGTGACTACTTTATGAAAAGCAGTGAAATGAGTTTAGTAAGGTCTCATGTTGCTGAGAAAATATTTAGGCTACATTCTGAAAACATTTTCATTTTCTCAAGGCTGCTGCTTCTCAAGCTTAAATAGCGTGCGCTGCCTTCCAAACAATGCCTAGTGAGAAATCCAACATATCAGTCTATCCAATCATTTGTGGATGTGTTTGTAAGTACTGCAGAGTGCTCAGACATTTAGTGGCTGGAGACCTTTTTTTTTTTTTTAACATGAAGCCTATTTTGATATTGCTAGCATATAACTTTAAATGAATCTTCTTTTGCATGATAATCTACCATATTAAAGAAATTGGATGATGTCTGGTGAAATTCAGTGCGTAAATATTTCCCAAAAGCATAACTGAGTAAAGAAGGGATAGGTATGTTTAATAATGTCATATAGCGGTAGGGCTTGTATTTGACAATCTCCCTGTTCCTGAAGACAGTCCAAACATACTGATTTTCAAAGTACTTTAGTGATGAGGGCAAATATTCAAGGAAATCTGCAGAGTGCTCAGACACCTAGTGGCTGGAGACCTTTTTTTTTTTTAACGTGAAGCCTATTTTGATATTGCTAGCATATAACTTTAAATGAATCTTCTTTTGCATGATAATCTACCATATTAAAGAAATTGGATGATGTCTGGTGAAATTCAGTGCGTAAATATTTCCCAAAAGCATAACTGAGTAAAGAAGGGATAGGTATGTTTAATAATGTCATATAGCGGTAGGGCTTGTATTTGACAATCTCCCTGTTCCTGAAGACAGTCCAAACATACTGATTTTCAAAGTACTTTAGTGATGAGGGCAAATATTCAAGGAAATACCCTTTTCAACAGGAAGAAGGATAAGAGATTGTCATTTAAGGGAAGGAATGCTTGAGTGCATCTCCTAAGCTCTTTGACTGAAAAGAGAAAATACAATTCTGTCATCAGAGAAAACAAGACAGGAATCCATAGTTTTAAGTACCCCTATAAAATATTGCCTTAAGTAGTCATTATAGGAATATCCACAATATGTATGGCAACATTAGTGTAAAAGGCGTTAAACATAACCATAAGCTGTCTCTGAATAAGAAGCAGGTTAATTTATCATGTGATGAGCTCTCTCTCTCGTACTAATGTTTCTTAGACTAACTGATATGGAGTGTATCCCTCTGCCCAGTATTGCAGTGTGTGGTACAGATGCGCTCCACAGCTGAAGCACAAGAACATGCCCTCTAGCCGAGACATCTGGGCACTATTGCTGAATCTAAATTCATTAGCAGTCCTACTTTGTGCTGAATCCTCCTGCCAGGCAGGAAAAATGTCATAAAACGTCTTTCCTTAACCACTAATAGATGCACACAGAACAGCAATTAGGAAAGCTTCCCCACCTAACAAAAATACATATATAAGGCAGCTGAGGAAGGAGAGGCACAGGAGCACTGAGTTTCACAAGTACCCCAAAAAGAACAAGACAGGAAATTTGATTTAAGCAAACTTTAACGTCGATGTTCTGTGGATGAAACTGCACAGTAAGAAGCGCTGAACCCCTTATGCCAACCCTTACACTGAATGGAAAGGTCATTTGTTCAAAAAAGGAGAGCTCCAAAAGTACTCCAAGGTGGTGATCTTATCAGATCTATATCCCTATCTTTGTTTTTGCCTGTGCTGAGTAGACAGGAGACCAACACTGGAAAATATAGTGGTTAACAATCGCAAAATGCTTACTTTACAAGAAGTATTAGATTTTGCAAATATTTTCACACAGGTTGTGGATTGTAAATTGGTTTTCCTATCTAAATTTCCCAAGATTCAGATACTTTCTACTTCACATCAGTGAAAAATCAATATTTTTCCATTTTCGTTTATTTACTCCTTAGGACTGGAAAGGGAGAGGGGGAAAGAGCAGAGAGGCAGTGAGAAGATAGCTCACAGATGGGCGGACAGTGACTTGTATGTTAGGATCACAGCCAGGAAAACATATGACAAAGATTAAATTCCCTGCTCTGCCATTTCTCATACATGAAATAGATAAACAGTCAGTGAATTCTGTATTATTTTTTTCTGCACATGTGCAAGAGTTTTAAGCGTGATCAGAGACTCGCTCCAAGTTGGTAAACAACTGGAGCAAAAAATGAAATGTAGGAGATACATCTTTCATCTGAGTGAAGGAGAACAAAGGCTGGATATTAGGTTTCCCACACTGATGATGTACTCTAGCCATCAAGCTGCTGCTGATTTTCTTCCCCACCCCCTTCCTCCCTTTTCTCATTTTGTGAAAAAATATATTCTGCCTCTATTTCTGGTTACAGTTTTGCTTAAGCTGTTAATCTTCTATTGAAAGTTTTGATTTTGATTAATTGGCCTTTTTGAAAAAAAAAAACCCTGCTTCAGCAAGAATTCCAAGCCAGCTCAAATGCATGCTTGCATGAGAAATGTGCAAAATCTTTCCTCATTAAGTTGATGTTTAGATTAAAAGTATTTACAGCATTAAGTCGAGCAGAGTCCTCACCTTTAAAAATGTCTCAGCTGGTCACAGTCCGATCTGAAAATGTTTGTGAATGAATAGCATGTTTTTTAAGAAGCTAAATTCTTCCTATCCTAGTGTCTAAGAATAGTGGATACAAAGCACTAAGAAATATGGTCAGACAACTGCAAGTAACTTTTAAAAAACATTTTAGGAAGTTAGAGCTCCTCACCTGGAAGTTGTGTCCTCAGTTTTGATGCAGTAATGGTTTTGATGTGTGTGGTCTTTTTGGCAATGCAGGACATTTTGTTGCTTTACTCCAAGCCACTGTTGGAATGAAACTGGAGTTAATGTATCCTAATACACAGTGTTTTGAACTAGGACTTAATTCACTGCGCTTAACACACTGGTGTATTCAGTCCTCTTTTGAATGCTAATGGGCTTGGCTCTCTCCAAATGTAAGTTTAATATAACAACTGCTTGAAACAAATAATAAATCTTGTTTGAAACAACTGAGGTGAAGGAACATTCTGAGAAAGGGATAGTATTTATGACTTTACTTTCCAGGAGCTCTCAGGTTTGCTCATTTTATTCTCAAGATATAATTGAGAATAATCCATGCCTATAAATCAACATGCCAGGTGAAACCCATGGTGATAAACCGATAACAGCAATCACCGCAGCTCCTACAACTTCACCTGATGATTTTTCTTGGAGGCAAGCCAGACACAAAGCTGCACCAAAGCATTGCTTTGACTCATTCACAGCAACACACAGGGAGGGATTTATCTGGTGGAAAGAGGTTCCTATGGTGTAGACGTCCACATCCGAGCAAGTGGCCATAGGCTCCCTGTGTAGTTAATAGCTACTTGATCAGTGGAGCGTAGGGAGGGATTCCTCTCTTTAGCAGACATGTGAAGCAGGCTAGCTGAACAGGCGTTGTCTCACCTGCAGTTTAACTGGTTGAGGAGTTGTCCTTTTGCTCCGTCAAGCTACCGTCGTTTTAAGTGTCATTTATATCATTTTTGTTGGCTATCTGGAAAGAAATTGCATGGTAACTTCGGCAAAGTTTCCTTAGAAATCTCTGACTCTGTTTAGATTAATGTCACTTGTCTTCTGGCTATTAATATATTCTTAAGAAATGGACCTACTGAGCCTTCTGCTGAGTAATTTATATGGGCACTGCACTAAGGAACATTTTTATAGAAAGTAAATTATTTTGTCTTTAGGAATGTTTGGGTAAGGGAACAAGGTAGTCTTTGTCTGCATTACTTTTATTAAAGATTCATGAATAGCCGTATTTCTACATAACTATAAATCTGAATGATGCTTTTTAGTCACGTCCTGTGTCTGACTGCAGCTGTTTCCCTGCCTAACTGCGTTGTACATTGTTAAAATGTCCCATGCTGTACACAGTTGAAGTACATGTGAGAAAGAGTACTTTAAAACTGTATTAGTGCATTACACAACAGACTTCAGGAATTCAGTTTTGCAAGAAACTTGAGACCTTAATACAATACAACTCTTTGAACTGCCTACAAGCCAGTTTGCCCTCACCAAAGAGGGAATGAAAGCCTTCCTGTAGGGAAGACTATTTTTCAGGAGTGCTTCAGGAACTTACTTCTCTAATTAATCTGAAACTTGAACTATCAACCAGGTGAGTAGCAGCATATGTTTCAAAGGCAAAGTGGTTTGCTCTCCATTTCCAACTCACGCACAGGTCATCAGGAGTAATGAAAAATAAGAGGTTTTCCTTAATACTGTGAAATTACAATTAAGTGTTTAGAAAAATAAATAAAAATATATTATTTTGCAAACCTTGTTTTTTTAAATGGTACTTAATTTTACAGAGTTCCTTTTTCTTTTGTCTGTGAAGCTCATCTGACACAACTGGTCCTTTAGAAGTAAGATGCATTGAAATAAAAAAAAGGTCTATATTAAGGGAAATTCTAGGAGCAAAGCTTCACTGACCAAGATACACTAAGAGAAAATTAGGATTTAATGTCCTCTCAAAAACTTCTACACTACTCAGAGGTCAGGGAAAGGCATACAAGGCCAATTTAAATCAGAGCTTTAGGGAGTAAAGATTAACAGATGAGGGAACAAATATGCTAAATGTTTTTTACGGATAGCTAAATGATGAAGAGCAGGTGGAGAACATTCACACAAAGCCCCGAATAAAGCAGAACAAGTCCTAATGTGCAGTAAGTTTTGTCAAAAGGACATCCTGAACACTTTTGAAGATTTTTTCTGTTTTATTATGGCTGACCTAGGCTGGAGGAAAGTGCTAAGACATAGGCTCCGTGTCTCAGCTTCTTTGAAATGTCTTAAACAAAATAGTAATTAAGTTCACATTAAACACAAAATCCTCTGGGCATCTCAATAGGAAAATTTCTGAAAGCAACTGTTCAATGTTCAAGTAAGCAGTCTCTCTGCACAACAGGAGGATAGCATGTGAGAAATTATTCCTGTAATGTTAGAGATACTGACCAGCCCAGCATGAATCTTTTGAGCTTTGACGTCCTTCAGCAAGTGATGATGAACAATTTCCAATCCAAACTTGTGGCTTTTCAATACAGGAGGTGTCGAATAAGTGACAAAGGAATTTGAACTGAAAATGAGAGGCTGAAGAAGCTCTGTACCATATGGTGGTTACTAGATACCTAGATTCAATAACTAGATTTCCTGGTGACGTTGCCTCCTTAGGCAAGACTATAACCATAAAATTTTGAGAAGAGCTGGCTTCCTATCGTATAGTAGTATAGTGACTTTGAGGTAAATAAATACTTTCAGGTGCTCCCTGGAAACAGACACATTTATGTGTTTTTCAAAGGCATTGCAACAGCAATCTATGCTACCTAGTAGGGAAAAGTCAGAATCCGCCTTATCATGCCATACAGACTCTGCCTGAAAGTTAAATGTGTTATTATCAGTGTAAGTAGTAAATGGTATAATAATAATGATTGCTTAAGTGCTGAAAAACTAATTAAAATGTGATATTAATTTGATTTGCTCTATCTTCTGCCATTATTGTCCTGAACTCTTCTGCCTTTCGGCATAGTCATATAACATCCCCTCACTTTTAAGGACAGCTGTTTGTGCGTCTCCCAGAGCAGAAACTGTCTTCAAGTATTTCTTTGGAAAAAAAAAAGGATGAAAGTGTGGCCAGTGTGTTCTGTTATTCCTTGAGATGACTTCCTAGTTCTGCAGTGACCACAGCTAGCATGAGACACGTTGGTTATACAACCATTTTTTAAAAACATGATAAAATATTTTGGCTGATCTTCATTACCACTTATTGATACTGGGTCCAGCAAAAATAAAATTCCTAGTCCACCAGGTTACTAAGTATAATAACCAAGCTTTATCCCTGCTTTAAAAACTGGTCCTGTAGCCTATTTACTTCCTTGTGCTTAGAATAAGATTAGAAGCTCTCCTTCTTTTGACTACATATAAAGGATCCTCGTGAGGATGGGCAGTTGAACACATACAATCACACATGCTATTCCAGATAGGTGGTAGTTTTCTGAGAAACACTTTCAAGTTGGCAACTTTTCATGTCTCTTTTTAAATTATTTTTGAGTGAGAACTGGTGCCCTGGTGTTCTGTGCACCAAAAGTCCCTATCAGTCCTGTTGGTATTATCTCTGGTTATTCTTAGCACTCACTCACAGCTGGAGCTGTTCATAATCAAGTCATGACCGGCATTAAGGAGGATTTCCCTTTATTTTTCCCCTAACCCTCTAAGTCTCTAAGTCTGCAGGGAGGAAAGCAAGAGCTGCTCTGGTCAGAGAAGCAGTAGCTGCTGCTCTGCCTCTTCCCCATAGCACAAATTACACAGTCACAGGAGAGTATGTCCGTTAAAAGAAGAGATTAAGAGGGCTAGGGTTACTTAGATTGGCAGGCAGATGAGTGAGAGGGTATATAACAGAAATATAAATGTTATGAGTTGTAAAGAAGGCAGTTGACTTATGCTCACTGGCAGTTGGGCTAGACGATCATTGCAGCTGAACCGTTCTACTCTGTTCTATTATACAGAACTAAAGTGGCACTCAGTGAGATGGGATACATTTATGAGAGATACACAAATAGTGTTTGACATGCTCTGCGATTAACCAATGGAACTCATTGTTAAAGGATATTATTTAACAAATATTAACAGCTTACTGAGCTTGCTGGGTTTAGTAGTGAAATGAGCAGTAGGATTAAGAATAAGCAGCGAGCCTTCAGTTCAGAAACGTGTCCTTATACTATTATCACACAGTTTAGGTACATTATAATTCTGTGAAACTAATGTTTATAGGCAGAGAGAGGTTCATCTTGCAAATGGATATTATGTTCACCCCTTTATTTGTATGATCCTCGCTTACAAGTCTTATTTTATCAGTTTTGCTTTGTAGTTAACAAGTGGCCTATGTCCCGCTCGTTTTGCTAACTCTTTTGCTAGCTAGATTTACACTAACAGTTCTCTCATCTTTCAAGCAATTAGTGAAAGAGAGAGAGAGAGACCTTTCTCTGAAGCCCAAATGCATAAGGAAAAAAGCATCTAATTTAGCAAAACAAAGAAAATAATTAAAACTTTGAAAAGTAGGATAGTCTTGAAGTTCTTACATTAAAGGCTGGAAAAAAATGAGGATTTTATATTGCAGCTAATCAAACCTAAGCTACATCCTAAGTCAAAGCTGGAGAAATGCTGATCTTTTAGTAACATAATTCAGAAGTAAATCTGATTAAACCAGTATAGTTAAATTGGTGCCAATGTCTTAAAGAGAACTAAATCCAGCTCCTACTCATATATGAAACATACTGCACCAATGTATATGTCAGAGATGCAGAGTTTCAAGATGCCGTGCCCTGAGGAAAACTGGTCCTGTAGCTCTGAGGAAGCAGAATGGGACCCAGAAGCCCAAAGTGCCATGTTCTGTTTTGCTGCAAACCTCCTCTGCTACAAAAACATTTTAACATGTCTGCACCTTGTTTTCTTCAAGTGTGAAATTTGGATTTACAGTTTTCATGGAGGGACAGGTGGACTGTGTGGCTGGATACAGTAGAGGCTGGAAAGAGCTGAAGAAGTACAACACTGAAACTATGAAAAACAAGGTGCTGACTATGCTGAGTTCACCTGATGTGAACAAAAAACAATTCTAAATCATGCTCTTATCTGTGAGCCTAGTACTATGTATATAAATGGGATTACTTTTGGACCGTGCTGCCATTCTTAAACATGCTGATGAGACCAACCCTTCAGCAAGGAGAGAAGAGGAAGCCAGGCACATTGTCAGTGGCACCATAGAGTTTCTTACCACTTCATGAAGAGCAGAGGCTTGGACTGTGTTTCTTTGCTGTGCATGTAGCCTGTGCGACTTCAGATGGAATGGCAGATATTTCTTCCCAGCAAACCTTGATACAGACAGTATGTTTTGGTCTCAGTACCACAAGAGGTGTATGCGAGGCGCTATTTCAGAACGCTGCCCTGGGGCTGGCACCAGAATTAGGCTGGGGTGTGGTACCCCACCGGCTGCTCAGTGTATGCGGCATCAGCAGGGATGTACTCTGGCAGCTCAGCAGCAGGACTGGTCACATACGCTGTCAGAGTGCTTCTGCATTTCATTTGTATTATCTTTATTTGTCTAGAATTCTCCTGTCTGAGCAATTGCGCCCTCTTTGGTAATTGTTCATGGACAATTTTAATAAAATTGAGTTTTGGGTTACACTGTGAAATTCCACAGTCCTAGACCTTTATGCATGGAAAGAGAAGGGCATTTTGTCTTAAATCATGTTTCTTTCTTCTGCTTTATATGTGCACTGTGCAACTTCTTGTCTAATCCAGATAATTAATAAGTGCCCTATTATTCTAATACCTAATTGCCTGTGAAAAAGGGAAGTATTATTATTTCTCTCTTAAAGGAGAGGCTTGATATTCACAGAGAAATTCCAGTCTTATAACTTCTGCTCTTTCCTCAAGAGTGAAAATTAAAAAGGAATTCCTTTATTAAATACAAAGACATTTCAGAGAATTCAACTACTATAGCCATCACTATGCCTCTAGAGAAAAGGCTTCTATTCATATAGGTAGCAAAAAGAAAGCTGAAAGCAACAAAGACAGTATTGACTCAGTTGTATCAAGTGTCCTCAGTTCAGGTATCTGATGGCTTTTTCCAGGGCCCTTCTGATTTTATCACAGACGTTATCTTATTTTGTGGACTAATGTTTTTTATCAGCATGCTAGACAGGATGTAATTATCTTGTCCTTTTTCTCTGCACAACAGCACAAGCATATTGTTATTGTGTACATACATGTGAATGAACTGCACGTTGTTTTCTTACATACTAGGAATGACTCCACATGTGTCTTTTTGCTTAGCAAATAGCAAAGAGACAACCTAAAGCATTCACAGATAAACAAAAACCATGCTTTGTTTCAGATGTTCATTTTATTAAATAATGTAGAGGGCATAGCAGAGTTTTTGGAACACAACTGACTGTGAAAGAAAATAGGCTCTTATAGACTATTGACAGCAACTCCTTTGATTAAGGAAAAATGTATGTCTGCATGGCTGACGTCACGTGTAGCTTTTTTATCTATATATGAGAGATATGTTAGGTAACAGTAACAGGAGCTTGAACACGGCAGTTTGTCAAAATTTCTCAACTCTGATTTCCCAGAGCTCCTGCTGATTCAGAAAGCATAATCTCACAGTTCATTCCTTCACAGTAGAGCTGCCAACCAATTTCTGATGTAGCACCATTACACTAAGACTTGTAGTGAGCCTGCAAAGTCTACTCTAAACAAGCAACAGCCACCAGTGATGGCAGCTTACAACTGCTTCCTATACACTTGTTTTGAGCATCTTTGTGCATCTGGGCCCTGAGGTGGTTGGTCTCAACTTCACTGTGTCTCTGAACCCATCATGACCTAGAGCATCAACAGTCAGAAAAGGTATGTAAAAGCCACTCGCCTCTGCTGCGCACCTAGAAAACTGTCAGAACTCCTACAGACAGAGGAATTCCTCCAATGCAAAGTCAGAGAAAAACCTGCTGCAATGCCTATGGTGATATAAGAGGAACAAGTATGGCTTGAGGATGAAAGCGGATCCATAACAGGAGAAGGCTGAGTTCTGTGACCCAGGAAGTTTCTCTCAGTCCTGTTTTCCTAGTAATCTTTCTGCAACTAATCCCCTTTTACGCCCAAATGAATGGATGTTTAAACAGTATTGTCCAGAGTGTCAGGGAAACAGCCATTTGTTCCTCACTCACCTTTTTGTTTGTTTCTCTGCTGATGAGATTATACTCAGTAACCTACCCTGGTCCAAGGAGAGGATCAATATACTCTGTTTAACAGTAAGCTCGTTTGTTCGCTGTAGGTGAAATACAGTGAAGACTTCATCTAGTAGTAAGAACTAAGTGATGCTATATAACTACTAGTTCTAGTTGGCAAACATAAAAAATGAATGTCATTCTTTGTTAAGCTCTGTGAAATACAAACCATTGCCCTTGTGTTTCTAGGCAGAAGAGTACAGAACTGGGGGCTTCCAAACACTCTGCCTTCAGACTGGATGTCAAGTGAGAAAAATTTCTTTGTGTTGAAACAACCCCATTTTAGCATTAATAATCTGTGATCTTTGGTCAGATGACTTAAACTTAGAGCTGATAAAATACCACTAAGCCTCAAATGCATTTGTTCAATATTTTCTGTTCCAAGGGGCAAGGGAGGGAGGAATTGTTCCCAATCCTTCAAAAGTCTTCACCACCAAATCTCCCAGGATGTGACTGACACAAAACCTTTGACTGAAGTTAATTCAAATAGTTACAGATATGCTAATCCTATGAAGTTTAAATAGAAACTTTCAAGTTTAAGGCAGTAGCAACTTCAAGATTGCAACTATTGCAGATTTCAAGATTTGTAGTTAATATTGGCAAAGTTGACAACACAGTAAGCAAGCACTTGCATCTGGCAGAGCTAGAAAGTGCAGTCCTCTACCATTGCCTTAGCACACCAAAATGTGCCACTGGTTGAAAAAGGTATTAACTAAGGTAGCAACTTCCACAGTTGCCTCAAAAATACAGAAATGTCATCTACAGTTAGAAGGTGCTAACTGATTGTCATACTGTGCTTCATGACTTTGTTCCCAATTCATTTCTGTGAAAGGCAAGCCAGGAACCCTATATTGTAATTAGGACTTAGAGTCAATCATGACAGTGTACACAAAGACAGTATCTTCCTTCAGTACAGCTGAGTTAGGTAATTGCCTGAGACACTCCTTAGCCTCAGGGCCTATGTTAAACTTGCTGTACTGACTTCTGAAAAATTATGAGAAAGACTCCAAAAAACCACAATATGAGAGGTTTTCTTAAAGTGTGCTTGTTTAGCGGTGTTTAATGCACCTACAAAACTGCAGCTCCATTGTTTGGACCATATTCTGTATCATGCTTCCCACTTAATGCCTTCTCCCGATATCAAGCAGACCTTGACCTCACCCTCCATCTGTGTCCTGTGTGAATTTATACCTGGTTGTTTCTTTCCATCCCCCATTCATATCATTTCAGTGCTGCTGGGGATGTTTCCCTGCAATTTCTCAGTCTCCCTCCTGCTGCCAAGATTTCTCCCATTTCTTGTCTCCATCCTTCATCTCCACTTCCCACACTGGTCTCCTCACGCTCTCTCTTCCAGGTCTCTAATGTGTTTCCTGGCCTGCTGTGGCCAGGGTCCTTCCTCATATCTCTTCCTGCTGCAAGTCATCACACTGAACCCAGGTTCCCATCAAGAAAGCTGTACACCAAACGGCTGTCCTCTTTTGTCAGCACAGCTTTGCTTCAGCCATATCAAAACCAATAGGAAAAAAGAGACAATTCCTCTATGCAGCTGAGTTGCTGCTTAGATGTATAGCCAGTAATATGAAGCTGAGGCTATACATAACAAGCACGAAACTTCACATTTGAAAGTATAAAGCTGAAATTCATAAGAAACATTTAGCACCTTTTTGCAATAACAAAAAAAGTGCAAGCTGGCAGGTACATTGCATCTGCTAAACAGTGAGGAATCTGTGAAGTTTTCTTGGTGGGCTACTTGAGACTGATTCAAGACTGGATCAAGACATTAAGGAATGCTCAGGGTCCTAAAACCTTTAGAAAAGCTGGAAAAAAAAGTTTGGCCAGGAAGTTAGAGGAAACATTTGGGTAGGGTAAACGAAATACGCTTGACAGGGAAGGAGAAAGGGACAAATAGGTTGTTTGGCCATTTTGCTGTGAAAACTCATAAGTTAAGGTTACAAACATGCATTTGCTTTTTTGCTCATAGCCTTCGTACCCCAGATGTGGTAGCTGAATTGCTAAATTATTTCTCTGCTGAGAGGGAATCATGAGTAAAAGTTTCATCTTTCCCTCTGTAAGAACAAATGCCTGTTTTTTGGCTGACACAGAGAGCAAGTTACTAAACTAAGCTCCTGCCAACTTAATCAAACATGGAAAGAACATAATTTGCCTGCTGTAAAACAAAAGAAAATAAATAACACCATAGATTCTCTCTGGAGATGTCCTCTCGCTATACCCCTCTGCTATTTGCTTTGGTTTCCCATTATCCTGTTTCTCAGAGGAATGCTTTGCAGCAATGGTTGTATCCAGCCTTCCTGTGCTAGTTACAGAATGGTCCCTATTTCCAACCACAGTTGTCAGGCATTTATAATACAGCTGCAAAAACTCTCTCGCGGTTGAACTATAGGAAAGGAGGTATCTGAGGAAAGCAAAAATGTTTCCATTTTAAATACAAAAGCCTTCTATTTGTGGTTTAGTCAGTTCTGCCTAGATGTTAAAAATTTCATGCTATTACCCAAAAGTGAAAGGATTTTTTTTAGTATCTCACACAGCTTCTCCTCAAGTCACCAGCTTAGTCCGTTTTAGTGGCCCTAT
The DNA here is from genome assembly GCF_000699145.1 of Aptenodytes forsteri. Classification (NCBI taxonomy): domain Eukaryota; kingdom Metazoa; phylum Chordata; class Aves; order Sphenisciformes; family Spheniscidae; genus Aptenodytes; species Aptenodytes forsteri. Next base: position 4,496,123 of record NW_008794774.1, on the reverse strand, counting down.
GTGTATAATGACTTCTGTAAAATGCCAAGATGGCTGCAAAATCTGGGTTGCTTCTGGAAATTGCATTTCAGTCCTCATTTGTGGGTAATCTGTGTTTATGTGAATAGTCATGCTTCTGTGTCTTACCTGAAAGGCCAGAGGATTAGCAACAGTAGAATGCTATGGGATTTGTCAAAGTAAAAGACTGAACATGACTTTCTTATTAGTAGGCTACGTCTTTCATAGTGCATTTAAACAAAATTACCTTTGAAAAATCCAGACAGCAGGTTTTTACAAGTAGTAAACTAGAAATACTGTTTTAGTGTTGTCATGGTTATTTTAGTCCTCTGCTTCTCAAAGATTTACTCCTAGAAACTGATCTTAATTTAGGAGTGCAAACAAATACAACTATTCAAAAAAAGCCTCTTTGTGTTTTGTACCAAAAAACCCCAAACTCCCAACTATTAAGTAAAGTAGTAAACAGTAGTAAATAAAAAGGATGCTTGCGAGTACTAGGTGAATGAGTCACTGGGTCATCTTGATATAGTTCTTGGAAGTAAATGGCATATCCTTGACACAAGATGGTGCTATCTTTAAAAACTACAATGATTTGACTTTTTATGATACTGCAGTACTTATGCTGTATCAGACCATTTTTTTGCCGTGGCAATAAAGCCTTTGACTCTTTCACAGAAGTCATTTGTTACCTGCTTACACATACACAAATCTGAAGCTGCAGTCATTTGAACACGTTACCTGGAAACAAGTAAAGCTTTGAACTTAATCTGCTTTTTATTTTTTTCCCTCTGCCCAGTGGACAGTCATCTTTGCCTAGAAATCACTTTGCCATTTCAGGCTCCTAGCAATTATTTTGGACCTTTCTGAAATCATTCTGCAGGCAGTTCTGTTTAACTGGCTCATTGGTATAATCTTGGTATATCAGTAGATTAAACTAACAATCCCCATCCTTCTTACAACCAATGTGGCAAACTGCTAGATGAAAATACTGCCAAGGCTCAGACATTTCTGAGTTTTTGGTTGTAACAGATTGTTGTTCCCAGAGCTGGTGCACAGCCGAGGCCTCTGCAGGGGATGGGCAGATTGTCAGGAGGAGGAGAGGCACTCATGCCTGTGGATGCAACAGGCCCTTCTTCATTTCACAATGTAATGCTCACCAGGGCTTGTACCCCTGCAGATTGTGGACTTACACATCCCTCTAAATGCCGCTAAGACCGTTCTAGGCTGGCCGCAGCTGTACGTGTATGTGTGCATATATACACACAGAAGTGAGCACAAACACATATGAGCATATGAGCGGGCTAATAACCATATGAACGGGCTAACAACCAGGACTCAGGGAAAAAAATGAAAAAAAGATAAAAAAGATGTCTGTGTGTAACTGTGTAAAATAATATCAAAAAGCTAGGGGACTAGAGATCTTTCTCAGTCCTTTTGGGGTAGGACTGCTGTACACCAGGTACATCTCTGTACAACAAGACGTCCACTTAATGCATTTTGAGACCTAGCACAGGCTTCAGTCTGCCTGTTTTATTTATAACAAAATGTTAAGTAAATTCAAAGGGAACAGTTGCTTCTCTTGTGAGGCTATAAAGCACCGTAAGATCTTAAACTGTAACAAAATACGCTTCAGTCAGCTCAGAATGGAAAGATGCCAGAATGGATTTAAGACACTTCAGCCAAAGGGTAATCCAACTAACTGGTGGTTATGTCTCTAATTCCATATATGGCAGGTTTAAGGCTGCTCTACTTTATATCAGTTATTCTTAGTACCCCTTGTCCTGCCTGATGGGGTAGTGGCATAAGCCAGCCCCAGCCATACCCTCTTTGTGTACGTAGTACCATGTACAGTGAAATGAGGGGGAGAATAAGGTATTAGCAGTTAATGTCTCATCTGCATCACATGGTGATACCTCTAGGATGAAAAAATCTGCAGCAAATCAGTGTTCTCTAAGTAATTAAGTTACTACGCTTGCAAGGCAAGCATCTTCACATTTGTGATTTTCAGTTACTCCATCTCTGAAACAGTTACATTATTAGTTACCTATGTACATGCCTTGTGAACACATTCAATTAGAAAGTGCACAGCAATTGTCTTACTGGCTTAACTCCCTACTGGAGGATTCAGCAAAATCCCCCTGTGATTCAAGGCAGGTGTGCCAATACCTATACTACGATTCTTTCCCAGTCCCCAGCAATGAGGGGTTTTCTGAAGGCGCTTATGGCAGATGAGTATTTCTCTGCCCCGCAACTCTGGGCAGCCAGTTTGTCCTGTGAAACCATAAGCATCTGAGTATTCAGGAATAACTAAAATCAGTAAAAATTCATTTTCACCCTCCTGAGGCTCAGCAGCTACTCTATGCAAATCTGAGCTGAGGTCTAGACTGAGCAGTTGAACATCTGGATCATTTAAGAGCTGTCTTTACAGAGATATTATATATCTCTCTCTGTAAAGACAAATGTATGTGTGTGTGTATATATGTGTATTTATATAGGTATATGTATATATACAAATACATATATATGTCTATGTACACACATGTGTGTATACATATGTGTATATGTATATAAATGGATGTATACATATATGTATGTGTATATATGTGTGTCTACACATGGGAGAGGAAGAGCTTAGATTTCTAAAATCATATATTTGTGACTAAATGTACAATGCCTGTGCTGATCCTTGAAGCTCTTTTCATGAAGATGTACAACCCAGCATGAATGAAGAAACCGAGCTTGCCTTTGTGCTTTATGCTCTGGAGAAACACTTCTGTGTCTGTTGTTTATTATAGTCAGCTGCTTAGAGTTTTTTACATGCCATAAAACGGAGTCTTCTGGTCCTTGCCACAGGCCTTGTGAAAGTTTTGTTTACAAAATCTCACTTACAAAGTGAGATCTTTGGGAGGATGATAACTAAGTATTCTTGCATATTTGCTGCCTAGTTTAATTACTGTGCATTTGCTTAAATGAGTCCAGGTGGTTTGTTTCTTGCCATTTAAGTTTCATTAAGGACAGAATAACTAATTGGAACCTCCTCATTTTTTCATTCAGTTTTTGTTCTCAGAACTTGTGTAAAGGGACGAGGGGGAGGGAAAGAACCTGGAGCTGAGAGAGATCCAGGTACCCCACCTCTGTTTTCCAGTAATAAATCACAGAATGGCAGACTCAGGGAGGCTGGAAGGGACTGTGGGTCCCTCAGGGCAGGCTCAGCTGTGGACTCAGACCGAGCTGCTCAGGGCTTCACGCAGTCAAGGCGTGAAACACCCCAAGGCTGGAGACAGACCAACCTCCAAGGGCTCTGGGCCCACTTCTGGGCTGTCCTCATGGGGAAAAGGCTTCTCCTTATCTCCAGCCTGAGCTGCTCATTTTTCAGCTTCCGCTGCTGCGTCTCACCCTCCCACAACGCACCGCTGTGAAAAGCCCGGCTGTGTCTCCTCCATCCCTCCCATCAGTGTTGGGGATACTGTTGGGTGCCCCCCAAAGCCATCCCTCCCCCTGGCTGAACGAGCCCTGGTCCTGCAGCCTTTCCTTGCAGCACAAGGGCTCTGGCCCCACTGTCTCGGTGGCCTCCCCGCACCTCCAGCCAGTTTGTGGGTGTCCTTCCTCTATCGTGCAGCGAAAACCAGACACAGACCATCTATTGAAACCATGACCTTGTCTTCATTCTGTTTAACTCCTCCCATACACTTTAAACAAAATGTTTAACATGCAAAAGCGTGTTATGTTGTTCCTTTTTCTCTATTATTTTTGTTTCATGTATATATAGAATCAAAGAATTATAGAATCGTTTAGGTTGGAAAAGACCTTTAAGATTATCAAGTCCAACCATTAACCTAGCACTGCCAAGTCCACACTAAACCATGTCCCTAAGCATCATATCTACATGTCTTTTAAATACCTCCAGGGATGTTTGTTAGTGTGTCCTCAAATCTTGTCTGCCTGTAAGCACCAAAGAATTCATGTGGAGCAATCAGTTAGGCAGAAGTCTTGCAGGACTTAATGGGAATTTCACAAACTTTAGTTCTGTAGTTTCATAAATCTGGAAACCTTAGGCAGATTCAGAGGTCTCTGAAGATGAATATGCATTTTTTCTCTTTTGATTCTGTCTGCCATTTCCTAGATATTTCTCTCCTTCATCTTTTTGTTTAATTCAACTGGAGATTGTTCCTTTGAACATTTCCTTCCAAGCACTTGTTCTCTCTCTGTGTTTGCCCTGGGAGCAATTTACCTGTACTGTAAGTCTCATGCTCCAAGCAAGGTCTTGAGGGTGATCAAGTGTGGTCTTGAAGCGAAAGGATGAATTGAAAAAAGAAAGGAAGATCATGAATGAGCCAGGGACTGAAGGCAAACAGAGGGTTTTTTCATAATGTCTGTATGTCGGAGTTTCCCTTTGTTCAGTGTCGACGACAGAGCGGGAGTTGCGATTCCGGAGTAATGACAGATCTCAATATGAGTATGGTCATTCTCCTTTATTTACACTTATAACAGGGCTTATATAGTTAACTGCTATGGACACGCGCTACCTGCAGCTTGCAGATAGGTTACAGCCTTGTGTTCACGCGCATCTATCCTCTAGCAGATTGGCCCGTTCTTTCTGATCATGCGAAATGCCTTCATGGTCTTTATCTTGTTTTTCTCCTTCCAGCTGCACATTCCTTTCTCCGTTGTTTTCTGCTTAAGTGTCTTGTTATGCCGGGTGGTGCAGTGTTTGCTCATTAAAATCAAACTCAGGAATGTCCGTTAGTGAGACTCCCATTCCCACATCTGTATACATGTATGCACAAATTTCACAGGTTTATTTTTTTGGGGGAAAAAAAAAATACAGAAGCCAACACATCAAGGAAATGATAGGCAGTTTAGATTCCGGTGTAACCAAGAACTGTTTGATCATATAATTGTAGTTCAACTGAGTGATGTTTTCTACCGGAGGAATGGGAAACAAGAAGTAATGTATTAGCATTCTGCAAGTAAAAGTAACAGAACAGACTGTGTTTTAGGAAGGATGTTAGCTGTGGTAAAAAGAGAAAACAAGCTTTACACTGATCTTTCAAGAGAAAGAGCAAAATAAAGCTGACACAGCTTTTCCTATGCTGGAAGAATGTCATGTGGTTGACGTAGCTCTCCCATGTTGTACTTCCCATGTCTAGCAGTTCAGTAGATGGGAACTATCAGGATGCTTCTCTAGTCATCTGTGTGGAAGCTGAGAAGGTGGAGGGAAAACAAACCAACACCCTCTCTGTCAAGGGGCCTTAAAGCCCCGTGTTTTCATGGCCTTCATTTAGAGTGCTGTGCAACTGTAGCATCAGTGAAAATTAATGGGAACTGTGGATGCTTCAGTGACAGGTAAACTGGTGGAGGTAAACTGGAAGAGAGGTAAGGAGGTGTCATCTAGCAGTAATGTTCTTCAGAACTTTCTGATAGGTAAAATAGAATATTTAAAAGAGGCATTGCCAAGATTTGGTAGACCTCAAAGTAGAGATTTGCAAGGACAAAAAAAGCTAGCACTTTGCAGTTGCTCAGCATAAAGTTTGGCAGAAGGAAGTGAGATTTTAAACTAAGCTGTATGTGAACATTAATAGAATTCTTTGGATCAGATCATTTTCAAGGAAGGAGGAGATAATATTTTGTCCTGTGGATATTAAAGTTATCTTCCTAAACGCTGGTCATTGCGGGAGAGGCTATAAAGATAATCTCTATTCATGAGGCAGGTTATGAAAAGCATTTCATAAGTTGGAAGATTTTGTGAGAAAACACTGAGAATAGAAGGATACTTCCGTTTTCTATATAATATGAAAGGACTAGAAGGACTCTCAACTTCTCCAGCAAAATGTCAACATAAATGAAATTGTTTTAATTTCTCTGAAAGCACAATATTACTCTGTGGATACAATCCATAGGCTTCTCAGAGGAACACTTGACACAGCACAAAGGGAGATTTCTATCCTGGAAAGAATATAAAAATGGAAAATATGATGTTTCCTGTCCAGCAGAGGAGATGGTGAAGTGAAATGAGATTCTTCAAAGAGTGAATCTGGAACTGAAATTTTATTTTCTTACCACAGAACAAAGGAATGGCCTAATCCTGCAAAAGATTGACTGTAAGGCATTCAGCATTCCTTATCAAGCCACAAAATAATAAGCAAAAAAATAACAGTAGTGAGGTCAAATGGCTAAATGCTCAAATGACAAGGTTAAAACGGTGCTCATGAGAACTATGGGCTGGGCAGATAACATGGATGGTGCAGACTTGTTGCCAAATGTTTACTTGCTGAACAAGGAAAGGCAGATGGAACAAAACAAGTAAATAATTAAAAACTAATGTCACAAACACATCTGATTTTGCTTCTTCCATACTTTAGTATTCTGCTGCAACTACAGGTCTGCCAGCACTTGAAGGAGTATGTGTCCGCCCAGCATCTGCAGTGCTTTATTTGTAACATTCATTAGATATTTACCCCAGGTAGATGCCCCAAGAGAATGTACAATAAATATTTCTGTTTGTGTCAAATTTTAGCAAATTTACCATGACCTATCCTCATTAAAATACACACACACATACGTGCACATATAAACATGCATGCATGCCTGTGGGAGATGGCACTTCCCTTTCCCAGTGGATGAATACCAGCTTTGTTTAAACAAATCTGGGCTGACAGATCATTTTCAGCAATTGCAGAATCTTTCTAATGTCATTTTCTGGTCTTAATGGCACAATATCATCCATTTTAGTACCTGAAAATATAAAAGAACACTGACCACAGCATAATACGCTAACCTGTTGGCAAGTGCTATCTACACTTCAATAGATTTCCGAACACCTCTCTGTGTTTGGGGTTACAGACAATAGATATGACACATCTCTTTTAAAAACCTTTTTTCCTTATGACTAGGAAGTTTGTATTTCTTGGGATTAGGAAATAAGGCAACCTTTCTGTCTTTTTGGTGCTTATTTTCTACAGACAATGTCAAGTGTTACTAATAGAGAGTTGTTTATATTACGTAGCGTACATGTGCCAGCTGGGCATAGTCTCCCGCTGCGTGGCGCCGTGTCTGAGTAACAGTTTCTGCATTGCAAAGATTGTAAGTAGACAATGTAGGCAAAGGGTTGTGGACCACAGAAACTCTACAGCAACAGTATGCTGTATGTTTATCTATTTTTTCTCATTTATCTGTGAGAAAGCAAAAGGTTCAGCGCTCTGTGCCTGCATTAGCTCTCTGCTACCATGCCTGTGCAATGAGGGAACAGCTTAGTAGTAGAAACGATTAAAAAAAACCAGTTTTTATGAGGTGTCATGAGGGCCTTTCCTCTGGAGCAGTCATGCTTGTGCAAAAGGACTGTGAGACTTGCAAGTCCTTCTGTTTGTTTATATGATAACTGACGTGCATATTTATATATAAACATATTTCAGCAAGACAATGATGTAGGTTTGTGCTAGTGATCATTCTTCTCCATTTTCCAGTTGGTTTGGCTTATCATTCAATTTGACTCCACTTTCAAGTCCTTTGGCTGTATCTTACCCTTGAACTAAACAATTTCAACTTAAAAGACTTTTTACTTCAGTCAGTATTTGGAAGAAAAATTTTGCATTTGTCTTCATGGGAAAAACAGTATGTTCTTTTCCTGAAGTCAGCTAATCTACTTTAAATCCTAGGAAAAAAAAGACACTTTTTTTTATTTTCAGTCCAAACTAACAGGTCAGATTAAAAGCCATGGAGATCTGTCAGCCAGCTGCTTAAGGGTGAGCACTATATATTGCCTTTACTTGCTAGTATCTGACTTCCAGTTAGAAAATTCAAATTAAGAACATACTTTTTTAAAGACAAATTCATTTGTCTGAACACAGGCTTGGAAGAAAGAGCATTTCCTTGCCATATAATGCAATGTAGTGCAGTAATTCCTCAGCTTTCACTGAACCGGGAAACAGAGTAGCTTCATCAGTATGGCATTGTGCCTGGCTAACATGGCTATTCTGCTTCTGAAGCCAAGGGTAGTATTCCCGCATGACCTTGGAGTTGTTATTATACATCTATTGTCTATAATTGTACTCTGAAAAAAGGGTTCATCTGCTTACAGCTTGCCTGTGTCAAAATTCCTCAGTCTGATTTGCAGGGATACCAAGTAGGAAAACCTTAACTTTTCCAAAGCTCTGTCTGAAGCTCCAGCTGGGAGTAGCGTTTAAGCACCTCCACGTATAACCACATTTGATCCTAAATCAGCAAAAAATCTGGGTAAAATTGTCCCCTCTGATTGGTGATACAGGTATTTGCTCTTATTTCTCTTGTTGTCCATGGCAGTACTGTGCTCAGAACAAATGAAATCTGTGCTTTAGAGGCATATCATGCAGATAATAGATCAGGAGAATGAAAGTTTTGTCTGCCTAAACATGGCAGAAAAATGGTGATTTTTATCACTGTGAATATTTTTATTATAAAAAAGTAATTTCCATTTTGTGAATTTTTGGCTCTATAAGTTACCGCTTTCTAGTTACACCTTCTCACGATATAAACAGATGGGTTTCATTTGCTGGAGTAAGATCTTCCATAGATCATATCAGCATTTCTTACTGATAACTAGTACACAGATATTTTCCTAAAAGTTTTCTTTTTAACATAGGCAATAGGTCTAATGTGAGTGTAAGTCCGAGTTGCAATAAGACAAAAGAGTCTTGGAGTCCCTCAAGTGGTGACTCAGGAGAATTGCAGCAAAATATGAAACATTGCCTGCAATTCAGAAAGGCGTGCAAGCTTTTGCAAGCAACAAAATATTTTGAATGTAAGGACTGACCAGAAAACCAGATGGTTTAAAATCATGGCTGTTTGCTACGGAATGTATTTTCTATTTCTTTTAAATAATGTCATAGTTAGACTTTTACTGTGTAAAGTTATTCGTTCCTCCTTTGGAGACTGTATTCTGATCTCAGAAGTAAGGGTCTGTTTTTATTTATAAGTGGTAGCATATTATACTCCAAAATTTTAAATGGAAGTACCTAAGTTCATCTTTACAGTTAAGCTGTGTTTCAGAATAAATTGAAAAGGGAGTGCATGCTCCTTTTCCTTTAAAACTAACAACTAACTTGTGTGCATTTTCACACAAGGTTCACACTTGGGACAAGTTAATTTTGTAAGACTTTGTGGTGTTTCCTCAGTGAATCATCTACTAACAACAGAATCTTTTAAAATTGAACTGTGCCCCAAAATTGTCGTTTTTTATTTTTACTGTTGCCTGGTATCTCTTAAGGATAGTACACTATATTATTTTCCTACATAAAAGCTAGCAGGTGTGTCTTGGTGGGAAACTGGTTGGTGCATTTTTGTTTTGCTGTGCTTTCAGTTTGTCAGTGTTGGCTTAGTACAACCATTCGCCATTACCTTCTTTATAGCGGAAAGCTGATGCCCTGCATGTGTGCTTCTGAGCAACTGCGGCTATGCGCAAGTGAACAAAAGACTGCCTGATGATGCTGAAACCATGCCTTTCTGTCACATGCCTTTCTACACCAGAGAGGGTTTCAGATGAAGTTCTGGATATTTAAGGACTTGTGCAATTACCGTCTGGTAGATTTCTTCACCACAGCTGCTACTCATCCCCTCAAGTCTGTTCTTTCCCTCCTCCTTATTTTAGCATTAATCTCTCCCATAACCCCTCAAATCATTAGCACACAAAAATTAGGCTGTGAAGAGATCCAAGTTGCTCTTCAAAGAGAGAAGCAGAGACACAGATTTCCCCTCTATCCTTACAAATGCTTTTCCTTCATTTGTACATCACGTTATGAAGCCTCCACGCGTGAACTCAGTAACAGAATACAGTTGGATCAGAGCTGATACAACCATGTTGTTCATATTGCTTTCATTCACTAAAAATTTTGTTTCTGGTCCTTGGAAGAACAACTTCCAAGAGTGACTGACATAGTTTGTCACCTGGGAAGAAATCACTCGCATTGTCAGATATCTCCATGGTTCATTTTGAAATTTTAGGCATGCTAGGCACAGTATACCTCAGTGTTGTAATCTACCTATACAAGACAGAGATCAAAACAAAAAATGAGCTCTTCTAGCTGAAGCTGCTCAAAATTCCGCAAGTTCTTTGTGGAGGAGAGATTCAGGAAAACACCGCGTGCTGCATCCCTTGCCCCTCTCCTGGCTAAAGAATCGGCTCTTCCTTGCACACATGCCAAAGGCCACATTTCTCTCTGGGATGTGTGTCTGTGTGCTACTTGCACTGAATACAAACTGAGAACAGGACCTGGCTTTGTGGTCTGGCTGGTAGAGCATCTAATTGCAGCCAGGCCCCCCGCTGTGACCTCAGTGAGACTTAGCTGACAGCTCATGATCCACCTTAAATACGTACTTTGGAAATGATAAAAAGTAAGCCAAAACAAAACAAAACAATTAAGCCAAAACAAAACCAGAACTGTGTGTGCATAGGGAGAAATGCAAAGGGAGTTTTTCAGGTGGGCTTTACTAATCTGTGCTGTACTACAATGCATTCTTTAAGTCGCTTTCATAATGGCTGCTTTTATACAATAACATAAACCTTTCTGCTTTGCAACAATTTTTAATAGGAAAGTTCTGCTTTGCAGAGCTTTTGGGAGTTAATGTGATTTTTAAACTGCTTTTTCTGCTTCCCAGTAGTTAATAACATGGATTCCAACATCATAAATGGAGGTCTATAGCTATTAGCAAAACAGTATACTTTTATGTCATATATAGCAAAAATGAAGTGGATTTTAAGCAATTCTGTCCATGTCAACAAGCTTTCATAGGAAGTTCTCTATAATCAGAAAGACAGGAGGTCTCTTAAACTTGCAAAGTTGAAGAGTCTTCTAAAAAAAAAATCTAATATATGATCAGGGTATTCAATTCACGTGGCTCTTCGGTACAATCTGCTGGGAGGAAGGAAAATCATGTCCAGCCCTTCATAGGACTGGAGTGGCTGACATTCCTGTTGGAACTGCACTGCATCTTTTTGCGTCTGTAATCATATTTGCCAGGTGTTTATTGTGGTGGTACTAAGGAGGCAGTTCTGCCTTTTGGACCATATGTGCCTTTGAAGTGGGAAAGCACTTGGGCTGTAATAACAGCCCATGTTACAGTTTTACTGAGCCAAGGATAGGAATGCATTTATGCAATAGATAGCAATTACTTCACAGAGACAATCACTGCTGAAGCCCTTAGTAATGCGTGGCTTAAAAAGATAATGCAACCATATTGTCTAACCATATCTTCCTTACAACTATAAGCAGAAGCTGTTGATAGTAGTATAATATAACTTTGTGTTTTATCTCAGCCACATGACGAAATTTAAACACAACTTCTTTGCAGCAATAACCTTACATGGTCATAAAGATTTAAAAACTGATGGGTTGAATTTATTGTCTTCACAACTATCTATGTAAAATGTCTGTCTCAGTAAATATACTTTCAGGTTCGCTTTGTATTGCTTTTTTTTTGGTTGTGCTCTTTTCGTTCCAGAAACAAAAAAATGTGGAAGGATGTCCACTTCATTTTTTCCTACTGATACTGCAGGAGAGGACTCCAGCATATTTTTCTCAGCAGCATGTTGAGACTAGGGAGAGTGGAACAGCTTCAGAACAAAAGGAAGCCTCTGCTCTTAACTTTATATTTGATGGACAGTGTTAGTTATTTCCATAAATTTTGTCATAAACACCTTCTTAAAAGAAATATCATCAGAGAATAAGACTTGAATAATTCAGGGCGAGGAAATGTCTAGAGTTCTTAATAAATGTTAGAGGAGTTGACATTAATGCTGATGATTTAGAATTTTAGTCACTGGGTTCGAGTTGTTGCACTGCATATTTTGTTTGTTTCTTTCAGCTTCAAAAGGGGATTTTACAGATGAGCATAGAGCCATAAATTATGGATGGGGGAGATTTAATCAGTGCACACAGGAATGTACTATACCACCAGATTGCAGTTATTAGACCATTTCCACTTTCTTAAGAAGATCTTACTCTCAATTATTTGCCAGCAAATAAATGAGTAAACTAATAATAATGCTGGGGTCTTAGTCTTGCTTCCGTAATAGATGGCTCAGAAGAGATCCTTTGTAATTCAGTCTCAATACCATATGTCTCTGTTGACATTAAAGTGCTTAGTTCCAAATGAGTTGGCTTCATTCAAGCATCTTAATTCAAGAGTGGATGATTAGATCTTAAGCTAAAAACCTATTAGGATGTAAACACTTATGCTGCTGAAAGGTATTAAAGGAACAGCATAGTGTGGTTGCAGATAAATCCTCTATATCTAGTACCAATTGGTTAAACCTTGCTTGATCTTCAAACAACATTAAAAGCTAGCTTAAATGTTCGAAGTTGAATGTTGCATAAGTAAACCTCCAGGATACATTATGTGAAAATAAATTTTGATGGCTTTTTGAGAGACAGGGAAGCTCAGGTATGAGAACAGAAATAGCATAAGATGCTTTAAAGAGCACACAGACACTTTATCTTTTAGAAATGAAAAGTGTGTTTTTTACTTTAGTCAGTAAAGCATGGCAAGAATAATAAGCAACTCCAAAGAACTTTATTCAGTCATTCCTTGGCGTGGTAACTAGCATTTTTAATAATCCTGCAAGTTCTGTATTTTATTTTTCATCTGCAGAGCAGTGCAAATTATATAGAGAGAAAAAAAAACCCAATCATTGTGTTAAGTGAAAAGAATTATTGTCTGATTCCTTACTGACTAAAAATCAAATACTGAAAGTAAAAATTGCTATTTTGGGGGACTGATTTATGGCACAATTTAATTCTGTATGTGACCCAGGCCACTGTAAATTTATTTTCTGAATGATGTCTTTTGCCTCCAGCCCTGTAGCAGAAATAGGAGAAGAAAATTAATATATGTGACTTTGAAATCTTACTTAAATACTGTTTTACAAAATATTTAATACAAATAACAAAAATAATAACTGAATTTCAGAATCAGTCCTGTGATTTGTGGGACATAATTTGGTGACTTTTTTGAATGCCTGGCTTTGGCCATGTTTCCCAAAAGGGTTGCAGGATAAGATTTTCAAGAAGCAGCTACTCCATAATGGTCTGAATAACTATGTGAATGCTCACACTTTGCTAGTGGTCACATTCCCTGCAGTAATGCAGTATATGTTTAAAAACCTGATAAGTGTGTGTTATTGCCATCTAAAATGAAATTAAACTCCTTCATGATGGATTACCTTTGCATACATATAGCAATCTTTTAGGGAGTATAACTTAGGGTGAAATATAAAAAGAAAAAAAAGTATGAAAAATCTGTTAAAAGTGCAATGACTTGTTTTGGGTTTGTCTTGATGGTGCTCACTTGCTAATGGTTCTTTGGCAGTTTATGTGATGCTGACTTGTCCTCATTCCTTGCTACAAAAATGGCATTCAGAACCCTGGAGAAGGTGGTGAACTCATTGCTATTATGCACACTGCTGTAATGGAGAAGGGGAAATAGGAGATATCTTTGCAGACTATAGTAAAAAGAAAGGAATTTAGGACATGCCTACATGTGAAAAAAGCATCAACTTAAAAAACATTTTTAGAAATCAACTCTGTCAGAGGCACAGTCTTCCTGGTGAATGAACAGCGTGCTTTCTTCTTCCCTTTTCTGAAGTTCTCATTTATTAAGCAGAAGTCAGTAAGGGACCTCTGCTGTAGTTGAAAACAACACAACTTTCATATTTAAGTAAGGCAAAAAGTCAAAGAGGTTTGTGCTGCTACAGGGCTTGAGAACCTGTTCTCTAGTCTTCTAACCCCATTACTGTTAGGATGCTGAGTTGCTGCAGGTGAGGGTAACCAGAAACAGCTGCCTCTGTGCCTGTCCTTGGCAATGCCATCATAGACAGACCACAGCACCGCTGTTGATTTGTGTTTCTGGAGATACAGCCCTGGAACTCTGTGCTGCTGGGTCACCCAGCAATGAAATCCTGCTTAGGATCCAGCCTGGAAGCCAAACACCGTTTTCTCAAGTTAGCCACAGCATGCAATGCAGAGTTGAGGTCTCAGCTTGTTTCCATTGGCTGTAGGAGGAGACAAATACCCAATCCACCATATCAAAGTCAGGCATCTATGGTTTGGGGCTAATTTGAAGAGCACGCAGACGCTTTGCAGCCTATGGCCATGGTGCTCATCTAGCCATAAGGATTACGCAGCTGCATATCACGGACACGTGACCTGAGATTCAGACAAGTTGATCATAGTCAGACCGAGAATGATTTCACCCGTCTACCTTAGCAACTCACATCATTATTGATCAGGGTTTCAACAGAAAAAGAAGCTCTTTGTATCCTGCTTTCAGCACCCTTTTGTTCATATATTTGCTAAGGTCTGGTGTAGGACCTAGGCTAACATTGTGCTCCTCAGCTGTGTCACAACAACCCCCTGCATACATCCTACATCCATCTGTCCCATTTGGATACCTATGCATGAATATATGAACTCTATCAAAATCTGCTGCAATGATGAAGTGAGGTAAATTGATACAATAATGTGAACATGTGTCCTTACAGACCACCTCGTTTTGAGTAATCCTCTGAATATGTACTGGTTTACAGGATGAAATAAGTACATGAAATAATTAGGCTAATGGGGAAGGAGAGAGTAATGGGGAAAGGGAATACTAGAAAGTGAGTAGTAATGCATGAATTCACGTTCCCCAAGACCTGGAAAAGGCAGAGGAATCAGGACAACTATTCCGTACTCCTTGACAGCAACAGGAGCTGATTTTCATCAACAAAATTGAACCTTAGGAATTAGCTTGTTTCATAACTTCAGAAAATACGTATTTTCTGTAGGTTTAAGATGAAGGCCCCTATGGCAATGTGCAGGAACGATAAAGAATTTGCACTCTAAAGGATAGATATTATCTAACCGAATGGGAAGATCTGAAAAGCGGGGACATCCTCTCCCTATTCTCACTGAAAAAAGCATCCCATTACATTCCAGTTTCTTGAGTGGGAATTCTGCTTGACTTAGGCTTTCATTTCTAACAACTTATTTACTTATCTGAATTTGCCCTTGATGACTCTTCATTATTCCCTCCTTAGCCAGCCCTCAGTTTTAGTGCTTCCTCTCTTTTGCTGTAACATTATCACTTTCACAGCGGCTCATAGCACATCATTTTCTGATGGTGTGACTGGAGCTGCAGTCTGCCTTGGTGCTGCTCCCAGCTCTGCCTCCCCTTGCAGGCAGCATCCACTCACAGTCAGTGCTACTTTCAGTCCAGGGTAGCTGGATTGTGTGGCACTACAAGCTAAAATCCAACTGAGCCTGTAAATTCAGGCTGGAAACCCCCCCATACAGATTGCAGGATAATTTACTTCAGTGCTATCCTGTAGCCCAGTGTACCCTACTCCCAGCACAAAAGGCACAAACAGATTTCCTCATGACTCATGGTGAAAGAAATATAAAGCAGTTCTGCTTATAATAACAAAAAGATTTATGAGACAGATATACCCTCGAGTCTTGGGGGTGCCATGTGCTGATCCTCAGCACTGATGATGCCCTGGAAGTCTGGCAAGCTAAGATTTACAACTGCTTACAGCTGAAGCTGCATAACCCTGTGGCTCCATCCCTTCCACTTGTGGAAACACAGGGCAAATTGCTCCACCAGAAAGGTGTATGGAACATAATGCTCACCCTCCTTTGAGGGGGAGGGGGAAGATAAGAGCTATAATGATCGGCACATCTCAAAGCTTGTGAAGCTTGTCCTTGGAATAGCTTCTGGGATTTAAGAGCCAAAGGCATGACCTCCCAGACTGACAGGAGGGTATGAACTGTGTCAGTTCCGCTCTCACAGGAGTACATCAAGGCTAATGTTTTATCTCCTTAATGCTTTTTTCGGTGCTTCTAGAAAGCACTCACAATAAACATAGACTGATCAAATACCTGCTTTGTTAATGAATGTGTAGCTGAAAACTGCTATCAAGACATGTTTGATCTACCAACACTTAACATGTTAAAAAGTTATCAGACTCTAGCTCAGTTTTGTTAGTTTGACTGCCTTGCTCATTATTACCTCCTTGTAAGGAGTGTCAGTTATCCTTCGATGTTTACAAGTCACTAAGCTGAATGTGAGATGTAATTTATCTCTTCGCAAAAGGGTGTTTTCTGCAGACTTGCCTACCATGCAACAGTAAGTGCACAGAAAATGCTGCCATATAGAAAGCTGAAATGAACACCAAGAAAAAGTTAAAATGCAGCATAGTGGCAAGGACTGGCAAATCCCAACTTTTACAAAGGTATTTCCTCTTTTTCTTCATTGGAAGAGAGAGCATGGTGCTGAGCAAACCACAAAGCTGCCTAACAGCCAACCTCCCAGTCATGTGGTTGGCAACTGTTTGGACACACATGGTAGTCTCCTGGCTTTAGGTGAAAGTGTATTGCTGTGTTACAGTAAAACAAAAATTATGAGGAACATTATGTATACAAAATCCTTCCTTTGGATACACCTCAACTAATTCACTAACAGTAGAATGTTAAAATGGGAAGTCATGCTTACATGCTGTTTATAGTTAAGAAGAACATGTGTTTGACAGTAACAGAACATCCTGAGACCTTTTCTATTCTCAGTCTATTTTTGGAGGCACAGGGAAATTTTTGTCCTCTTCCAGGACATTAGCTCTGCATCCTTGACGAGAGCTTACAGATTCAGGAACTAAATTAGGGAGAGATCAGTACTAGTTCATGCTCCACTTCAGGTAAGCCACAATGCTCATTTTGATTATCCAATTTGATTTCCATGTTTTACTTGAATAGTATGCAAAAACTTTAAAGAGCAAGAAACATTTCAGAAAAAAATCCCACCCATTAGCATCTTCAGCTATTGGAATATAATCTGCATGAATACTCAGTGAGATGGAGAATTTTGCAAGAGGATAAAAATTACAAAATAAAGGAACAACAGATGACACATTCACTTGTACCACAAACTCACAGACTGAAATGCCGATGTGGGTTTGGGCTGCATACCAGAAGCATCGGATAACAGGGTAGGAAATTACATTTACCATATAGACTTTGGAAGTTTGCTGACCTGAGTGCTCCGCTGGCTGAAGCTTGTGCAAAGTGGGGTGAATGCCAGCTGACTACAATTTTCTCCTCATTGACACAGGAGTTGTGTTGTAAGACCTATTACACAACTGTGATTGGATATAAGTAATGCCGGTGGTATGCGATTTTGTTACTTTGAAGAGTTTAGCTGTGTCATTTGCTCCCTTTGTGCTACAAATGTCTGTATTTAAATATACATGGTTGCAGGTGCGGCCATGCTAGCTTTGAGATTTTGCTGTTCCTGTAAGCAGATAGAGAGTTCTGGCAGAATAACGCCCAAAGTGTTTCATTCACTCTAGGCCTCTGGCTACCAGAAAGAAACCTGAAAGCTGCAGGAAGGGAAAAGAACAACAGAAAAGAAGAACAAAATCCTTAGGACAAGGAGCAATTTGTTCATGAAGAAAAGTTACATGACGTTGGCTAAGGGAAAATGCTAGACATTTGCATAGTCATTCATGACTGATTATGGGGGTGCACAGAGCAAAAGAAAAGCATCATAGCATGGACACATTTGAATTAAAAGAAAAATAGGAATCCCAAGGTGACTTTTCTGGACTAGGAATCTTTGTGTAGGAGATCACACAGAAAATAAGAGTGGTTGCAATACTAATAGAAATAATATTAACAGAAGAAGGGAAAAAACTACTTGCTGTTGGCAGAGCTGTCTAATGAATTGCTAAAGAGTCTTTGCAGCCCAGGCTTTACATCTAATGGACGTTAACTGTATTTTCCATCTATACACAGATTAAAGTGAAGTTCAGTGCAGAGTCTGCCTGAGAAACGTACCGTAGCCAAATGGCAAACACATACTCAACAGAGAAAACCCTGATTTCTCTATAATCCTGTTATAGTGAAAGTCTAAGCTGCCTCAGTGTACTCTGTCTCTGTGCAAAGGCTCAGTAAAATGGCAGTCCTTTAAGCAGAAAGGGGAGTAGGTTCACCCTTTCTGCAAGGCTCATGCAGTGGAGCAGGAGTGGAGCGTTCCTTGCAGGTCAGAGAAGGGGAGCACACCCTGCCTTTGGGAATTCAGGTGCTCTCAGTCCATACAGCTGGTATGCCCACATGGAGTGGTGATGATGCTGAACCAAAGGCAGTCAGCAATCATTTCAGGAGAGACTGTTTGAATGCCCTGCATGTATGTAGCAATAAAAAACCCTATGCCTTGCAATTGTAAAATACTGCCTAATCAGAATTGTCTATATACATCACACCAGGACTTTAGACTGTGCAAATGATGGCACCAGTCCAAAGGAGCAGAGAAGGCCTCCAGATGCTGGCCTGAATGGTTTTCAATACTTAAATGTAACTTCATCTCTCCCCTTCTTTCCTGTTCATTAAAAATACAATCAGAGAGGATGGGAACTGTAAATATTGGCTAAGTTAACTCTGCAATGAAAACTAACAAGTGGATATACTATGGCATTCACCTTCCCCTACAAAGGTATTGCTGTCTAGACAACGTCAGAACTCCAGTTGCGCGTTATTTCTTCAAAACAATTTCTCTGATCTGGGTGATGATTGTGCCTCTTACGAATGCTAACTTTCGATGAATGTCCTTATTATTACTGCATCAAAAATTCTTTAATCCATTATATTTTTCATAGCAAAGAGCCTGAAGCCAAATTTTGTCAGCCTGTAATAAATTCTGGTTTATTTTTACTGAGGCAAATCATCCATGTGCATGTGTGTGTGGATGGACTTTCTTGCCTGAAGGCATCCATGAGCAAAACACCAAACACAGAAAATGCCAGTAGAATTCTGTTTCTAATAGTAAAAAACAGTACTAAAAGAGACTTTTTCACTTGTACACGCCAAAATGTTTTGCTATGACAAGCGCCTACTGTACAAATGGCAATAACCATTTAAAAATGTTTATTCAAGATCGTGCTGCAAACTGGTGGCAATTTAAACTAAGTAGTTTAAAAAGAGTATTAGGCCAATTTTGGGCTTTGACCTAGCACCCAAGTCTTCTCTACCATGTGGTCAGAATAGACATTTGAACTGCATGAAGTTACTCTGACAGTCATGGAGATTAGGATTGTCACTCAAAATTAAATAGAGGTATTGTGGCTCTGATCTTTAAGATTAGAATAAACACATCCTTTCTGGTAGAGTCAGGTGAGAAACAGACTGAGATACCCAGATATGTAATAGAAGTAGGCAGAGGAGAGACCTGATCAGGGTCTCCTGTTTCCTATGTGGATGTCTTGGGCTACTTGACGATGGGTGTGGAGAGGGCATGCCTGTCCCAGGCTTTTCTATCAAGTGTTACCCTTGCACAGCCAATTCACTACAGAGGCAAAAATCATAAACTCCATGGCCTGATGCTGGGGGCACTCAGCTAAAACACAGGTGAGTAGCCTGGAGGCTAGTCCCATTAAATGCTT
Source organism: Aptenodytes forsteri (assembly GCF_000699145.1). Lineage (NCBI taxonomy): Eukaryota > Metazoa > Chordata > Aves > Sphenisciformes > Spheniscidae > Aptenodytes > Aptenodytes forsteri. The sequence continues at coordinate 4,476,688 of NW_008794774.1, read as the reverse complement.
GCTTATGCTAGCAGTAGATGGAAGAGTTCAAACTAGAGACACTAGGAGAGATTCACCACATTAATTTTAATAACCTGATAAGTAAAGAATCCCCTTGGGAGGGTGGAGGGGGGGGGGGGGGGGGGGGGGAGAGAGAGAGATATGCTATTTGTATCTGCTTCAGGTCCTCCTTCTTCCATGAACTTGTTGGCTATTTGGGGACGGGGGGAGTGTCTTCTGATTACTTTTTTTCTTTTGACCAGAGATTCAATCCTGAACAAGAGAAGTGTTCTGTCCAAAACTGACATCTTAACAGAAAAAGTAATTGTTTTGAACGATTATTATTTTTAGACAAAAACCACAAACAACAAAAAAATTAATTAAAAACAGGAAACTACAAATATTTAGAATGTCTTCTCAGTTATGTGGTTGAAAATTTCATAGCTGTTTTCTGAGCCCAAGTAAAGGTAGCAAGGCTGGGCTCAGGGGCAGAGAATCACATGACTGTGCAAGTATGCACAAGGCATGCTCATGTGCACTAACCTTCTTCTGGGGAAAAAAAAGAAACAGTAATAACATTTTACTAATAGAAATTATATAAAAAAAGAAAATGCCAACAATGGCAAGGTGCGTAGAGACAGGGTGGAAAGCAGTACCAGTACAATTAATTAAATGATCATTTGTTACCCAGTGGTTACTGGTTGTTCTATCATCTCAAAGATTTGTGGACTATTCTTAAGCTCCAAAGGTTTATGGATGTCATTGATGACATTTATTTATTATAACCTGTATTTTACTCCCATGTGTATATAGGTCTGAATTAAAAACGGTATATCAAGTGACTCCAACTTAGCAAAAAATGCATTAGATGACATTCTAAGCTCTGTACAACAAGATGGAGCTAGAAGTGCTTTTTTGTTTCTCTGAGATCCAGATTTAAAACAATCACATGAAAATTTTTGATGGGAATCTAGCAAACCTGTTCCACTGCTGCAAAAAATAAGGCACCCCTATGACTTCTATGGGAGGTGACACTGTATAGTAGAATAGTACAGGTTACCAAAGCTTGCAAGGACCCTGTCTCATCACAGCTGCAAATATTTTATTGATGATTTGTAAGACAAATCACATTTAAAACCTCCTTCATCTCGTGAGTATCATGCTAAAAAGCACCTCAAGGAGTCCTGCAGTAAATTTAACTTAATCCCCTTTGAAGGGGGATGCCGTGGACAGAAACCCGTATCTATAATATTTACTGGACCTCTGTCTTATGGGGAAATCTGGATGGTCTGAGGAACTCAAACAAAACTGAAGTTGCTGTTGTTACTTCAGGACAGGTAAGCAGTAATAACAAGACCCAAAATTAAAAAAAAAAAAAAAAAAGGTTATTTAAGGTCCTAAGTATGGAAATGAAGTAAATATTCTGAGAGCTCTACTTCCACAGGTCTACAATAACAAGAAACTTCAGAGAAGTTACGACTGAATCATTTTTGTTCCAGGTCTGTTCTACCTGCCCACATGTGCATGATGCTGATCAATGCCATCTTCCAAATGCACTCATGCTCACATGCAGGTGACTAGGTGATGGTACTGTCCTGTTCATTGTTAAGACCTTTTGAGCTGACCTCAACCCTTATCTACAACTCTTCATTCTAAACTACAGTTTTCCATGTTTTTCAATGAATATATTTAAAAAAAAAAAAAAAAAGAAATTTGCAGTAATGAAGAACACTTGATATATTGTCCTGATAGTGGCTGTTAAATACTGGTGGGCAGTTTCTTTGTTCTGTTTCATCAAGGTCTTTGGAGTGCTAGGGAGTATCATAGGAATCATAGAATCATTGAGGTTGGAAAAGACCTCTAAGATCATCGAGTCCAACCGTCAACCCAAC
>NW_008794774.1:4444338-4474539 GCF_000699145.1 Aptenodytes forsteri | reverse complement strand
AGACTTGTTCTCCAGACCCCTCACCAGCCTCATTGCCCTTCTCTGGACACGCTCCAGCACCTCAACGTCCTTCTTGTAGTGAGGGGCCCAAAACTGAACACAGTATTCGAGGTGGGGCCTCACCAGTGCCGAGTACAGGGGCACGATCACTTCCCTACTCCTGCTGGCCACACTATTTCTGATACAGAAAGCATTCGCCTAGAAGTGGCAATCACTGTCCAACTCTTCAGAGATTTCTTTAGAGTTCAAAGGGCTTGGAGGCTGGTGAGGGAAAGGGAAAAAGGCCCTCCTAGACTGTGACTTCTTATGGCTGACAGCATATATGTGATGGCTTTACAGGTAACATTCACACTGTAATGCACAAGCTGTACTAAAGGGGATTGCTTTTGCCAGTGTTTTTTCCTTGCCAGAAGATTCAGCAGCTTGTTCTGCTGACACCTGCTTTCCAGATATCTGTGGCATGAGAACTGAAAGACAGGGGTGGAGGGGGAAGATAGGGAGAATCCTAGTGCCTCCTTATTTTTTTGTCGTTGCTTATTTATGCAGTTATGCTTAAGTTCTGCTAAGCGTAATGGCTTTATGAGGCAACAGCAAACCTAAGTTGAGGGATTAGTTTTACATCAGATGTGTACCACTCCTGATCCTGCTTTTCTTTCTTTCAAGTTTGTGACAGCAATGCAGTCCCTTAACACAGGGCTAGGCTGTGCCTGGCAGGATTGGAGACCAGGGAAGCAGCAGCCTTTATGCCCTGTGGAAGGGTACACTGACCCTTGAGCAACATGTTATTCTGGTCACACCAAGCCATTGAGCAAGGCTGTAGGGTGAGGTACAGCAGTCTGAACCACAACTACAGCACCCTTTTGCTCAATGTGTCCCCAGCAACCATCAGAAAGAGAGAGAGAGAGATACCTTCTCCTTCCCTCCTGCAGCTCCGGCGGCAGGGAGGACCCCTCCTTGTGCTTGCAGGAAGTACCTGTGCATTTCCCTAAGGCAGAGGCAGTGCGATTCAGCACTCTGGCAGACCAGAGTGTGTTTAGTAAGTTTGCCTTTTAAAGTCCCAGCCTGATGTCTCTTTCGCACAGTCTACTCATGGATTAGTCCCCACCGTGCAGACCTTCATCCAGAGTTAACCCACATCTCAGTACATTGAAGACATGCTGAAGACATTTTAATGGTCTTGTGTATGACAGCCTAGTAAGTCTCTTTGTATGTCTTCCTCCTTCTTCAGAGACCCAGTGTGGCACTGTGCCACTGCAGTGGTGCTGTTGCTGTGATCTCCAAGGCTATCAGCCAGGCAAGGTTTGCAAAGCAGTTAAGTTTTTTAATAAAATAATGACTATAACTGTGGGAAGGGTGAGCATGAGGAAAACAGGCTGCATTTTCTGAGCAGGGCTTGAGTGTCCCAGAGCTTGCTGCATTATTCTCTTTCCCCATGATAATCTTTCTTTATGTTGCACAGCTTGATTTCTGTTGGAGCTCTTATTTGAGAGAACTAACAATTTTCTGCTATTGTGCCTATCTGAATGTTGTTTACAGTCTTTTTGTGTCTGAACATCTGACAAAGGGCAGGTGCTTCTCAGCAGTTGATTCAGTATAACACTAATTGATGGTCTTAGTTGATAGAAGCTAAGTGATCACTGCCCCCAGACTTCATCTGTAGCATTTGACCATTTCCCTCCACAGTAGAGAATACAAATTATGGAAAAGGATGTTTTAATGTTCTGTTCTTATTGCAGAGTGTCATGGTTTAACCTCAGTCAGCCACTGAGCACCACACAGCTGCTCGTTCACTCCCCCCGCCCTAGTGGGATGGGGGAGAGAATTGGAAGAGCACAAGTGAGAAAACTCATGGGTTGAGATAAGAACAGTTTAATAATTAAAATAAAGTAAAATAGTAATAATGATAAAAGAATATACAAAGCAAGTGATGCACAATGCAATTGCTCACCACCCGCCGACCGATGCCCAGCCAGTCCCCAAGCAGCGGCCCCCCCGGCCAGCTTTCCCCAGTTTATGTACTGAGCATGACGTCACATGGTATGGAATGTCCCTTTGGCCAGTTTGGGTCAGCTGTCCTGGCTGTGCCCCCTCCCAGCTCCTTGTGCACCTCCAGCCTTCTCAGTTGGTAGAGCATGGGAAGCTGAAAAGTCCTTGACTAGTGTAAGCACGACTTAGCAACAACTAAAACATCGGTGTGCTACCAACATTATTCTCATGCTAAATCCAAAACACAGCACTGCACCAGCTACTAGGAAGGAAATTAACTCTATCCCAGCCAAAACCAGTACACAGAGGTAAGGAAGAGGATGTCCATCAATACAAGCACTTACATTAGAATGAATCATACCTGGTTCAACTCAGCAAATGCAGTTTTCAGTTAAGTAGATTTTGTTCTTTTGTCTAAATCTGTCTCTACAGCACACTGCCAGACTTTTCTGTTGTCATGACTTTGCCTTCCCCATGACTGATAAAATAGGAAAAAAACGTTCTCTCTGAAAAGATTTGGGGGACAGAAGAAAGGTTATTATAACTCTCCTGAGCCTGTTTTTAGGCAATCCTGATAAGCATGCGTTATTAAGAGAAAGGAAAAATAAGTCTGGAAGCGATTTTGAGAAGACAGTAACATGTAATTACTTGCAAGAATGTTTAGAACCAGCTGCTAAAACTCAGTGTAAACTGTAGGTGGCACCATTTGTATAAAATTTTGGAGAGCACTGGGGAAAAAAGCTGTCACTTTAATTTACAGTTTTCCGATAGCTTGCCGTGATCGTATAGTGGTTAGTACTCTGCGTTGTGGCCGCAGCAACCTCGGTTCAAATCCGAGTCACGGCAGGAAAAGGTGCATCTTTTGAAGAGATGTAACTACAGATTGCATACCAAAAATAATCTATTAGTGATGTCCATGCCTAAGATGAGAAAGCAATTACAGGCTCCGTAACTTTTACAAGAATGTTTGCTAAAAAATTATGTGCTGCAAGTATTAGTCCAGTAATCCTGTTGTCAAGTGTGATTTTTTTTTTATTTAAACGTTTATGGATATTGTGATAAACACAGTGGCATAGTCAGCATGTAATTTTTACTCATTAGAGCCACTTAAGATCTGGACTGAGCCATGAAGTCTGTTTGGTTTTGATCTTTGCTAGTTTTTCATGCTAATAAAGCAATCAGCCTGAATTGCTTGGAAATATAACAGTGGTAGATGTGGAAATCCTGCATACCTAGGCATGAACTGCTGCTAGCAGAAGGTCTTTGCTGACGACAGACAAGAGGAACAATCACTTGTCAGTGATTCCAGTGATTCCCTTTGTTTTTGTGGTAGGAATGGTGTGTAACTTCACTGTCCTGCCTCACTGAGTAATATGAGCTCAGATTCTCAGAATGAAGACTTCTAAAATGACTGTGTGGATTTTACAAATTAGTTATGGTAACTAATGGCAGTTTGTGTAATAAATGATAAATAAACAACAAAATTATATAGCTGGTAACAACTATATTAATAAAAGATCATTATTGTGGAGTTTATCAGATTATTTGGATGCCATATAGAGTTTCTGGTAGTTGGATAAGGAGTTAATTCAAGAGAAAGTGCTGTCTTTCTCTCATTGTTGCATCATCTGATGGGACATCAGTCCTCTGCATAACAGATTACATCTCCACCAGGCTCAGATGGATTCAAGTTTCATGCAACTGGTCCAGCTTTTGCAGAGTGTGAATGACAGGTGCCTTTCTCTCTGCAAAGCAGCAGGAACTTTCCTTGCCCTCTTACTCAGTGAGGAAGTGAAACAAAACTTTCTTCACACTGCTATCAGGAAAAATCAAAGCCCTGTATGCCTGCAGACCTGGGAGGGCACCTCACCTCTGGAGGCTGGAGGCTTAGGTGTTCCAGTTTCGGTGTAGTAGGCTAGTGACCCCTGGCATCTTATCACCTCCCTCAGGTTCACGAGAGCTCTTTCTGTTGTGTTTTTTAAAATATCTTTGGGTATTCCTCTGATTGGCCTCAGAGTTCCTGTCTAAATGTCACTCAGCCTTTTAGGAGCATATCAGAACAATTAGCTCTTGACTTCGTGGTCTAATTGATGAGAGAGATGTGACTGATTTCCCAAAAGAAAGCAATTTAGAAACATGCACTAACGTAAAAGAGACCAGGATGATCTTTCATACTCTGTCCCTGCTGTAGTCTCTCAGAAATGCCATCTGTTGTGTTAGATTTTATAAGCCCCAGAAATACCAAATTAACTCATCACAGGTGTATATATTCTTTAAAGCATCCTATTGAATCAAGTCCTAGAACAGAAATCCAAAAGTTGCAATGACAGAAATTCTACTCTACTCATGCATCATCCTGAGGCTCACCCCTGCACTCAAGGCTCACCCCTGCTTGACCTCAACCACCCTGGAACTGACTTCTATATATCCAGTGTTCATATGTAGCTAAAATGTAGAAACACTGTATTACCTTATTGCTAGTTATAGTAATATTGATGATTTTGAAGAGTTTTAACAGGACACTAGCCAAATTCAAAATGTCCTTTTTTTTTGTTTTATGATGAGTTGGCCAGAAACAGCGGTCATTCTGTTCACTTTAGTTTATTTAGGATACCAATATCTGTATTGCTGGCTCAATGCTAGCACTATGAACTGAGAGCAAGAATGGTGCAGGCAGATAATCAGACATTTCTTACCAATTCCCCCTGCAGCTATTTGTTCTCCTCACAAGAGAATCAAAATTAAAACCCAACTTCATTTTGGAATATAAACGTGCAAGTGCAGGTGGCTCCCAGCATTCCATTTCCTGAGAAAATATTTGTCAATTTTCCCATCTCATTAGGGAAAAAGAAAACAAAAACTTTAGTACAAAACAGTTTCCAAGGATAACAGGATTGCAGACTAGGAAACACAGAGATATAATCTTGGAACTGATTCTGAAGCTTGAATTGTACAAAGAATTGCCTGTACATTTCTGAAATATGTGGGTCTTCATCTCTAGCAGACATGTCCAGATAACACTTTTCCAGTTGGAAACCATGATCTAATAATAAAATGTTCAAAATATTAACAAGGATCCAGGTTTACATATTTCTGAAGCTCTGAATGTTTTTTGTCTAAGAACACTTTGAAGGCCAGAGAGAAGAGTTCGCTTCAGCAGCCTTCTCTGCCTTTACACAGCAAGCTGATCTGGTGGGAAATGAAGAATAGTATTTTAAAAATGAGAGAGGAAAATGCCTTTCACTGCAGCTCTTCTGTGTCCTTTTGTGCCTGCCATTGTTTTCGTACATGGCCCATTCTGCGTAGAACATAAAACCTTTAAGACATAGAGCTGTCTCTCTCTATATCCCCAACATGCCTAATTCACATTTTGGCTCTGAAACTAATAGGATGTACCCATCAACAGTGCTTGGGAAGAGATTTATTTCTTGTTATTGTATTTTAACATTAGCTTTTGATTAGGGTTAAAACTGCTAGAGTTTTTAAGCTATAAAGACAGCTAGTTGTTAAGAAGGCAACACTGAACAGAGACTTGAAAAACTTTTGAAATATTAGTTGAACCTGATGCAGATTTCTGTTCTACTTCATTAATTTTTCAGGAGTGCAGCGAGTTGCTTGTATCCTGTCTGATGTTCGTATCAGGTGTTGAGCAGGATAGAAAGCAGTGGCTGTTTTGAATCTGCAGTCATCAAATCAAATTAATTCTGTTTTTCATTCTCTTTACAGGAATGCAGCTCATATTAAAACTTTTATAGGTCCCCTCTGAAATCCTTTCAAAGGGCTCTGGTCAAGAAGACTCTTTGAAAGGAGATCTTCTGTGGTAAAGAGAACTCCTGAAAGCTTAAATAGCTGGTTGTGCTTTAGCAAAGAATGCCAGGAATTCATTTCACAGGTGGGATGATTTTATCTCTGGAAATTCAGCTCTGAGTTTACAGGGTATTATTGCAGGATGGATAGTAATTGGGGAAAATTTGGCAGATGGGGAGATTCCTGAGCCTGATGTGTAAACGTAACTGCATAAGCAATGTCTGATGCTGCAGTTCTGTAGCTTTTCTCATAATCTGTCTTTGGTGTTTCTTAAAAGAAAGCATGTCCTGCTCTCTAAATGAGACTGTGTGGCTTCTCATTTGTAAGGCTCCAGCAGTCACTCACAGCACTGGAGAGAGCTGCGCTGGAACACGTGATGACTATGGTCAATTTTTGAAGCTTTCTACTTGTACTGCTTTGGGTTAAGCTTTCGCTCAGGTTTGAATCCTTTGACTTTCTGCACTATATTTCAAACTACTGAGTAGGGCCTGGTTTCACGTCTTCATCAACAGTTCAGCACAAAACCCAAAACTACCAAACATCCAAAACTATTTAAATAATGTTTTCTGTTGCTTTTTTTAAAAAAATTATTTCTCTCTGTTTTTATATCTCTTGAATTCTAAATTCCCAATTTTTTATTCTAAAAACTTTATAGATGTGTCCTCTTGATTTGGAACTTCACAGAAGCAAAATCAGCTCTGAGTTGGATTCAAACACATCTGATAAATCTCTCTTTCACAAAGCTTTGTGAAAGTCATTCATCTGCTTAATGTTTTACAACTTTTTCCTGCACTCTTTTATAAAGAAATGTGGTATATATTTTCTGTGCACCAAAAACAACTCAGAAGGTGACACTTTGTGATATTTCTTTTAAAGGAATATCTTCTTTGTCACAAAGAAGCCTCCATCCAAAGGGATCCCAAAACACAATGTCTTAAAAATCTTTGAGAAGGGATCATAGATTTGATATTCCATGCTAATATAGCAAAAATTTTCTCTTGGAACACGGTCTGTAATGTTAACATAATCATTGCCTCTGTGCTGCTAAACCAGCACCTACGTGTCTCTTGCACCTGAGAGTTGCGCATGGAGCCTGCAACATAGCCACCGCACTATTTCTGGTAATTTCTTTCTTGTGGATCCCTGCATTCCCAGTTCAGATCTTGTGCTTCCAGACTCCTGGAATTTTTTTTTTTTCATTCTCTAATATGAGCAGCAAACCTCTTATTTTACCCTCCAGAATCGTATCACTAATTTGTTTGGGGGTGGCAGGTCTATCGAATATCCTTTCTATTTAGGAAAATCTGACATGGTAGGATGTGTTTATTCTGGGACCTGTACTGTTGCTATTATTCACCATGCAGCTGAAGGCGAGAGGGTGTACTGACCTTTGTACTGGCACAGAGAAGAAAACTTTATGATATAACCATGAAGGCATTTGTATTAAAACCACATGGGGTAAATTAGTGTTTTACTGTTACACTTGAGAAGGAAAAGTCTGAATCATTTAGCTAAAGCAACAGTAAGAAAACTAGCATATCATGGAAAATTCCCTTCAGAAACACAATTTGAAGGTTTTTTGTGTAAGAACTGAACTTAACTGAAAAATAATTGCGAAAGAACTCTAGAAGGCCTAATATAAGAAACATGAACTCTTCCAGAGAGACAAAAGTGTAAATTCTGGAAAGAGATTTAAGAGATTGATCCACCAGCTATTGAACTGCTTTGTTTCACCATATTGTCCTTCCTATTTCTGGTTTGCTGAGACATGAGTTTAATGGAATTAAATATTCCCTGATGGTCTTCATAGTTATGTGAGTCCCACTTTAAAAGCAATTCCTTTTCATCTTAACAGTTTCAAGATAGTCTTGCTTCCTTACTGAGCCCTAGACAGACACCTGGACGAAGTTGGCCAAGAGCTGGCAAGCCTGTGTCTAGATGCCTGAATAGGGTTTGACCTCAAGGACATATACTCTCTTCAGTCAGGAAAACATTTGAGATTCTGGCCTCAACTGTTAGAAACATACAGTCATTTCCCATAAATGAATATTTGTTGCCTTCTCCTTTTCCATCCCCTGCTTTTTCTTTTGGCTTGTAGTTGGGTTGTGTGCTTAGGCATGAAGAAATTTGGTTAAAATGAGTAGTTTTTACTTCAGTCAGCAAGATGTATAGCTATCTAATGATGAAATTAGAATTGGTCATATGATCTGAAGTTCATCAATATATTTTTGAGCATCTTCTATTAATAACAAATTAGAAGTAGAACTCTGTTGCTGCGTGGTTCAATCAGTATATAAGGTCCCTATCTGTAGGCACTTGGGAGTATTTCTTGAAAATTTCTTTCCTTGTGCATTTCAGCTAACTTCTTTACCTCACCATCTCCATACTGGAAAACCTCTGGTCCCTAACACCCCCGCCCCAGCCTGCCCCACCAGGCAGCATAGGCGGGATGAGGGAATGGTGCTTAGATAAACAGAGAATCATGTCAGGCCATTTTCCCACCCCTTGGCAGAATCCTCCCAGTCACATCATCCTCTCCCCACAAAAACGGCACTGCATTTCCAGCGGTGTCTTGCTTCTCTTTAATCAAATTTCAGATCTAGACATGATGTCTCCCATTTGCTGCTATTGATTACTGGCCTCATAAGTGCATCATTCTTGGAACAAAGATACAAAAAAGCCTCACAGTAAAGAAATTAATTGCACATAATATCATGCCTTCTTTGTTGTTCTTTCCTGAAAAATTCTTCTGGAATTTTCTTTTGTGGTGAGTCATCCCTGGGGACAGATCATAGAAAGAAATCAATCTTCACTGGGAGAGAGAAAGGAGATATGTTAAAAAACTAACAGAGTGAAGTCAGTGAAAATGTTGTCCCAGACAACCTTAAAATAACAACATCTGTGTGAACTGCTTGAAATCACACAAAAGGAGACAAAAAGCCTATGATGCAAAGAGTGTCAACCACCTTATCATGTAGCAGTGAGCTACATGAACTTTTTTGTGCAGCTACTGCTTCCTCTCATTTGTTTTTTTCTGTGCTTCAGACACTGAGCCCTGTTCAGCAGTTACTGAAGAGTGTGGGCTCGGGTGGGTGTCATGTCCCCAGTGGTGTGTCTCCAGCAGCAAGCCTCCAAAAGTGAGGACTAAAGCAGTTCCCTCTCCCCTGTGCCGTGACTCGGATTTGAACCGAGGTTGCTGCGGCCACAACGCAGAGTACTAACCACTATACGATCACGGCAAGCTACAAAGGACAAGTCCAGTATCTTGTGTTTTCTGTCCCCTCTAGCAGAGCTGTGCAAGCATTGCCACCTAGCGTGGACCAGCTATAGTGTTCCACGTGCTGGCCTCCTTCCTAGGGTGACCACTGCTATTGCAGCACACCCGGGCATCCCCCAAGCCAACGGAGAAGTGCGTGCAAAGGCAGGCACAAATGTTATGGTGGCAGAAAAAAAATTCCTGCTCCTTTTGGCAATTGCAGTCTGGTGTGGAAATCTTCCTTGCCTTCTGTTTGGTCAATGGCTGTCTTCAAACATACAATAATTTTGGTCTGCGAATCTTCTTCCTGTTTTCAATGCTGTGCCTAGTGACAGAGGAAAATCTGGTGAAAGGACATTCAAAGTTACATAATTATTTTAAAAGTTATTGAAAAGGAAGCATAAAAACACATGTTCCCCTCCTGCTGTAAGTCAGATTTGAACCAAGGTTGTCGTAGCCACATAGAATCATAGAATCATAGAATCATTGAGGTTGGAAAAGACCTCTAAGATCATCGAGTCCAACCGTCAACCCAACACCACCATGACCACTAAACCATGTCCCTAAGTGCCTCATCTACTCGTCTTTTAAATACCTCCAGGGATGGGGACTCCACCACTTCCCTGGGCAACCTGTTCCAATGTTTCACCACTCTTTCAGTAAAGAAATTTTTCCTTACATCCAATCTAAACCTCCCCTGCCGCAACTTGAGGCCATCATAGTACCAGCCACTGGACTGTCACAGCAAGCTGGCACATTGTGACAGGTTTTGAACAGACATGGCAGAAAAATAAGATTTCTAGTAAAATATCAAATGTTGACAGCACTGAGTCATCAAGCAAGGATTTCTGTTGAGGCTTGAGAGTTAATGTTTCAAAACACAAGTGTTCATAGTAGTTATTCTAATAATTGTCTTTATTAGAGATCTCATATACTCCATTTAGTCTCACTTTAATTCTGTGTCTGACAGTGATAACAAGATAAGATTGATAATAGCAAGTATCTTCACAATTTTGTTAATTAGTTAAAAAAGTGGAAGGAATTGGTGGGTACACCAGATGGTTGTGCTGCCATTCAGAGGGACCTCGTCAGGCTGGAGAAATGGGCTGACAGGAACTCCATGAAGTTCAACAAGTGGAAGTGACAAACCCTACACCTGGGGAGGAACAAGCCCATGCACCAGCACATACTAGGGGCTGACCAACAGGAAAGCAGCTTGTCAGACAAGGCCCTGAGAGTTCTGGTGGACACCAAGTTGACCATGAGCCAGTAATGTGCCCTTGTGGCAAAGACGGCCAACAGCCTCCTTGGCTGCCTCAGGCACAGCATTGCCAGCAGGTCAAGGGAGGTGATCCTTTCTCTGTGCTCAGCCCTGGTGAGACACATCTGGGTGCTGTGTCCAGTTCTGGGCTCCCCAGTACAAGAGAGACATGGACATACTGGAGAGAGTCCACTGAAGGGCCACTAAGATGATGAAGAACTTGGAGCTTGGAGAGGGTGAGAGAGCTGGGACTTTTTAGGCTCAGGAAGAGCAGACTTAGGGGGGAATCTTATCAATGTGCATAAATACCTGATGGGAGGGTAAAGAATACAGAGCCAGGCTCTTTTCTGTTGTATGCAGTGATAGGACAGAAGGCGATGGACACAAATTGAAATAAAGGAAATTCTTTATAAATCTAAGAAAATCTTATTTACTGTGAGGGTGGTTGAACACCAGACCAGGTTGCCTGGAGAGGCTGTGGAGTCTCCATCCTTGGAGGTATTCAAGCCCGACTGGACATGGTCCTGGGCAACCACCTGTGGCTGACCCTGCTCAAGCCGTGGTGGGACTAGAGACTTCCAGAGAGGCTGGCCAGCCTCAGTGATTCTGATTCTCAGGAAAGAAAAAAACAAAAACAAAACCAAAAAAAACCCCAGACCTGTCAACCAAAATAAAATGTCAGTGCTTGCAAATTTTTTTTTTAACATTTCTATAACATATAGCTGTGCTTAACAGCACAGGCAGTTGAGCAGAGGGAGTCCATGAGTGCCAAGAAATGGGATACTGAAAGCTTGACAACCTTCCCTGTCAACATCCGCACAGCCTGGGTGAGCCAGAGAAGTAAGCAATAGCTAGAGGTTGAGCATCTTATTTGGTACAAAAACATTTAGGACAACTTTAAGTGTCTTCTCGTATGTTTTCAGAATTGACAAAGGCTTTGTAACATAGATCTTGCCCAGTGCATGCATGTGTTATATTTTTGCTAGGAGGTGCTAAGTCATGGGTACGAATGGTTAAATGTATAGATTAGCAAGATTGCCTGGAATTTTCTAGCTTCTCTTTTTGCCAGGGTGAATGAATATAGATTACATTGTTTCAGCCAAACTCCCTGTGATTATGAAAAAAGGAGTTGGCTAATTTTTCTTCTACTAACCACAAATAAATAAAAAGATATCAGTTTGCCAGTCTGTTCAGACTATGCTCTTTTTTCCTTCCTTTTTTTTAATACCTCCAATCAACGTGGTTCATTGTATGTGCTGGCATAATAATATGAATATCCACAATTGTGCTGTAAATTAATTCCATTTCTAGGAGTTTATCTTGTCCCAGTATTTGCAGTGCCTTGGATTTGATCGAAAGGTCAAAATTATTTTAATAGTGCACAAGGCCACATTTCTGCACCTAAACACGTGTGTACAGATTTTTTTGCATTGATTCACAAGATTCTATGCACTAAATGACTTTTACACTTGTAATACTGGCATATGGTCTCATGTTGATTAAATGCCTACCTGCTTCATATTTAAGGCCTACTAGCAGCCCGGTAATCTATTCCTCTGTCGCTTCCATCCTCCATACTTCTCTTTTGTTGAAACCGAACCAGATTATTGTCAGAGAACCGAATGCAAAACTACTAATTGCATGACACCGTGTGTCATTCAAGAAAAAGAGTGATTTTTAAAACATTTTAAACTCAAAAGCATGTCTGCAACATTAGTAAGTATGCCTCTGCCTTTGATTCAGCTTGTGCATTTATAACTGTTAAACCTGACCAGTTGGTGTTGGCACCAAGGGAAAAACTTGTTTCATTAGACTATGTCAGCATGTCTGAATACAAAACATGAGCCTCTGGAGATTCTTTGATCTGATAGCATGTTAGTTATATTTCTTTAATTGACTGTGGTTGCTAAAATTTAGCTAAGAGCTTGATTAATTTGGAAATTGGGAATCTTGGCCTAGTGGTACTGAATACAAGTAGGTCTCCTTGAAATAATCCTGGCACACTGTGTTTCCAGTATTTTCCCCATTTAAAAATGATCCAGGAGGCAGTGGTTGGGCTTAACTTGGTAGCAGAAGCAGAAGAAACTTAGCTATGCTCACAGATGGTAAGGTTGCCTGACATTAGAGTAGACAATGGCAACGTGAAGGAAAAGAGGGTTCCAGAATAAGACAAAGCCAGACGCAAGTGGATTTGAACTAAAGACACATCATCTTTTTTGTGTTCAAGGTGTTGAACTTGCTATTTGGGGATAGCAAGACCTCTCAGATGTGTAAGCATCCTAACTCACAATGGTAGAGCAGACCTCTGCCCCAAGACATCTAAAAGGCTGTCTGTAGTACAATTTTTGGTATTGCAGGAAATGTTAGTGCTACAGTTCATACTATGCTATTGCTTCCAGTAAAATGCTGTCACCCTGTCATCTGTCTTCCCCTTATGTTACTGCCTTTCTTTCCTTGTGTATCATGACTTAAATTTTCACTGGATTGAATTTCTGTTCCTGTGTAATTATATCAACATAAAGGAACCCATGGATACATGTGATGGGTTACTTCCCTCTTGAATGATGACATAACATCTAGCAAAATGGCCCCAGAGTAAGAAGCTTTTTCCTGGGCTGTGTTAAGAATGCAGAAGAGCTAACTCAGCTGCTAAGTCCTGTGCACTTTTCTGAAAAAAAGAAGTGAACCTCCCTAAGGTGTGTGCATTTCAAAGCAAACTCTTCAATAAACTAAGTTCCATTACAGTCATCCTGATGATGTGGTACCATTAAATAAGCCTGAAGAGTCCTTGTGGTTGAACTAAACACTTGCAACACAGTATTATCTTTGCAGCTGGTTAAAACATAGAAATTGAGCCTCTTATTATATTTTTTTTTTAGTTGTCTGAGTTATTATGTGTGGACAGATTATATGAGACTTCAATGCAGTCCGCAGAATGCTTAGGATATATATGCAATGTAATATTAGACAGTAAAAATATTTGGTTTTGAAGTGTATTAGTGTTTTTTCAATAAAGTTTTAAAAAACCCCATCCTTTATCAAAACCTGAGGTTGATGATAGACATCTCACTATTTAAAATCACTTTTAAAATTAATTTCTCATCTTATGTTAGTACTGGCTTAATGTAAGAGCTAGTGAATGTTTTTTACTTAGACATGAATTTTACATGAACAATACACCGGATAATAAACCTGTCTTTAAGTAAATCTGGTTGGCAAATCAAACATATGTGAGCCTGAGGAAATATGTAAAGCATCCTATGACCCTGTTCAGTTGGAATTCTTCTGGTCCAGAAATTTGCCTCACATAATGCTGAGAAGAAACTAGAGAGGAACAGTGATAGTGACTGTAAGCTAACGCCTATCCCATCCAGCTGTTTCAGTCTGCCTGGCACACATATGCCAAAACTTCTCTTCATTTATGACCAGTATTTGTTTTACTTTTTATTTTTGAAAGTTGTTCTAGCTCCAAGGCAGTTTAGAGGTGATATATGCCTCCATAATGGGCATGTCAGACCAGAACAGACCGTTGTTTGGAGACTCCTGGCTTGAAATCCTACCTTTTATACTCAGATTTGATGTAGACACACGGATAGCTACAGTAAAGGCCATCTGTTTAAATGAACAGTAAAATCCCACTTGCAAAATTCTCAGAGTTTTGGGTGTTATAGTGCAGAGGAGCCAAGCAAATGTAGATTGGCTCTTGGCTCTCCAGACAGTACTGTACTGCATCTCTTCAGAAGAAACTCTTCCATCAGATAACTAAGGCAATGGTGGAAAAATTTTGTGGGAGCTACATTAACTTAATTTAGAGCTTATTCTATAGAAAGGATAACCGTGAGGCAAAAATGCAAAGGAAGTGTTCACACACCTCTCTTACGCAGTGGCTGCTTAACGTTATATGCAGAGGACTGACAAAAATATTCAGAGCAGCTGTAATAATGGAATACTCATCAGATCATTCCAATCACATAACCAAACTGTATTTGATCATGGATGGTATTTAAGTATCTTTCAAATTAGGAAAAGGATTTCAAAACCAGTTTTTAAAATAACAGATTGTTGATAAAAAGAAAATTAATCGATAATGCATTAGACTCTCAGAAACTCAGCTTTCACAAAGCAAGGTACACATGACACCCAGAACATTTTTAATAAGGTTTAGGTTTTGTTGTTGGAAATAAGCAGATCTCTCTGACTTGTTGTTCCAATATGAAGATTTCTCTCAACAGGATTACATAACAAGGAATGAAATGACCTTTCAGTCGCACTTCTGCAGCAAAACAGCTTGTTATCTTCACCTTGGTTTAGGCAGCATTGTCCCCTTTAGCATCAACCAGCAACCAAGAATCCCCCCTCTTTCTATTGTGTGCATCCCAAGCTCCTGTGCTTCTTCAGTTTGAAAGATGTTGTTAGTTTCCTGAAATCTATATGATTAGTATATGACTAATGACTAGTTGTGCCACTTCCTCTAACATGTGAATAGCCCTTAGCAGCATAGCATAATCTTTCTAGCAATATAGTGCTACTATCCCATGCCTAGCAAACACCAGAGGTGCGTGTATCAGAAGGGGTACCTCTCTCTGCCGGGGAGTCTGCTTTGCTGCCCTGATGGATATTTATGATAAAGCCACACGATACCCGTGTTTGCCTACCATTGCCAGCTCATAGCACCTATGGCTGGAGTAACTGTTCACAAATATTGCTGTTACAGCTCAGCATTTATCTTCAGCTATCAGGCTGTGCTCATTGCTGCTGCAGGAAAAATGCTACCAATGCCACACACAGGAGGACAAAAATGTTTTTTATGGGGGAACTCACAGGGAGTCCTTTTTGTCTGTTTAAAGACTCCTCTTCTTTCAGCTGCTGCCTGTAGGCCCTGATTTCCAGTGTAAAATTATGTCACAACACAATTAACAAGAGACTAATAAAAGGTAAGATGGTCCATAAACAGTTCAGTTATGTGGGCTGTTGTGCAAATTGACCAAATCTTTGTATAATTTTGCTAAAACTTGAAATGGTGCTTCACTTTCTGTAAGGGTGCTTTCAGGTTTCTTCTCTGAGCCTTTTTAGGGATATTGCCATTCCTGTTACAAATGTTTTTTTTCAGAGAAAGGTGACATTGGTACCAGCAGAACTGCTGTTACTCAGAACATCCCTTGTTCAAGTCCACATACATCACCTATACAGGGCTACTCTTTTTGTTGTTTGGCTATCAAAAAATCTTTTCTCCTCTTCTGTCTTCAACGTTTCCTTCAGATTTTAAAATGTTTTATTGCTGAAAACACCCTCACAAGCATAGTGGATGGTATATTATAAATATATCACAAGTTCATTCTGTATAATGCTGACAACACAAGCTTAAGTATTAGGCTAGTAAATACTATTACTGTCAATGAGGTAACAGCAGTGTACCAGTGGGCCCATGAGCACTCAAGTACATTTCCCAGTTGATATTGTGCCATTGGCAACCGGCAAATGTTGACTACACACATGCTAGTGCTTGCCCTGCTTCTGTGAGGTTTTTTGGGCTGCAGTGAAAAGATACTGTAATTTTTGTTTTCTTTTTTTATGTACCGTCTTATATCTCTGGGAATAGCTTTGGTCAATTCCGTTGTGAACCCTTGCATTGGCTGCACTGAGAGCTCCCTAAGCACCAGCTCAACAACCTACACTATAAACTCCACATAAATACATTTTCTAATCTTGGTAACAAAACAGTGGATTTTAAAACTTATTCTAATGTCTGTTAATTAGTGTTAAAATAAGGGGGTTCAGATGATTGTAGTCAGATTTTGTTGTGCTAATTACCTCCTGAATATGCTATTTGGGGTTAGGAAAGTGCTGCTCAGGGGATGACAAAATGAGAGCCGCTGTTAGTAGAGCCCCTTTAAACTCTGGAGGTGGCAGAACTTTCTACTGCTTTCAGTCCTAAAATTAGAAAGACATTACACTCCATGATGAGGTCTTTTATTGCATCTACTGAATGTAAAACAAACAAATAAACAAAAAAACCCCACCCAAACCCTACACATGTATTGTTAAAAAATTCTCCAATTATCTTGTTTAGTATGCTACATGCAGCTAAAAGTGGTTAAGACCGATATTCATAATGGTTTGTTATGCTGTAAAATTGCGGAGTATAAAAATTATCTGGCTTAGATTTGCATGGTAATTAAGATTTACCTGGCAGGAGTTCATAAGGAACAGGTACAATAATGTCAAACTTCTAGCTTGCTTGAGACATCTAATTCGTGACCCCTCGCTCTGCGTTCAACTGGTCTGAAAGAGATTTTCTTATGCTGAATAAACATTTTTAGAGAATACCTATTTTTAAAAAAGCTCAAACAATTGGTTGGTTGATATCTGTGAAATAATAAAACGTTCAGTGATTACCATGTTAAAAATCAGTCCAGGAGCTGGATAACATCATAATCTAAACCTCAGAATGGAATTAAGGGCATTGATTAACACCATTTGATCCTGGAGATTGACTCACACTATTAAAATCTATTCAGTGGCTCTTAAATGATTGTTTAAACAAAGAATTATTATTTAATAGCGATTTCACCAGTTATGTCTACATTTTGAATATTCAAAGGATTCAGATTATTTACTGATATGATCTGATTTGTTTCACTGAGAATCTGCTCTTAATAGGCACTTTTTTGGCAAAAAGTATTTATACTGGGCCCGAAAGAAAAGTGACAAGGTTTTCTCTGTAAGCAGGAATGCTGTTTACCAAACCTTTCCTCACCATGTTTCTCAGTATCTTTCCCTCTTTGATGTACATCAGAATCATATTAAACATGTGATGGGGGGAGAGCTTTTATAAGGTTTGGGGCTGTAAAGTGATTGCAGTTTCACATGTTGTTCTGTTTGTAGTTGAACTAGGTTTACTGCTGCCACCTCTCATCTGTTAATCACTGCTACATTCACCAGAGGTTATGACCAGTTCACATCTACCAGCATAACCAGCCATGTGTTCGCCCTCTAAGGGGGCCTCTCAGGATGATACATGCTCCCTAAACATCTTTCATGGCAGGAAAGACTGATTATGAATGAGGTATAAAAACTTCTGATTTTGGAGGATGGTGACAGGGAACAATAATATTAACCTAGCTCAGTTGTGCTAGAACATCATGGTTGATACCTCACGAGTCTGTAATATGAAAGGGACTGGGAAAATTGGCCATAGGCTTGCAACAGGTGACCACAGGAGGCATGTCATTCAATCTACATATAATTAGGTTTTCCACCTGTAAAATATCTCTGAAAGGCACTGTGAGAATTTCATTTGTTAATGTTGGCAAATCTCTGTTTCTCAGAAGAGATAATACATTGTCTATGATATCTAGATATTAATTAAAGTATATAAATGATATGTCAGTGTCATTTCAAAATCAGATATATTCCTAAGCATAATTTAAAAATTCCTTTTATGATGCAGTAGCAGCAATTACAGCTATAGGATCCTGATATTTATGCAATCAAGTAATTACCAAACAAATTACTACATGAGCTGTCTTAAATGAATATAACCTGAAAAGGTTAAAGTAACCCTGAGGCAATTAATCTCTTCTTCTGCAATGACCAGTACCATTAAATGTTTATCAAACATGACCTTATCTTCCTTCATTTTGCAGTTCACTCTCAGTGTCCTCAGTTTACAGTGCATTCATTGCTATGGTATTTTGTGAGGAGAGCAAAGCTCTGAGAGCCCAGAAATCTGACTTCTGTTCTCTCTCAGTCCTCAGCAAAACATCTAGCTATAACTCCTTATTTTTCATATCTGTAAAATCCAGACAACAGAGTAAAATAATCATGGCTGCTAGAAAAATGCTTTGCAAATCATGGATGAAACACATGAAAGAAGGTCATCCACGACAGCTGGGTAATTTTAACACCAGTGCGTATAACACTGTCCTAAATGAGGCTCCAGCACAAATGCCTAACAACAGTCTTAACAATGATAATTGGTTGGAAGTATTTAAAGCCCTCATAAGTATTAACCAATACAATTTAATAGTTTTTCTGAGACCTTATTGCCCTATACAAATAATAAGTTGAAGCAGAAAGAGGTAACTGAAATGCCTGTCATGACATAAATTTTTATGATGACTCAAATGACAGAATTGATCCTGATTTTAAATTTCACTCTGACTAAAAGTGTAGCACAATGACATTATTATTATTACTGTCAAATGCAGAGCACGGGGCTTTTTTTTTTATTACTAGATTACACAAATGTGCTTACATTTAGTTACACTCCATGAAAACCATTCCAAATTATTTATCTGTTAAGAATTAATAACTTGTTTCATGTAATTTTGACTTACTACGTCTGGTTAGGCAATGGTTTGTTCCCCAAAACCTTAAACAACTTAGTATTTAACTGAGCATTTTCTCTGGGTAAAACAAGCTCCCTCTGCTGGGTCTGCAGAAAAGAGTATGGATCTGCCTAGGTCCTGTGGACGAAGGCTTGGCATTGATTGGGGCTTTGCCGTTCGTTTTAGGAAAGTGGATTTTCTTATTGATCTTGCTTGTTAAAAGCACCACTTAAAGGACAAGAACTCAAAGCTTTATCTATGAAGAATATTGAACCACTGAGGAAGACTACTGGCTCCAAAGGGACAAAGAGGCATTTCCTGAGACTAGTGTTTTTCACTAGTCATTAGAAAGCCACCCCTTTCTGTGAAAAGAAACTAAGACTTTGAATAGTAAAGGAAACTGTTATGCCTCTTTCAACCCTGGAGAGCTTAATTTACTGCCTGCTATACCTCACATCTGTCTTTCCCATGACAGCAGAAAAATTGCTCAGCTCTCTCTTTCAAAAGCATGAGACCAGTTTAAAAATAATGAGATTTTATATTAAACCATTAAGAGACCAAGAGAGCACATTTTTGGAGGGGCTGTGCAGAAGGGGAGAACAAACAGATAACTACTTTCTGGGGTGCTCTTTTCTTATTATTTTCTTCAATGAAAACTGAGATTATATCATCATAATTTTACTAGTATATTATTTATTAATTATATTTATAATTATGTTATAATTATTATATAATACTCAGTCTCCAACAGTTGTTTAAGGAAAAACACCAAACATCATGAAAATCAGAATTAAATAATGACATACACCACCACTACAATTCATAAAATCTGCAACAAAATCCTCATTTTTCAAAGTTTGGTAAGAAACAAGTATCAACTATGACAAAATGTGTCCTTCCTAAATACTGTTTGGCCTTTTGATCATTGCTCTCCTTGGACTCAGCGTATGCTAACTGCTGTGTATGAACCAAGGAGCTTCTAAGATGCGTGACATGTTTCCGTTCCAAGTTGCAAAGTTTCATAGATGTTTGTAACATTCTGTCCTTACCAGGAACTGTGACCAATTAAGCCTAGAAAGCTCTCTTGGACAGATCAGCTTGTCTCCAAAACAGACAGAAAGCATGTTCCATATTAAATTGTATTATTTTGCACATCTAATTTAACAGCTTCTGGGAACTGATTTTCATAAATCCCGCTGCATCTCACTCCTCTTCCCTGCCTCTTGTGGCAGTCTAATACCTGATCGTTACATACCTAGACCTTTTGGGGTTTTATTTATGTGACTTAAATTTTGACCTGTAATATGCATATACTGAAGAAGGAACAAAACTGTCTTTCCACATAACTGTGGGAACTCTTTGCTTCGTTATGTGATTATAGGAGGATTGTGTGCTTCAGCATAGCTACATGTTTAGATCTGCATGGTACCTTCCGCTTCTTCGTATCTAAACGTACACTGCTAACTACCATAGAAAAGAACTGTTCTCAAACAGGATGGGATTAGTAGACTATGCCACAATTTCCTATGGGAAAAAGCTGCTCAGAATCACAGAACCACAGAATGGTTGAAGTTGGAAGGGACCTCTGGAGGTCATCTGGTCCAACCCCCCTGCTCAAGCAGGGACACCTAGAGCAGGTTGCCCAGGACCGTGTCCAGACAGCTTTTGAATATCTCCAAGGACGGAGACTCCACAACCTCTCTGGGCAACCTGTGCCAGTGCTCCGTCACCTCACAGTGAAAAAGTGTTTTCTGATGTTCAGAGGGAACCTCCTGTGTTTCAGTTTGTGCTCTTTGCCTCTGGTCCTGTCACTGGGTACCACTGGAAAGAGCCTGGCTGCATCTTCTTTACACCCTCCTTTCAGGTATTTATATACATTGATAAGATCTGCACCGAGCCTTCTCCTGCATGGATGAGACTGGACTGGCCACTGCTTCCTTCTTCATGCTGTATCTCTGCTCCCGTTAAGGGGAAACTATCCCTACATCTGTGCTCATGTAGAGAAAGAGCACAGCTCATCTATGAACAGGTCATGCCTTTTAATGGGTCAGAGCAGCAACACTGAAGCCAGATATTTCCACTGTGGTTTTTTGGGAAATGTTTTCACTGACAGCATTAGATGGGGGAAGTCCTAGCAAAAACATTGACATGTCTGCTATTGGAGGTTTTTTGTAGTGTCCAGCAGGCAACCTATCATCAGAATTAGGTAAATCAGAGCTAGCTTTTTTAACTCTAAAGCAATTCTTACTGCCACCACTGAAAAGGCACTAGAGTTAATGCGGGAGACCTCCCAGAACAGCTTGGGGTTAGCACAGCTGCAGTAAAGGATGGTGAAGTGATAATCCGTCGGAAGTAGGCACTTCTCATGTATAGCGAGATGCTTCCTTTACCAGATCTAGCATTAGCATGCTATGACCAGTCTTTCTTTCAACAGATTGACGATTCTAACCCAAAAAGCAGACTCAAACAAAGGAATAACATTTTAGGGAAGCAAAAAAAGTAACAAATTTCAGCATATGCTTGGATTCAGTTCCTTAAGAGTCTGGAAGCCAGAAAAGTTTGCTTTTTATTTACAATAAGAAGATTCATAATCAAAAAATTTGCAAGCAAAAGATTGCATTAAACACTTCTAGCCCCAGACTGATTCCTGCACAATGTCACAATTATCCAACAACAGATTCCATACTGATGACCACTACCTTATGAGTTTGGTGGTCCAGAAAGTTTTCCACCTACTATATGGTTCGTTTATACTGTCTATATCTCACCAATTCGGCTATAAGTATACTACAGGAGATTGCTCTGAAGGCTTCACTAAGCTGAGGTAAGCTGAGCAGTATCCACTGCTCTCCTCTTGTCTATATGGGATGTTATAGAAGGCAATCCAGTTGGTCAGGTATGATTTGTCCTTGCTAAATCCATGCTCCCAATCACTTCATTCTCCTTCAGTCATCTGAACATGGCTTCCAGGAGGATTCGCTTCATAATCTTACCATGGGCTGAGGTGAGGCTGACCAGCCTGACATTCCCTAGATCCACCTTCTTGCCCTTTTTGAACAAGGCTGTGCGTCATTTACCTTTTTCAAGTCATTAGGAACCTCTCCAAAACACCATGACACTTTGAAGATGGTACAGAGTGTCTCACAGGGACAGCAACTAGCTCCCATAGCATCCTGAGATGCATTCTGTCTGGTCCCATGGACTTGTGTGTTTCCAACCTCCTTAAGGACTCCTTAATTCAATTCTCCTTTACCCTGGGTAATGCTTCATTCCCCAAGGCCTTGAGAGACCTAGGAGACCTGAAGACAAACGCAATCAGTAAAAACCAAGGCAAAGAAGTCACTGAGTGTCTTAGCCTTTTCCATAGAAGACCTTATTGCTGCTCTTCACGTCCCTTGATAATTTTGACTCCTGCTAAGTTTGGGCTTTCCTAACTCCATCCTTTTTTGTATCTCAAAAAGTTCTTAGAGCTTTGGCCTGTATTGCATAACTCCTAACAAAGAGACCTGTATGTTATTTCTGATACTGCTTTTGGCTGACCCATTCTTCCTTTCATGCTGGTAACAGACAAAGGTAAAACAAACTATTCAGTACACAGTTCCAGGGTCCAGGGCTACTGCTCAATGTCTCTCAATCCACCCTATGCTGCATCTCACATTAACTGCACTTGTCTGATGAATCAGAACTTACATAATAAAAATTCATATTCCTGTACCTCGAAGAAACATAATTTGATAGAATTCAAAGAAACTCTGAAACAATAAACATGACTAATATTCCCTCAATTTTATCTTCTGTGTTATGCAGCTGAGCAAGAGCCATTCTACAATGCTGCTCCATCAGCAGCAACAGCAAGTCCCTACAGCACTACTGAAAATCATTTATAATTCACAGTTCCAGCTGTAGGTGGCACTGCACGATACTATGCATGTTTTTTTTCTTTTTCTGTATTCAGATTTCTTCTTTTCTAGGCAGTGTGCATAGCCTCTAACCTTTTCACAACTCATGCCTGTGACAGACAGCTGAGGATTTTTGTCTGAGAATGTAATAAAACAACACATGCACAGAGGATTTTTCAAAGTTATGGGAAGTTTTGTTTGAAACATACTAGGCCTTGTTAGGTCAATATATTTTACTATATTTTTCCAGGAAAATCTGTTGTAGAAAATTCAATGGGTCCCTTTCAACAAGCAAATACGGGACATCAAGAAATAAGTGTAGTATGTCAGCTAAGGCACACACAGCAGGAATCCAGAAATCCTGTAATTGCTTGAAATCTATCTCCTGCTCCAGTGTCATACACGGAAACACGCACATTGCCTTCATTTTTGGAGCTTCAGGGATAGTGTCCTCTTTGAGATTTTTAACCCCTTTTAAATTCTGTTTCTGCTGTACATAAAGTAAAAGACTGACAATAGTTTTTCTATTGTCAGCTCAGAACAGAAGCGGTCTGTAACCGCTTACCCAGTGTGTCCTTACCCAGATGTTCATGCCTGATCTTGATATAAAGCTACCCCTTATGCATTTGTCAGTAAAGGGCAGGGGGTGTTTTTAACTTTTAATACTGGAGAAGTAAAATGTTTAGAAATCTGCTATGCACATTACTATCACTTTTCTATGTGCTCAGTCAAAAAAAGCACAGATGAGGAACATTTAGAACAAGCTTTTCAATAAAGCCTATTTTCTCTCAACATACTGAATACCATAAATGCTGGATCTGGAAACTATTACAACATTTTTAGAAGCTGAAAAGTAATCATAATGAGATCTTGCAAACAATGAACTCTATTCTCCCCCTGACATACAGAAGGATTTACGGACATATTATTGCCTGTGCATTCAAAGAAAAATCCCTTGTGCATCAGCACAATAGGACGCAAATATCCACTAAGTTCTTCCACAATTACAGTGCTAGTTTCACCCATTTATGGTTTTTTTATTATTATTCTAACAGTAGATGGCAACATTTAGTTGAAACTTGGCAAACCTTTGTAAGCTTTACAGAGTCATTTCAGTTCTGATTTTACTCATGAGACTTAGAGATACAGAAAAATAACATAATAGCAGCATATAATTAGAAACTGTAAATTAACTAAATTGTTTAATTATCTATATAAATTAATATAGCAATTACCTTATTTTCTTCCAAATTCCAGCTTGCCCGGGATAGTTTTTGACTGAAAGCCAGCTGTGCTCTGACAGTTTGTCTGGCAATTTGGAAAAAAGTCAATGTCCTAAGGGTTAAGCTTTCCTTATACAAAATCATAACTGGAAAAAAGCAGCAGGTTAATTTCTTAAAGGGTTATTAATAAAGCTTTTCCTGAACTGCACAGCTTGGACTCAGATGTGAACTGCCAGCATCCCGGGATGTTTGGATCAAGCTTTTCAGTGTAGCCATTTACAGTTCTCCGACTTTTACCATATCTGTTTCCCCTGATAGGTGCTCAGTGAATATTCCCATTTAATGATGAAGTTAATGAGAATTCTGCTGTTGACTTGATGGAAACAGGAACATCCCCTGTAACATTAAAGGATAGAACTGCTCTCAGTTATTAAGATCACAGTAAAACTGAAATCTCTTAACACTTCAGAGCTTGTCTTGCAACAGATGTCCACATGCCTCAGGTGCAGGCTCAGGCATAAGGTGAAGCAGTATGTCTCCACTCACCCAAGATGGGCAAGTATCCACATCCTGGGCTGTATTCTATTCTTTGGATAGACACTGAAGGTACTTGTGTAATGTCTGGCCTTGGCAGAGGAGGCCAAGGGTTTAGGAAAGGAAATGCCAGCTGCTTGGAGCTCTCTAGGTATACTAGTCGAAGTAAGGCTATGTGTGTGTTTAATTAGAATAGGCAGCACTGCCTGAACTAAAGAATTGCCTCGTAGATCTGTTCAAGCAAAATATATTCTTCAAGTTTTAATTCTTTTAAATATTAACTACAGACTTTTGTGTAACATACATCTCTCTCTGTGTGATTCCTTGTCTGGATCTGCCTTGAAATCTTGGGCGTCAGCTTCTCAACAACAACAAGAAAGACCATATAGTCAAGGAACATTCACCAAATTCTTCTGCTTAAATTACAGTGAAAGTAAAAAGCAGATCAGCAGGTATCTTAATGTGCATGGCTTTACGAACCCCTCTGACCAAGGCACGATATTCTCCGTGGATAGTGCATCAATCACTCAAAGAGACTAGGGCATTATTCCTGGCTTTTAGAAGCACAGCCTGGGCCTTGTGCTGTTGTGCAGACAAGTACAGAAAGAATGTCATTTGAGAGGGAGAGTGGGAGCTGAGTGAAGAGAGGGGGCCCTTGTACGGGGAGGAGAGAAGAAAAGAGAAAGGAAGAAGGCCCAGACGCTGGAAAGCAAGATTCCTTTTAAGCTGTCAAGGGTTTAACAAAAGCAATCATGAGGTTATCCAAAAGGGAGTGAGCTTCTTATCATAAATACACAGATGATTTCATGGGCATGCTCTGGATCTCACCACACTTCTATGTGTATCCTATTAAGTGGTGTTTGGTCTCTGACTTTTTCTTGTAGAAGGATCTCTCCTGCAGAACTTCACCGGAGGCTGCACGTTCCACAGGGCATTTAAGTGGATGTGGAAGAGTTCAGCAAATGTCCTGTGTATCTATAGCTACTGCACTTTTTTCTGATAATGGAATGAAAGATAGAGTATTAAGAAATGGAGTATTCTGGAATTGTAAAATCTTGTAAATGTAGGGCAGCCTCTGTATTCTTCAGATACACTGAGATTAAGTTATCTCTAAAGAGGTGTTTAATCAGAGGAAGACAGAAGCATCTAGAGATAGAGGTAAATAGATTAGGATTAAGTAACTGAGGCTGCCCTCTGTGCTTCGATCGTGACTGCAGAATTCCTTTGAATTCATCTCCCTGCAAGGAAATCCAGTGCAGCTGCTTGAAAAACCTCTGACTGTGGAGTGAATGAGAATAGGGAGCTGCTAAAACTTCGGCTGGCTGCTAGGACCGGTTTTGAATCAAGAGCAGGAGAATGTCCCAGCACAAAAGACACGGAGGTTTAAAAGCTGAAAAGCAAAACAAATCAGGACATTCAGGGTCACTCATCTTAGGAAACAAGTTGCATTACACTTACAAAATGTTATGCCAAGGTAGATTTCTATTTACAAAATAAAGAAGTCTGTAGGTGATTGAATGATCCTGGAAGGAATTAGTCAGGAAGGACAGGCACACATTTTCAGTAATCTCTCCTAAAACAACAATGCATTTAGGCAGTAATTGCCTCCTAGCAGTGTGTGCCATTTGACAAAGCTGGAGGACAAAAACATAGCCAGCCCAAGAGGTTAAATGGGGGGGTTGGAGCATAACTTTCCATACACTGCAGCTTGGAAATAACATGGGTAAAAGAGGGCCTCTGATTTGGTGCTGTCTTTTCTGGAATGTATAGTGCAACTGGATCTAAATTTTGGGAGAGTGCCCAGTTTCAGATGTCTAAAGCCTCTGTTGAAAGCAGTGGAGACTATACACTGCCAAAGTTTTATGTACGCAACTGCAGATTGATTGCCTAACGGCAGTGGTGGGCTTTGATCATGAGTGTCTGGAAAGAGAAGTCTCAGTAGGTGCCCTTTTCCTCTTTTTTCCCTTTACTCTTCTAACTCCTAATTCTACTGTTTTTCTATGTTTTCCCCCTGTATTTACTACAAGCCTTTCACTGATACCTGAGATATAAAAGTTCCTGTCCACACGTATTTTTCTTCTTTAATGGCTTGCTAGTTGAGGACTGTGCAAGAGGAGTTAACTGAAGAAGGTGCAAGGGTATGCAATTGCTCTAACACTTTGTCTATTTTGGGCTTTATGGGTGAGAGAAACAGATGAAGATAATTTCCTCTCATTCTCTGTTTCTTATTAGTAAATCGTGAAGAATTTTTAGGTACAGAACATCCAAGCGGGATCATCAGCTGTATGTAAGGGAAAATTCTTTCCTTACAGATTGGTCAATGTGTGAGTCAGAGTCACATTAAAAATGTAATAAGCTGCTGTTTCTCGCAATTAGAGGTTTTGTTCTGATGGCGAATTAAAATTTAAGTCCAGCAGAATTAGGTGAGAAATCTTGCAGATTCCCAGCTAACCATTTATTGTGATTCCACCTGGCAGCTAATAGGACTCAAAAAATTGCTTTTTTTGGCCCCTACTTTCCCTTTTATGTACACTTCTGGAATTGTGCGAAATGACAGCAAACTGCCATGAATATATCCTTAGTCTATATCCATTGCTCACTTTCATTCCTTAATGAAAAGAAGGGCAATGCATCAATTTTTATACCTTGTTACTGAAAAAAAGAGTAGCACTCTTAATACTTACATACCTAACAGATGGGATGAAATGACAAAGAAATGCCTAACAGTATAGGCTGTTTTTTAGTGAAAAATCTTGCACAGACAAAGAATTAAAACATTTTTTTTAAATTGTGCTTGCCCTAAAATCAGCCTGTTCATTTTTCTTTATAACTGCCGTTATGGGGAATCATCTCAGAAGCTTCCAACTCTGCTACAAAGACAGATGTTTGAACGATTCCCTCCTGCTCAGTATCAGCTGTTCAGCAGAGCTTGCCTCACAAATAAAGGACCAGTTACCTCCTAATACTGGCTGCCTTTTCAGGAATGATACAGGGATTTTTGTAATAACAAAGGTACCTTCTTTGTTCTGGGGGTCAGTTAGGAAGCCCCTGGCAAGTGCAGATTCAGCTCACCATCAATAGAACTTGCTGTGGCTTCTTGCTCTTAAACTTTACTTACAGGACAATTATACAACCTGTGTAATTTTTATGAAGGTATGGTGGAGCTCATCACCCTGAGTCCCCCATGAATTCTGCATCTCTCCCTTTCAGGCATGAGGGATTCACTTATCTAATTAGCAGCGGCAGATCAGGCCACTTGAGAAAGAATATAGGTAGCCTCAAGGTCTGTTCTGCTGTGGGTGCAGAGTGAGGTAGTGAACCTGATTCAGTGTTCAAAGATAAACAGTCTTGAAGGCTACACCATCACATCATTTTACTCGTAAGTCAGTGTCCTTGGGTGTGGATGTGAAGAGGATCTAAAGAAATGAAATAGAGAACCCCCAAACCAGGTGAGGATATAGTGTCAGTATGCTTTTCAGGGTTGTCATGTGATTTTCTCTAAATAGACTTCACAAGGAGGCACCTGAACATAAAAGCAAGCTACATTGCTGTTTTCCTTTCCTTTGGTCCCTGGGTTACCATTGTAGGAGAGGTTCTTTTCCTTCAGAATCTAAAAGCTTTCTGAGAGGTGAACTGCAAAGAGAAAAATAAAAATTAAACTTGACTTTGCATATTAGGGCCTTGACCAGGGAAGGGAGCAGGAGAACATTCCCTTTAAATGAACTCTCAGTTTAACAAAATCATAAAAGCCCCATAAAAGATTAATTATAGAAAATAATGGCAGTCCAAAAATATGGTAACAAAACACAGTAAATCATTTTTGGAGGGAACCTGTTTCATTTTCATGAATTAGGATGACCTCCACATATTTCACCAAAGTTCTTATTTTACCACTCCCGAGCTCATAAAAGAGGGTATATTTCATCCCAGGGGTAATGTTAAGATACTGTGAGTTAAGCCCAGAAATATGCGCTGAACATCCCCCCCATTACCAGACTGGGTGGAGCCTTGTGCATAGGACTAAGACTTGAGTAACCCTTTCAAAACCTTCCTCCTCTCATGGCCCTGCCTGCTGCTACGCTCTGGCCTAAGGAATTTGTCCGTGTGAAGAGGTGACAGCCTATGTAGCGACTGGGCTTGCTGGAGTCTCTGGCAGAGATCTTCATTCACACCTGATATTGCCTCTTAGGTATTCAACAGTCATCAGTGGACTAGAGGCACCATTACTCACGTGTGGGTCACGAAGGGAAGGAAATTAATATAAAAAATGTAAGGCATACTGGGCCATAAGTAGCACTAGGAGGACTACTGTAACATGGGGTGGCCTCCAGCTCTGATAAATTACACCAAAATCTAATTCAGCTTCTCTAACAGCAGGCATCCTAAGAGCCACCTTTGCCCCACCTGTCATTTCTAAACATGCCGTATGTGCTTCAGTTCCCAGAGGTGCAGGACAAATTCTAGCTACTCTGTCTGGAAATGCTAGGGATGGACATATTCAAATGGCAAGGAAAAAAATGTCATCTCCCTCTCCTCTCCCCATCACCATTAAAGCTGTGCTTGAACTCTACCATGGCTCTCCTCGACCTTCCTTTCAAGACAGAACAAATCTAGGTGCTTCATCCTTCCTTGTTAGGTCTCATTTTGTCTTATTCTTGAAGATGTCTCTTTATTTCACTCACATATAAGTCAAACAAAGACTTTGTTTAGACCAGTCTAAATTTCTGCTATTCTGTAGTAAGTGGAGAACTGTGTTTCATTTCATGACTATGGTAGGAGCTGATGCTCTCAATTTTGGTAGGTTGCACAGCTCTGCCAACCTCATCTGCCTAAAGCAAAGTGGAGATCAGGAGTTGCACACTCTGCCTCTCATGGAGGTAATGGCATCCTGGTGTTAGCTTCCCTATTTCATAAAATGGGATGACACTGGCAACCTGGCTGCCTTTGAAGATTGGTTGCATGGCTGAGGTAGATAGTTAACAGTGATGACTTACAAACAGCCAACTGATGTTAGATTTGAGCTGGTTAAGAAGTCGGGGGGGGGGGTAAAAAATCCTCAGCAAACAATGATATCTCTTCATGATGAGATGGCATTCGGGAGCACATGGCACAAAGCTTAGACTGCAAGAAACTGACAGCTCGGTGGAAAAGCTGTGCATAAGCATCTCTGCAGGCATCAAGCTCGCTGGTAAACCTGCCAGGATGATTCCATAGAATGTTATTTTTCAGTTTGCTCAATGGAGAAGTGGCATGCAGTGATATCAGTAAACAGTTTTAAGCACTCGCTACACCTCAGTAAATTAAGAACTACGGTGAATTCTGGAGCCTTAATACAGACTTGTGTCCGTAAACGTTATTGCACAGTACTTAGGAGACCTGAAGTGGAACAAGACTTTAATTATTTCAAGCAGGGTACATAAACTTAGACAGTAATTTTTACCTTTGCATCCCTTCCATAACGTGAGGCTAATGGTCCCTTCACCTCCAAGGGGCTTGTGTGCAAATAAACAAGGCCATGTTTGCAATGCCCTTGTGCATTGTGATGAGAAGGTGGATGTGCCCTGTGGAAGCGCTTGGGCAGAGGATGGGTCTCTCATGCTGGGGTCAGGCGAGCCAGTGTCCGAGGAATGGCACAGGGACATGCTGACAGTGGGACTGGGGCCACCTGGTTGTCACCATTGACTCACGTGTGGAGCGGCTTGGAGGTGCAGAGGGGTGCCCTGGGCCTCCCCCAGCGATGGAGAGGGCCTCCTCGCCCCAGAGGAAAGCTAGGGTGGGCACAGGAGGGCAATGTGGGGCTGAAGGAGCAGAACCGAAACATGGCCCTGTGGGGTCAACACCCGGCCCCAGAGCCGCCACCAGGCTCCCCTGGGGAGGTGCTGTGGCCTGGGCGGGACGGGGGGCA
>NW_008794774.1:4441446-4443159 GCF_000699145.1 Aptenodytes forsteri | reverse complement strand
TGTGGTTGTGGGCTTCTTACTTTATATTTAGTCTCTTCATGGAGGCTGGAGTCTCTTTATTGTGTGGGGCTGGGAACGCATTTGCGACGAATGCTCTGTCGCTCGCTGCCTCCGTTTTTACTATCCTTTTGGAGAAGCGCTGCTGTGGGCTGCAGCCTGCGGTTCGTGCCAGTGCTTCTGCTGGAGTGGAGCTGGCGACAGGGAGCGGAGAGGTAGCGAGGCTGCAGGACACCCGCTGCCCCTGCGCTCTCGGTGTCGGCGGAGGCTCTCCATACGTGTACCTCTCATTATCTGCTCGCATACACCCAAGGAGTCCGCTTCTTTTAAATACACCGGTCCGTCTGGCTGTTACAGCAGAGTTAAATAGCGATACAAAAAGAAAGCGCCTAACTTGAGGAACAATGTCAGTATTGCACTCCGGTTTTGTAGGTTTTCCCTACCTGTCAAAGAGAGTATATCATTATTCTTCAAGAACCGGGAAAAAGCAACTAAGATGCACTACAAATATAGAGGAATTAGAGACTGTAATGTTTGAGTGGGCTTGGTACAATCATACGAAAAGGTTACTGCACAATGAGAATAGGTATTGAATATATCGATGAGCACGTACAGGAAAAAATAGCCTTTCTTTTATTTCTCTGTGCAATTTCGGAGCCTTAGTGCTGAAACTAGGGTAAGTGGGAAACAATGTGCATAATTACAAGAAAAAAAAAAAAGACAATAACGATTGAAAAGGACAGGGGGGTTAGCAGCACACAAAACATCACGAAGACAGTAGGCTTGTCAGACTCAGGGAATGTTTATGCGGATGGCTGTTCAATCAGTTTCTTCATAACAAACACTATTTTTATAACAGGGCAGTTATTGCTCCTTGTCATAACAACAATCACTAAACGAGCAGGATTTTGCCCCTTTCTCTCGTGCGCAATGACGGTGTTCTGTTGCTGAGAAGGTAATGATTTGGAGCTGCAAAACTCGGATTTTCATCTTTTCTAGACGCTCCCCTTACACATATTTCAACGCCTCTGTGCAAAGAAGACTAGTTTGCACTTATTTTATTCATTTAATTTCGTTCAGTCCCTGGCCCCTGGCCGCGAAGGGCGTCCTACATGAGGATACCCTTGGCGGTAACAAAAAATCCTGTGAAGAAGATCGCAGTGATCAGGCACTTTCTTCAATGCAGTGTTTTTGCTAATGTGTGCGGATGTCCAGGCGCAAGTGGTATGAGAACTTTCCAAATCTGCAGCCATGAAGTTTAAAACTCCTGTTACCATTTCTACACCTCAGACTGTACCTATGCGTACATATAAATGCGTATGGCATTATAATCTCAAGGGCGCTAGTTTTTAAAGTCTGAATTACTCTAATTCACTCTTTAGGAGGCATCACTTGACAGAAGTGGATTTCTCCCTTTCCCTTCCCACCTACTTTGTTGTGTCCCTTCATAGCGCTATTTGCATTTATGTTGGACTGCTTGTAGCTAAACACACAGCGACACGTTTTTAAAATGGAGTCTGAATTACTCTAATTCACTCTTTAGGAGGCATCACTTGACAGAAGTGGATTTCTCCCTTTCCCTTCCCACCTACTTTGTTGTGTCCCTTCATAGCGCTATTTGCATTTATGTTGGACTGCTTGTAGCTAAACACACAGCGACACGTTTTTAAAATGGACACAGTAGCAGTGTCAGCTGGAAGCTCCCGGACGACGCGG
>NW_008794774.1:4430231-4431656 GCF_000699145.1 Aptenodytes forsteri | reverse complement strand
GGTGCGAGGGGGGGGGGGTGGGGGGGGGGGAGGGGGAATATTTAAACACACTTTAAAGTACTCTGTTACTGAAACAGTAGCTGCAGAACTGCAGCTGGGAAGGGGGAGCAGGGCTATTTAAATGGTATTTGAACCGGACCCGCATTTTTAGTGCTGTTTATGAAGTGCATATGGAACTCCCAAAAACTGTTCAGCAAGTGCCGACAAAATGTATTTATCAAGGGGACAAGAAGGCATGGCAATATTTTGATCAGTTCTTACTTATTTTGATAGCTGGGCACATCGTTAGGGTCATCATAAGCGTAGCACCTACGGAAGATTTACCAGTTTAATATTTCGGGTATTTCCCTGCAACATTTTTGAAACGTTTCTTTACTTAGGCAAACGCTCCTGTCTACTTTGTTGAGAGTGATTTGCCAAGCTAGGGGAGCCATTTCCTATAACAGGTAGTTTGACAAGGAAAACCGACGGTCTTAAATATCAAAGAGTAGTCAAACCGCAATGAGATTCAAAGCAGGGAGTGTTGGAACATTTTGTTCCAGCGAACGAGCTAAAAATAACAGTCCCCACCCGTGTTGGAAGGGGGTTGATTTGCCCACTTGGAAGGGCCGGTAGGGAATAGAAATTAAATTATTAATGTAATCAAACAGAAAAATCTGCCCGGAGAGTTGAAGGGTGAAAGGGGTTTGTTCTAAAGTGTCAGTGATTTAAACAAGCCTGAGTCCAGAGCCGGGGCTCTGAACGGGATTTGATGGGTTGTTGGGAGCTTTAACCTAATTTTATACCTTCCTCATGGCACATCAGAATGCGTTTGAACGAGGTCATAATAATGCCAAACTGCACAGCCAAGTGTAATCCTGCTGCTCCAGCCGTTCTGCCACTCGAAGCCAAGCCCAAAAGTCTCATTTTCAGCCCCAAAGCAAGTTCCTTCCACAGCTTCACATTTTTTACTTACCTGCAGGACAGGCTCTCTAAAGATGTCAGAAACTGCTTTGACATCCATTTCGGAGATTAGAGGCTAAACGTGGTGCACGTCAATAAGGAAATGCTTAACAACACGACGATTACACCACCCACGTTATTGAGATATTTGGTGCCATGTTGGAGACTTTCACCGTCCACGCTGCGCGAAAAGAGAGCTTCTTTCCTTGCAGACCGTAGGGGAAAATAAAAACAAAAAGCAAAACAACAGCAGCAAAACCCAAAACACCCACGTTTTTAATCCCCCGACCACTTTTTATGCAGGCAGGGAAAGCTTTCCCCTTTTCCAATAAACACGTTTCCAGGGAGCTGTTACTTCCCTATTCTTGTGAGCGGCGTGGCGTTTGTTTTTAAAGGTTTGACTGTTTAAAGCACAGTAGAGACGTTGTAGAAGAAATAGCCCACGGCAGCCCAGCTGAGCGGTGTTGCTCCCCAGCGGCTCCG
>NW_008794774.1:4418237-4429612 GCF_000699145.1 Aptenodytes forsteri | reverse complement strand
CCAAGCCAAAGGAGGCACCTGGAAAAATACAGCCGTGGGCTCCAGGTCTATAAATACAGCTCAGAGCGAGCGCCCAAAAGTTTGGAAGGAGAGAAAGGAAGAAGGCAGCGTACGGAGACAAAAGCTGAGGACCGCTCCGCTGCTGCCGACGCTCCCTCCGGCTCTCTGCCGGATTCGCGGCAGCGGACCGAGCCCGTTTGCGGCTTGTTTGGGTGGGCTGTTTTCGGGGGCAGGGCGGCGGCGGCAGAAGGTTCGGCGCACTCATCATTTCGGGCTTAAATACGTGAATTTTAGTGAAAAATACCAGTCGATCGATCAGCCAGCTTTGCAGCTGCTATCGCGAGTGGAAACTTTCCTAACGCGGCTGAGGCTGCAAGTGGAGGGTGGGTTTTTTTGTCTTGTTTGTTTTGGTTTTGTTTTGGTTTTTTTTTTTTTCAGCTGGTGAAACCTAAGAGGCTGAACATCTCCTTGTTCTCTCCGTGATTTGTGTGTCTATCGGCGAGGGAGAGAAAAACAAGCAGTCGGCTCTTTAAAGGCGGGGCCGCGGCGCCCCTACCTGTTCTGTGCCATTGTCCTCGAAAGAGTACCCTTCGGGACACTCGTAAGCGGGGCTGCGGTCCGCCGTAAAAGTAACACGGGGATGTCAGAGAGGAAACGGCCAACATGTGTCTCTTGTATCCTAAGTTTATATTCATGTTTACTGCTTTTTTCTTCATCCTACGTAAGCAATTGGTATCATACTGAAAGTATTGCTCTTTCTTAGGACCGCGCAATACCCGGTTGTACTGTGCTCAGAATAACAACGACAGCAGCAAGAGAGTCAAGGGAATGCGCATACACTGGGTGAAATTGGGAGAAACCGACCCACTTCTGGAGGTCGTCTATTTGGGAGACTGGGGCTGTGGGGAGGAAGCAGATCTGGAGTTAGGAAACGAAGCTAGCAAGTGGAGAAAGTGACTTCCAGTGCGCGGGCAGCCTTCGAAAGCGCCAGGAGGGACGAGCCACACTGCCCTGCAGCGAGGGTGCCGAGCGGAACCGGTGAGAGGCCGCAAAACACAGTGCGGAAAGATGCTGCCGGGAGCGGCCGCCTGCAGTGCCTCCCGCCGCCCCCCGGGGACGGGCTGCCCCTGCCCCACCGGCTGCCTCTGCCCCTCTGCGGCTGGAGGGGAGGGAGGGGCCCTCACCCCCCGGGAGAGCGAAATAATCGTCGGTTGCTGTAAGACAGAAATAAAGGGGGCCGAGGGAGTAAAGGCTGAGAGGCAGAAGGAGACAGAAGGAGTTAATCTGAAGGAACAAATAGACGGCAGCTCAGCGCTGAAGCTTTGCAGGAGTTACCGCTTGCTTTGCACGCCAAGCACTAGGCAGCGGGAGATATTCCCCCACCGAAGAGCACTGCAGGCTGCAGGCTTCAGAGGAGCTGGTTTTGGGGCCCTCCTACATGTCACACAGTTGCAGGAGGCAGCTTTATCGTGCACTGCTACAAAACGGGGGGCTGGACGTTCCTGCTCGTTGCCCTGCCCCATGCCACTGTCACCCAAGGAGGAAGGGTTGACTCGGCTTGCCAGACTTCGAGGTTCTTGTTTACTTAGGGGTGGTGGGAGTTGTCCACAGGGATTATTTTTGGGTTGGGGAAAGGATGAGGAGAGAGAAATCACGTATCTGCTTTATCTTGGAAAATTCACAGGTGGCCAACATCTGATGAAATAACAGCACTGTGCAGTTTTTGTGGCAGCGGGGCTGTGGAGCCATCCCCAATAATGCCTCCCTGGGCTAGTTCTCACCACACTTGGCATTCCACACGTGTAACACTTGGAGCTGAGGCTTCCCCACACACACGTGCTGCCACCAGGCCACCACAGCTTTATTGATGACAGATTTCTAGTAACTGCAGAGTTGTTTCCGGGGGATGGATCACATTGCCAGCCATCGCAGCCCATTAGCCTGCCCCAGGGGCGAGCAGGGAGCTGGGGGCGGCTGGGGGGCTGCACACGGGTGGGGGTGAGACACCCCATGGGTGTGGGCACGGGGGCAGCGAGGTGCAGCTCATCCTGCACTCTCAGCTGGAGTCCCCCCTTGCTGGCGCACGGCTGCCAGCCCTCCAGGAGCAGCCTGCAGCCAGGGCTTGGTCTATTTAAAGCCTCCGCTGCTGCTGCAGACTCCAGGCAGCATGTGCCAATCCCCTTGGCTTGGCAACATTATTTTTGGCCGCGGCTCCCTCCCACAGCGTAGGAAATACAATAAAATTAAAACAAACAGAAAAAAAAGAAAGGAAAAAAAAAGATGCTTCCGGCAGGGGAAGGAGTGGAGCCCATGGGTGCCATGCATCTGCCCTGCCTCGCCGTTCTGTGGTCGCCTCCCCTCCGGCCATGGCACCTCTGCCTGTCTGCTGTGCGGTGGCAGGTATGGGGTGAGAAGAGGCAGTATGGCACTGCAGCCCCGCATCGGCTGCCGTGGGGCCTTCCCCACCACAGTCGCTGGCCCTGTCTCCCCCTGGGCTAAAAGAGGGTGGCCTCCCCTCTGGTCCAAGCCATGGGGGCAGCAACTTGCCCCAGGCCCCGGGGCGGCTGCTGGGGATGGGCTTGGGACCATCCTGGTCTGGACTGCAATTTAAGTAGGATAGACCTCTCTGTGTGGACACCGCTGGCTTAGGGAAGATGCTGGGTCCTGCTGGTGTGGCCTGGCTTTAGTCTGCACCCTGCCTTCAGGGAGAGGTGTTAGGACGCACTGCAGCTTTGCTGGTGCAGGTGGAGCCTGAATTCTGATGTTGTCCATTCCACTACCACAGCTCGGCCATAAAAACGGAGTAGTAATGAAAAAAGACATTTGAACAAATCCTATTCCTGAATTGAGTCCACAAGAGTTGTAGGCACAATGCATACCAGAAACAAAGAAGCCCGTGCTTTCCCAGAAAACTTTATCTGTCAAAACTTCACAGAAAACACAAGAGGATGTGGTTTAGGAAGGGAAAGTAAATCCATTAGGGAAAAAGGAAACCCCTTTCACTGGTGCAGAAGAAAACACCACATAACATTGTAATGGGAAAGCACTGCTTGATCATGTTTTTTCCTCTAACCTACCAACCCACATTTCCACCTCTATACAGAGAGCAAGAACATATGCATTTATGTAAAATACATTCTTTACTGAAAAATGGGTAGTGTTTCTACTTACAGGCTGTAAGTTAATTTTGCCACCTTCTTTGGAAAGGCTCATGTATTACTTTCCTTCACACACTGTAAAGTCTGATAGAGCTTTCCCCATGCCCTTTACACACCTTCCTGCTGCTTCAGCTCCTCCTACTTCCAACGTATTTTCCTTTCTGAGGCTCAGTAAGAAGCAGAGGGAAGACAGGGAGGGCTAATGATAGAGATGATGGGGGTGGGGGCTGGGAGGATAAAGAAAGAGGTGGAACTTGCTTTGCTTTGGTTTTGCCTTAGCAATCAGTACCACTCTTGTGACAAAGCTTGCCTTTGCTCATCCTAGTCAGACAGAGCGGCTCTTGGCCTAGACTGACCTCCTGCTGCTGGCAGTCGCATACTCATCTGACTTTCTCTACTTCCTCTACTCCAGAGCCGAGTGCTGTCCTGCTCCATTACCTGCTTGTGTTAATGCATATTGTACTGCAAAATATATTACCTCATCAATCAGTTCAGCTGGTTAACAGGAAGATTAATAGTCTTACCTTATTAACTTGAGTGCATGTGTCTCTATATTCAGAGTATTCAAAGAACTACAGGGTATGACTAAGCTACAGAGAAGTTCCATTATAACCTTGTTTTCCATATGTTCAAAACATTCTGAAAATGTCGCCTTTGGAACTCAAATTTCCTGTGTCTAGTAAAAACTATTAACATGCCAGGAAGTCTTCCTCTGAACACAAAACGCAGCCTTTCAGAAAATTCACTGGATGTTTAAAGTACGAAGCAGGACTTACATTTTAGCTTACATACTTTCAAATAAAATTTTTTGCTCTGAACTTACATGTCCGTGAGAGCCAGGATTGCTTGTCCAGCTGCTGGTACAGGCAGGGTATGGGTTTCATTTTAAAATGGTCTCTGAGAAGCTCACTATATGGAGTGGCTGCTGCTGAAGTCCAAAACCCTCATGCCAGGTTGTGGTAGCTCCTCAGTGCTGCACTGCAGTTCCCTGGGCCTGTACTGTTCCAGTCTTCTTCCTTCTCGTGGCTTACT
Organism: Aptenodytes forsteri; assembly: GCF_000699145.1. NCBI lineage: Eukaryota > Metazoa > Chordata > Aves > Sphenisciformes > Spheniscidae > Aptenodytes > Aptenodytes forsteri. The sequence goes on along the minus strand of NW_008794774.1, from coordinate 4,425,422 downwards.
TCTATGTAACACAAATTACCTGTGGTCACTTGTGGCTTATACACATGTAACTCTCCTGTCATGCAGCTCATTCTATTTTTACATGCTTGTCTCACCTTGGACATGCTACTGAGGTTAACCAGCTCTTGACAACACCAGGCTCATCACAGGGTTTGGTTACCCCCTGATGTGATTGTGGTTTACAGTTTAATTTTGGTAGGTGCACAGAAAATTAACATTGACAGTAAGGCACATTCAGAGATGGAGGTGAGAAAGCCTGCTGTGATTTCAGGGTGTGCCATTATAAATCCAGTGAAGAACTGCAATTGCAGCAAAATATGGCAACGACACACCTTGCTGTGCACGTGTACAGCCATGACTATGGTGAGCTTGAAGGGTCCCTAGGACTGCCTCAGATATCTACTTTTGACCTAAAGATTTTATTTTTTTAAAGAAAACTGTGACTTTTGGTTTAGCCACTACAGCTTCTTGTTTCTCCAGACAGGGCTCCCTGTAACATTCACAGCAGTACAGCAGTGTAGAGTGATACTCCTAAAACATTGTCTCTAAGTCCAGACTGTAGATCACCAATGTTTGCATGTAGTAAAAATCTCCACCCAAGACTGTGGAATTTGGCTTCCTTGATGTTGTCCATTCACAACCTCACATCCTGGGAGAGGAGAGAATAAATTTGACAGTCTCTGCAAAACTTTACCTTAGTCTCCTGTCAATGGCTGCTTAAATTCTCCCCCTCCCCTACTCAGGATGCTAGTATTTGCCTTTAGCATTTAAAGTTTAAAATATCAACACTCAGTAGGCTCCTTGGCCAGAACAAACTTCCTGTAGCTCACCAGCCCTCTCTCTACCATGGTATGCTCTTTACTCAGCGGCTCATGCAGTGACAGGCAGAGCTTTTTACACCTGAGAAAGTTACTTGTCTTCTTACTAGTAATCTCTCCTTACTGACATCCTGGAATGACCTCTCAGTCCATTTTCCCTGACTTCTCTTTCCAGTCAGTTAAGAAACTAATCTGAAATCCCTCCCATAATGCACCTATGAGCTGGGAACCTGGTTGCTCAGGGATAAAGGAAGAGGTCTGTGGTCTTGCCATGCCGTAGAATACAAAGGAGCAATTCTTTTGTTTCTTTAAATAAAGGACAAATTATTTGCTCTTCATTTTTCCTGGAGGAACTTTCCTCTTCCTTAGATTGGGTCAATAAGCAAAGCAGAATCAACAGAGTACGATAAAAGGGCTCATAGATGCATGAAGTACACATCAAGTCTGGACAGAAGTTGGATGAACATTTAAGCCAGTGAAGTGAGGAAGAGCAATGACTACAAAAAAAAGCAAGCTATGGAAAAGGAGGAAGGTAAAGCGACCTCTCTTTAGAAAAGCTGAGATACAGCTCTCTGACCAGGGCTGGAAGGGCATGCAGCAAGGCATGCAGAAGAGAGAAAGGAACTAAGTGGCTGGTCACTACCACAGTTTCCAAGGCAAGGGTTCCTACTCCTGAAGCATAACCACCTCCAATATTTTACTGGTGCCCTCTCCTACATGCTGTCTTCTTGTGCAGCCAGTGCAGCCTCCAGAGAGTACAAGATTTTCTATTATTCCAGGTCTGGAAGTAGGTACTGCTCCCCATTCACTCTGTTCCCACACAGCGCATTGGTGTGTGGTCAAAGGGAAGTAGTCCCCTTCAGAAATCCTTCTCAACCACCAGTGTGACTGTACCACCAGGACTTACTGGCATAGCAAAGCTGCATCTTTAAAAATTGTTATTATAATCAGCTGGAATGCCTGTAATGGTTCTAAAAATGCTTAAATAACACATTATTCCTAATATTTTTATTTTAGTATTTTTTAAATTGTTTAATAAATTGATTAGGCAATCTTCACAGGTATTCCCAGACATGTGAATGTTCAAGAGAGAAGAAGAAGTCGGGAAGACTCTAACATATTCAGTTTCCTGATTGTCAAAAGAGCAATGGAAAACATATCCATGGGCGCTGGAGGACTGTGCCATGTCCCATTTTATTTCCATAGTATGACATTTTCTTTTGCACATTACAAGCAATGCAAGGGTGAGTGCAGACAGTGCTTTCCTTAAGTTCTTTCCCTGCTTACTGGACTCTGCCCCACTGATGACAAGCACACTTTCTAGCCACCTGTCTCAGGTCTACTGTGCCTTGAAAACTGGTGGAGAGCCTTGGTGGTCCTTTTCCTTGGAGACGTTGTGCAGGATACTGCAGAAGGCAGAAGTAGAAATGACACTGGCCACGCTTTTATCCAGAAGTGATTTGGTAAGAAGGACTGTCTTTTCTTTAACCTGCTGAGTTCACACTTTATCACTCTCCTCCAGCTGCCAGTATTCTGCTGGCTGAAGCGATACCAGCATGAAGGGGGCAAGAGGTGTTTCTTAAAATGACACACATGTCTTGCCAACATCCATACTCTTGGGAGGGAGTAAGATCCCTGCTGTTCAAACTGGTAAATGTCATCTCCGGGACAGCATCATGCTGGTCATCTTTCTACTCTGTAGGTGACAGAAGCCTGTGTTGTCTTTCAGGCTGAGATAGCTAGGTTTTCTCTGTAAAGCGCAGTATCCACATCGTAACACTGGCTGCAGAGCAGTTTGTGAAGCCCATTCTCTCAAACCTTAGCTATTATTTTAAGCACATTAGCAACAGGAACAAGATCATCAATCACGTAAAAAATCTTTGCTACCGTAAGATCTTCAGCTGTCTTGCTGACACCATAATGACACAGACCTGTAGAAGTCTGGATGAAAAAGCCACCAGGTGGCAAAATCCCCCACTCTGGACAAAAATGTCTGCCCTCATGGGCGGATCCTGCAGATGGGGGGCAGGAGAGGTTTGCGGTCAAGCCTCATGCGTATTTCTTTTTCATGCAGAAATGCTGAATGTCCCAAGACTACACGCTGAGAGGACAGCTTTCTTTTGCACAAGCTGTCATACTGGTGTGCCTATAGAGAGCCCATAGTGACTGCGGTGTGCAATAGGTGTCTGCCAGACTGTCACATCAGCAACCCATCAGTAGAAATAAGCTCTCCTCCATTTTTTTTCTGGAGATCCCAGTGTAAAAGATGTTCATATGAAAATAACCTTTGCTGCCTTCCCTAATCTCTTCTGCATCCTGCTACAAGAACGCTAAAGCCCCATTCATGAGTGGTTGATCCAGTTCCAGGCTGATATAACAGGAAAGGACAGAAATGAAAGTGAGAAGCTGGGTTAGCAGGCTAGAAGCATTTTTTCACGGGAGCTTGAGAGTGACAGAGAAATTCCTCCTCTGACCATTTTGAAACATGGTCTCAAGCTGATGAGTGCTAAAAACCTTGGAAGACATGCTCAGAAATCCTAGTGCCAAACCTATCCTAGGACCAAATCTGATCACCTATGTAATTGCAACATAGTTAGAGTCTGTTACAGGAGTATGGGCCACGTGCAGCTCTTCAGGTGCACATTCACATATGGGTTTGGTCAGCTTAAGTAAGCATGCTTGTGCCCAGAGCAAGAAATATTCTGCCAAGTCAATTTGGATGCTGTAGGACCCATCTCAGAAACAGTGGACTATGCGAAGTTCAGTGGAAAGAGACCCCCTAACTGGAGCAAGAAGGAGACTTGGATCTGGTAGACTGGTTTGCAAAAAATAGGAAAACAAAATAATTGTCCTCTAAGGGCCTGCCCTGGCTCCATTTCACAACGTTCTGCAATTTCTAAACTTAAAAAAAAAAATCAAAAAAAACCCTGCTACAAAAATACAGCTGCTACAAAGTCAGTTAATGTGCTGCTGGTCTGTTCACATAGCTTGGCTGAAAATGCTGCAAGGCAAAAGTAACAACAAAGATGTGCACCCCTTCCCTTCCTGTTCACCTTAACGAGGTGTGAACTCAAAAGGCTCTGTATGCCATTTAAATGCTACCATTAAGCCTCAGCTATTTTTTTTTTATTAAAAACAATGATGTTACAGTTCCTCAGCAATCCTGTGTATCGAGAGAGGCAAGGCTCTGGGGAAAAAAATTATACTTTGCCATATTATTAAGGACAGTTGAAGAACTGAAGGCAGTCTGTTGTATGGAACATATAGGAAATTTTATACCTTTTTAGTGCTTCACTCTGTAATCTCCTAATCTTCTTTTAATTTGTTCTGGTGATGATGTGGTTGTGTGGTGATGTTGTGATAGTGCTTCCAACATATTTTAATAGAAGAACAGGATTAAACAAATAAAAGTACATAGTATGAGACTATTAACTAGGCAGAAATAGATGCTGTGCATGAGGATTCTGCAGCTGCTTTCCTGGACAAGGAAAGGGAGACTTGCTGCTGACTAAAATTGTGTATGCCGTATTTCCTCTCCTGTGTTGCTTTATTATCCAAAGTGAAAAATCTGGTCTGCTGTAATCGGTAACAACTTTGCTACTGCTTGCCCAGGCCTCAGGATTTGAGAAATAATTTTACAAAATCTCCTTGAATTCTCCCTTACCGAATATGCCAGAGCAGGGCTGGGAACGAACAGCACTTGTCCTTGCCACGGCGAGTGGGAAGTCCAGGCTTTGCTTGGCAGTACAAGGAATTACTAACACCAGTCTCTGTAAGCCTGCTGACCAGCACTCCCCATCTCTTTGCCCAGTGCGTTTTACCCTAGACCACAGAGTACTTGCCCGGGGGAAGCAGCAGAAGAAACCATTTTGTGGGTGCCAAACTCAGAGTTATAATTCTGCCTAGTTGCTAGGAAACTATGCAGGAGGCTCTGCAGGGCCAGGAGCCTATAAAGAGCAGCATGGCAAAAGTATGAACTTCCAGAAAAAATGAGCAAGTGTCATGCACATGTGCAAATCGTGGATTTTCCGTGGCGCGTTGCTCAGATGAACCCGAACGGGTTGCTGGAGGAATAGCAAGCGGCACCTTTTTAGCTACAGTAGCCCTTCCCTGAAAAATGTGAAGCTCCTACTTGAAAGCTGGTGGGGCGAGAGCAGTTTTTTACATGTGCAAAATGATGTATTTAGCCAAAGCTACCTGGTTTTCTCAGTTGTCCTGTTATGCATGAGGACGGCTGTACCCCTCATGCACACAGCTGAACTGTACTGAGATTCTGCCTACCGCATTGTCGCTTAATGTGATCCTTGTTTACTCGGTCTATTCTGTGACTGAGCTACTCAAAGACTTTACTGTTGAACCATCAATATGCCAGATCCTCTTTCACTCATTTTATTTTCCTGTCCTGTTGATTAGTGAGGAAACCTTGAAAATACAGATATTTTAATAAAGCAAATTATAGAAGCAGCTTTGAAAATAAGTCTTGAAAAATTTCTTACAAATCCTGTTATAAAGATGTCAAATAATTCTTTGATTGTTTTTTGTTTTAGTGGAAATTCTGCAAGTGAGTCTACCTCCCTTCAGATTGTTATCTACTCATATCCAGATAAATAACTGAGTACGTAACAATTATCCACAGAGGAAAACTATTTACAGTCTTTCCATGTTTCATCCATTGTGACCATTAAGAAGTATCAAGTATACAGATGTATAACCTCAGAAGACCAAAAAAATCCAGAATCAACAGAACTTAAGGTCAGCCTGTTAAAAAATATAAGTGCCTTTGATTGTATTTATGGAAAAGCAAGCCATAATCAAGACATGCTAGTGCTATACAATTGAGAAATCAAAGGCAATGGAAATGATACGTAACATAATATTTGAACTTAAAAATATGTTCAAGAAAGTTGCGTATGAGAAACAATCTAGGCTTAAACTAAACTGAGTAACTATGGCAGCTTTGGGTAACATAATTTTTCTTTCTAAAAGACTGCAATATCCATTGCTTTCCCCGATGCCATTATTTCTCTTATTTAACATAATATAAAAAGTTCCTGTTTGCTAAATCATCTGCAGAGTTAGGCTTAGTAACTGTACAGGCTCAACAAAAACAAACAACAAAAAAGGGAAAGCTGCAGAGAGTAATGGGCCTGTCTACTATAACTTGAATCTTTGTCAGCAGTCACAACAGCAGCACCAAAATTAAACCTAAGGAGCAACAAAGAGCCTGGAAATCTATCATGAAATATTGCCAAAGTTCTTGTAACAAACTCTGTTAAGCATTGATGACCAGCGCAAATCGTTAATTGTCTGTGACTCTTTGATTCAAAGCTTGAATTCTATACCAAAGAAAAAAAAATTTAAAAAAGTTTAAAAAATCAACACCCACAGGTTCCTTCTGGCATGGAGAAAGGTCTGCTCTCCACTCGACTGACTGGCTGTCATAAAGTTTACAAAATCTGTGCCACACATAGCATGAACAATCGTTTCCCCAATTCACCAAACAGACAAATTTGTAACTTAATTTTTCTAGGTTTGGTTTCTTCATAAAAGAACCAGAAAAACCCCACAGTGATTGTTCTTAAGTCTGAAAGCTTCTTTTTTTTTTTTCCTATTTCATGGCAATTTGTGCTTCATTCTAGGCATAGAATGTATTTTTAGAGCTTAGAATGTTTTGGTTTTGAATCAAACAAAAGAAAATTGACTTTCTGAGAGGCCCTCCTGTTCCCAGCAATGGTCTCCAAGCAATTACGAAGATTCTTTAGAGTTTGTACTTGGCAAACAATTTTTAGCAGGAAGGAATGTATTTGTTATCTGGCTGATTAAAACTCTTCACACACTTTCGCCTCATGCAGTTTTATTTATCTCATTGCAAGTGCCTGAATTCTGTAGGAATTCTGTAGCTTTAGACGCGAAATCCTTCCTCTGCGAGGTGCCTTACTGCCTTCAGGTTTGGACTAGAGAACAATTCCTCCGGAGTGAAGTTAATCCTGCAGGGAGGGAGTTGTGTGATGTGACAGTTTACAAAAGGCATCTGGAGCCACGAAATCACATAACCTGTCTGCAAAAGCCTTTCATTGAAGTATGTGTGAAGAAATGTACTCGGCAAGCGTGGCCTGTGAGGGCTAAACGAAAGTATTTTGGTACTCATTTTAAAATTTAAGATGCGGTAGCAAGCGATTTAACGCCTCCACTCTCCCAGCCGACGTTCATCATCCCGTCCAGGGCCCGGCGCGTGCCCTGCTTGGTAGGACTGTCGTTACACCCTTAGTCCTCCCGAGAGGGTCGGGGGACTTGATACGAACGCACGCAGCAAGAAACCGAAATCGAGCCAGCGGCGGCCCCACCACCGCGCTGCCCGTGCTCACCC
>NW_008794774.1:4411672-4417508 GCF_000699145.1 Aptenodytes forsteri | reverse complement strand
GCTGTGATTTCACCGCCTCTTCCCTCGCTCCGGCCAAGAATTTTCATCCCGTTCCGTGTCGAGCAAAAAAACGGCAACAAAATAAACCCAAAACAAACCCAAAAGCCAGACTGAGCAAATAATAATACTCCCCCCCAAAAAACAAAACAAAACAACAACAGCAGACAAAACAAAAAACAAACCCCACCTCAAAACAAGGCAGAAGGCCACTTCTGGAAATAAAAAATAAAAAAAACCAAGAAAAAGACCCCAACACACCGAGTCCTTGAGAAAAGAATAGATTTGTTTCCCGGAAAATGTGAAGTCAACGGCCCGGTGGTGTGTGTTAAGGATTTCAAGATCTCATTTATTTAATGCAATACACTGCAATGGTACGTGGTGCTTAAAATGATTTTGTTACATATATATAATTTTTTTTTTTAACTTGCTTGACTCTTGTTTTGTAATTCCTCTCAGGCTGAGATCGTGTCTCTGTGGTTTCAAAGTGGATGTTATACCCTCTTCTTAAATGCTGATATCCCTTCTGCTTTGCAGGATGAGATATAAGTGGTGGATTGTTTATATTTTGCTTTTTTGGCAGCTTTTGTATATGGGTCACACTTTTGTGCCAGGAATCAGTTGATGGGAGTTTGCGTCCAAAAGTGCTGAACTTGGCACATTTCCTGCTTCAACTTTTCCCCCCTCCCCCTTCTTCTCTGGCAGGCAACTATCAGTTAAATGCTGGAAAGGATTAATGCAAATACTACTTTATTTGTACCTTGCAGACAGTTTTTTCCCCCTCTTTCTTGTTGCTGTAGAGATTGCTTCTTTATTCACGTTTTAATACAGTATTTTCTCTCTGGCTGTCTTGGTGGTTTTCATAGTTAATGGACTGCAGTGTTAATGTATAATGTTGAGGAAGTGGCATTGCTGTTGTGTATGGTCTGCTCCATAAATTGTCTGGAGGCTTGTGCTGGTCTCTTTCACGCTATATTGCAGGATGCAGTGTTCGGGTGGCATTTCTGGCTTGTTTTTTAAAGTTACTTTAGAGGGTTTCTTTTTGTTCCTTTTTTTTGCCTTTTTTCACTGCCTTTTTGTTGTGGGACCTGTGTGTGTATTTTAATTCATTCCTTTCTCTTGCGTGTCTGTGTGTATGTGTGTGTGTGTGTGTGTCTGTCTGCTTTCCCTCTTGTCCTCTCTTCGCCTGTGTGTCTGGGCCACATTTTAATGCACAATATCCCATCCATTAAGTTGTGGTTGAATGCGGAGTGTGTGAGGACTTGGCAGCTCTCAGGTTGAAGGGGGCGGGGAAGCCAGTTTCGACTCTGACACAAGATGCCGATGTGGCGTGATCTGAATTATTATTAGGGCTGCGAACATGGCCATCTTCTCCTCCCGCTGCTGGAAAGCGCTGCCATTGAACTTGAGACGGGACAGACAAGATCTCCAACTTTTTTTTTTTTTTTTAAAGTACAGTAGCTGGCAGGGAAAAGGCGCCAAAACACACAAGATTAACTCATAATGTTCTCTGAAGCGGTTTTGAGCTGTAACGCGTACGTTTTTAGCTTTGAATCACAAGAAAAAAAATAAAGCACTTTTATAACTCTTATTTGGGCAGACATTTAAATCCAGCTTCTACACACCGCCCCCACCCCTCAATATTCTCAAAATCTGGCAAGTGATATAAACTGTCAGAAAAGGTGGTGCCAAAATTTTATTGTTGTTGTTGCTGCTGTTTATGTCCAGGGCATTTAAGATCAGCAAATGTGAATTATTAAAGAATTTACTGTATTGGGATAAGAGGGTTTCATGCCTTTGTAAGGCTGAGAATGTGACCCGCAGTGAGGACAAAAACTGCACAGTTGTGTAACCCAAAACGTTGTGGTTTACAGCTTTACACTTGAGGTTTGATGTTTTCATTTGCTGGTCTGGGAGCTGTGGAAAGCTCAAGTATTATAGTCCCCCATCAAACCATATGTGGACAGGGGTCAAGCGCGTGCACCCTTCATACGTGTGTGTGTCTGTACAGAGTCAATAGTGTGTTTCTTTACTTTTGGTTGTATATATGCACACTTTCTATCTGATCATACACATACACAGTTTATATACTGTGTGTGTTTCTTCTCATCAACCAGAAACAAACAACAAAAAGTGCTAGTGAATATTATGATACATATATTTATAGGCGTGATACTACACTGACTTAGAAGTTTTACTGATTGCTGTTTGCATTTTAAGTCATAAGTACCTTACAATTCAGCCGCATATGAAATGTATCGAGACCCCATAAACCAATGTATTATCAGTTTGCTTATTTAACTAGTTATGGTTGTTCCCTAAATGTTTTCTACCCAACTTTCTGTGCATATACATATGTTTATATATACATATATATCTATATGCGCACAGAGTACCCCTGTACATAAGAAAACTGACCACAGCTCTGGTTATGCCAGAGACATGAAACTTTACTTTGTAGTTCAATATGATGGTACAAGAAGTCTTGCAAGGCATGAAGACTAGTCATACAGATAGAATCGCCATTAGATAACATTATGATAATATAGTATGGTTTAGGTTATTTGTTACACATAGTTCACATAAACTATACTGTATTTGTGCTGCTCAGTATTTATGTATGTACCTAAGTAACTGTATATCCAATGGACATGTATCTGAATGGCATTTTCTAACAAAGGGTAAAAAATAAGTTAACAGTATTGCTATTAAAATAGATACAAAAAACACTGTAAAGTGTATTCTCTGGATCACAGAGACCTCAAGTAAAAGTTTTGGAGCTGGTTCTCAGTTATCGAATCTTTTAGATGAAATGCCATATGCCAGAATCAATTGTTTCTGATTTTCACAAAAAGACTACTGGAATTTTCAGGAAAATTTGATTTCTCAGAAGTTCAGTATGTGTATGTTTAGATAGTCGGCCAAACTGCCCGCTTGTATCCTGAGAGGATCTTAGGCTGCACACTTCAGCATTATCAATACTTTTCTCTTTGATTTTTGATGCATAATAATGGTCTTGTGCTCCAAAACTTGAAATAGTTGAGCAGTTGTCCGGCCAAAGGGCATCAGCTGAAATTCTGCTTTAGGAAGGACATAGGTGGCCTAACTGGCCTTTCCACTTTTTAATGTTGTTATCTCTGAAGTCCAAGGGCAGTGCTGTTTTTCAGCATCTGGTAAAGTTTGTGAGCAATGTCTGTGAGGAAGAGAGGGAAAACCCAGGCTTTTCAGTGCAAGTCTGGCAGACCAGGATCTGCACCACTGGCAGAAAACTGCTCTGGGGAGCTAGGGTGGGTGGTGGGGAGCGAGCCCATCTGCCCATGGTGTCAAAAAGCCTTTCTGGTTCTTTCCTGAGATGAGCTGTCACAGATCCTGCAGTGTGGGCAGTGGATGTCCCTCCATCCCAGCCACCCTGGCCAGATGTGGATGGGAGGCATGGGTGGGGGAGCGTGGGGGCAGCCCCCCCCTCTGGAGGGTGCATGCTCTCAGGGAGATTCACACATAGTTTTAGTATTTGCCACTTACTGGTGTGAAAGGTGCCTTTTCTTCCTGAAGGCGCATTTTTGTTGCAGGAAGTTTTCTAGCACCCGTGTGCCCAGCTGTGCGTGTGTCCAGGCGTGTGTTATTGGTGCTCATATCGCATCCTGCCTGAGGGCAAGATCCCTCAGGCCATCCTGGACCCATGGAGCTCGCGGTGTCTCTCACCATGAAGGTCAGATGGTGACGCTTACTTTCTTAATTGCCCACATTGAAATGATAGCTGAACTTCACAGCGTGGAGGTTGGCATAGCTCTGGCAGTGAGGACAAAAAGCAACTGTCCCCCAGCACAGAGCTTCAAGGTCTTGTCTTCTTGCAGCAGTAGCACAGTTTTTAGCGTGTGGGATGGGACAGAAGGGTTTTTAGGGGGATGGGGAGTTAATGCAAGCCAGGACTTGAAAGCAATTGAACCACTTTCCCACAAGGTCTCCCGGCATGCCAGGGCCCAGCCACTGTGGCTGCTGTTGTTGCTGCATTAATACCATGTTTCTCCAGGCTAACCCATTTCCCACATACCTATTTACGTACCTCTGCAAGGAAGTGGTAGAGAGTTGCCCTTTTTTATTATTTTAATGGAGTTCTTTCTCTGCTCTGGAAAGAATCTTTAGCTTGCTTTCCTGTTAAAGGAGCCTGGCAGGGGGGGGTGGGATGTGTTTTTTTTGTGTGTGTGTGTGTGTGTGTGTGTATGTAGGTGTGTGTAGACCTGTGTGTGTGTGGAGGGTTCTCCCAGGACAAAGTCTCCCTCCTGTATGGGTTCCCACTGAGATTAAGCAGGAGGAACAGAGCCACAGCATGGCTTTTGGGTGTCCAGCTGCTTTCACTGATGCATTGGGAGCCTGTGGGTCAAACTGGAGGCAAACCCATGGCAACCTGCACCATGCCTGCCTCGCCTCCTAGGTCATGAGATGATGCTAGAGAAGATGCTGCTTGAGCCATGCTGGCCAGGCAGCTCCATTTCCCTCAGGAGGCCTTCACATGAGGGACCTACTCAATCCTGGCCAGCAGACTGGCTCTGGGGTGGGTCTGGCTTTGCCGTGATCCCCAGCAGCGCTATTCTGGGGGGTACTGGCACATGCTACAGGGCTGGCTGCACTCAGCCCCACCTTGTCCGCTCTGGGTAGGGATGCAAACCCACCCTCAGCCGGTTCCTGTGGGGATGCAAACCCAATATCATCCTGACTCCACACCCCCTTGCAGTAGCAAGGGCTGCAGAAAGCGCCCAGCTTGGTGTCTGCCCTTACCTTGCTCCATTTGCTTTTTCCTGCTTGCCCCTCCTTGCTCCTGGGACCTTGCCAGATGGTTCTTGCTTTTAGTGCACAGGTCTCTAGCGCAAAGCGGTCCCTTGGCCAGGACCTGGGAGGGAGTGGGGCCTTCTGCAAGCCCTGCCAGGGAAAGGGAAGACTTCTCACATCTGTGCAGCTCACAGGGGCAGCCTTGCTGGTGTGTTGGGGGCTTGCCCGGATCCTCACGGAGGGCTGCGAGAGAGAAGGGGAACGGAGGGGCGTTATTACAGTTTTAAATCAGGTCCACAATAACGGCTTGTTGTGTAAGAGTTCAAGCGCTCAAAGAGGTGTGTTCAAGGACATCAGTGCATTTGTGCCAAGGGGAATGTCTTTTATGGTAAATTAACTCCAGTTAAATTGAATATTTATTCAAAGGGAAACTCCAGTATTTAAAGCTGGTGTTATCAGCTTTTTGCAGTGTCTGGGTAAAGGAAAAGATGATAGGATTTGGGGGGTATTCTACACCAGATATGAAAATAAATTTTGCTCATTGTGGTTAACCCCGAGTTTGCCTCATCCCTTCTTGCCTAAGCGTATGCTCTGAACTTGTCACTTATCAATGTGGTCTGTACGAGGGAAAAACCGTGGCTGTTGCTTGAACCCTGTAAATCTGAGGGAACTGGGCAAGTGCAGCCAGAAACCGAGCTGCGGGGATGCGGCGTGGATTCTGCAAGGGTTAACGCGTTGGGCTCTTGCTGTTTCCTTTGACGTTACCTGTCTTGTACGGGCTCTCTCTTTCCCCCGCCCACCCCCCTCCTTCTTTTGGTTTGTAAATTTATGGGAATTGCAGCTGGTAGACTTGGCAAGCTCCCCTCATTAAGAGCCCTCTTTGAAAATGGGCTGTGTTTGAGCATTTCCCTAATGAGGACAGGACGGGGTTAAAAAGTGACCATTTCATGGTTGACTTGAACCTGCCTGCTTTCCTTGATGTGTCGTTGTGAAATGCCTGACGTGAATAAACTCTCACTTCGGGCAAGGAGGAAGTCAGCGGTCCCTCCGGGGCGCCGCCGGGGGCTGCGCA